>NC_043704.1:119234295-119316769 GCF_006229205.1 Suricata suricatta | reverse complement strand
AAAAAAAAAGCAAAATCTTTACTGTGGAAGGATTTAATTCAGAAGTTGAAGAATAACCTGGCTTCTTTGGGTGTCCTAATGCTAACCTATTAGTCTGCTTCAGAAGTTACAATCAGTGTGCAAAATATCTTGTTTCTGAGACCACACCATATCAAGAGAACAGGGAGGAGCAAAGAGAGACGCTCAGGCAGGCGGTACCCTCAGTGCGGAGTCCAATGCAAGGCTCCATCCAGTGACACATTGATCCCACGACCCTGGGATCATGACCTGAGCCAAAATCAAGAGTCAGACATTTAACTGACGGAGCCACCCAGGAGCTCCTGTTTCATAATTCTTGATCCTCAGATACAGATGCTATAGGGCCATACAGAGAACTGTGGATTGTAAAGGAGAGTCATGTTCTTATTAGAAACTGCTATTTTCTTTATCCAAGGATATAAATTCAGTGTTAAAAATTCTTAAAAAGAGAAGCAAACCAAGCATACCATATTACTAATTTAACCTAATTTTTTATGTTCTTTGACTTTCAAATGTTGTAATATGTCACAGCATTTTAAAATTTAAAAGCATCTGTAGCAGAAATAATGCTTTAAACCACATGTAATGGAAGACCTGGGTAAAGAGCATGTTTTTTCTTTTGTCTAGGTTACCAGTTTAATCATAATAGTAAAAGAGGGGTGCCTGGGTGGCTCAGTTGGTTAAGCCTCTGACTTCAGCTCAGGTCATCTTGTGGTTTGTGAGTTTGAGCCCCATGTCAGGGTCTGTGCAGACAGCTCAGAGCCTGGAACCTGCTTTGGATTTTGTGTCTCCCTCTCTCTCTGCCCTTCCCCTGCTCACACTCTGTCCCTGTCTCTCAAAAATGAATAAACATTAAAAAAAATTTTTTTAAGATAGTAAAATATTTTTTGTTTTCCCCATCATAAAAGTTTATTTTTCTTTCAAAATGAAAGATCTCCTTTTTTCACATGACAGAGTTTAGTCTTCTGTTCTTACGAAAGAATACAGTAAATCATTTAGTTGCATTAGTTTATTTTTAGAACTTGTGCATGTCACTTAATGAATCCAGTCTCTCTGTCTTCTAGCTGCTCCAGACCCCGCAGCTTTCCAGCGTCACTTGAAACCCTGAGTTGGCTGCCATAGAAACCCAACTGCTTCCACATTGCTTAAGTCTCTCCTACCTCCAATCTCCATATCAGAAAGGCATAATTGTATTATTTTTATTATTAAATAAAAATAAAGCATAATTTTAGGTTACGTTTTGATGATTCATGGTCATCATTTAAAAGCTAGTAATTTTTTGATCACTTCCATTGTGCTAGGCAGTATTTGGCATTTAATTCTCTTGCAAACCTACTCAAGAATCAGCACTTTATTCCTGTTTTCAGATAATGAGACTGAGGCTCAGAGAACTTAAGTGATTTGCTGAAGATCACACAGCTAAGACTTAGAGTCGAGATTCAGCTCTCCCAAGTGGTCCTGGAGTTAGTGCCCTTAACTGCTGGACCACATCTGCAGTCCAAGTTTTCTGGTACTTTTCCCCCTTGGCACAGAGTATCCTGAATGTGCCTAGCACTTGGCTCTGCTTCTAAAGCTAAGGATACAGTGCTGTTATTTAATTGGACCTACAATTAATATTTCATCAAGTTGGGAAAAGCCCTGGACCCTAATTGTTAGTAATCACATAAAGGGTTCTGTTTTAAAAAGACCTTTTTTCTTTTTTTTTTTCTAGGTGAGTAAAACTTAAAAATAATGACATTCTGGTTTAAATTGACAGTAGGCAACACGTAGTCATTTTATAACTTCTAAACTCTGTGTTCAAATATTATCTAAATTCTGTTCTCATGAGTTAGATAATTTTTAGTTAATAAGAGAGTGCAGGGTTATTTTGGTTTTTGTTTTCTAGGGTTTTTGTTTTTTACACAGATGGCCTACGGGATTACTGATTAGAAAACAAACGAACATATGAACAATTCCTCTTACTTCATGACAAAACTAGGTAAGGAAGGTTTAATTTTGTGCTGTCCAATAGGGTAGCCACTGGTCATGTGTGTCTACTGAGCACTTGAAATGTAGATAGTTTGAACTGATATGTGTGGTAAGTGTCAAATACAGACATATTCTTAAAACTCAGGACATAAAAAAGCATGTAGGGGACCTGGGTGGCTCAGTTGGTTGGGCGTCCAATTTCCACTTAGGTCATGATCTCATGGTTCGCAAGTTCGAGCCCTGCATCTGGCTCTCTGCTATTAGTGTGGGGCCAACTTCGGATCCTCTGTCTCCCTCTCTTTCTGCCTTTCCCGCTCATGCTCTCAATCTCTCTCTCTCTCAGAAATAAATAAACATTTAAAAACTGGCAAAAGAAAACATTTGCAAAAGCAATAAAAATATAATTTTTAAAAAGGATGTAAAATATCTCGTTAGCAACTCATATCAATTATATATGTTGAAATGATAATATTTTGTATATAATGGGCTAAATAAAATATATTATTAAAGTTAATTTCACTTGTTTCTTTTTACTGTTAGGAAATCTTAACTTCCATATGTGGCCTCGCATATTTCTATTAGACACTGCTGGGTGGAGTGATTACTAGAGATAGAGGAAGGTATTAGTCCCAGTGGAATCAAGCCATTCATAGTATATATGTTCATCAGTGAAAAGCCTTCTTTTCTCAGCAATAAGGTTAAATACCGATGTGATGACAATTCTACCATTTTCTTAAAGTTCTGCCCTGTTCTGTTCCATTGCCATTGTATTCATATGAACCACAGGAAAAGGCATTTCCGCCTTAAGAGACATTCTCAGACTGGTTTTTCACTACTCAGAAATGTGGACCCAGGATGACATTTCAAGAACAAAAAGAAGTACCAACGTTTCTGAGCAGTGGTCACTGGCGCAGATCACCTGTCTCTACCGTAGGGGTGATGGTTTACAGCGCAGCAGTGCAAAGCCGAAGTGTGCCCATGAGTTCATTACATAATTCTTGGTAGCATGAGGCCAAGCATTCATCTGCTCTGGGGAACGGAGGGCAGGCTCTGACAGGCCGACCGAGGTGGTCATGATGAGGTTTTGACAGAGTGTGCACTAGAAGTTGTTTGTTTAGAAAAAGACTGACCAGCTTCCCCCCCTCCACCTCTCTCTCTGTCTCTCTCTCTCTCTCTTTCTCTCTCTCTCTGTCTCTCCCCGTCTCCCTTTTAAACGCTCTGGCATAACACTGAATGACTTTGTTTTTAAGCTGCCTTAGCCTTGCTTTGTGAAGAAAAAGCCTGAGTGCTCTTTCCCTGTAGGACACAAGTGTTATTTTTGGAGCAGAGGTTCTTAGCCTGATCTCTGTCTAAACCAATTTCTGTTCTTTGTGAGGTCGTGGTCTGGGGCGGCTCTGAGCCGTCTCCATGGAGGGAAGCTTCCTGGGCTTGGTGAGAGAGTATTGGCAAAGATGTCGAGGAGCCATGCATGAAATTGCACTGCTCTGGGTCTCAACACAGAAGGAGGCTCATTCACATTCACATTCTCCTCATTAGATTGTGCCCTTGGAACAGTTGCAACCACATGTGGTGAAGTGGTGTTCTTTTTCTGCTTATGTCACTTCATGGGATGTTTTGGGCCACAATGACCCTCCCCCTTTTTGTAACCCAGTACTTTAGGTCTGAGACTCCTGGGAACTAGGAAAGCCATAACTGGCTGATCTCTGCAGACTGTTCAGGGTGCAACTGGCTGTGGGAAAACCACAGTCCACTCTGAGGGCTACAACACGAGTCCCTGAGGGCCTCTGGGAACATGTCTCAGGACTCAAAAGTTCAGACATCCCCTTCTGTAACCTGCTTTGTGTTGGGCTGCTAGACATGGAAGAAAACCTCTCCTACTTCTCACAGTTCCTCTACCTGACTGACCTGGCATTCCTAGGAGCTTACCTAGCTTGAGCCTGGTAGGAAATGTGTAAAATTAGAAGGAGTTTAATAAAATAATGCTGTCAGCAACAAATAGTATACCACCTTATGATGACTATTCCTTTGGAAAGTGGTAACCGTGTATTCAGGGAGCGGGGGTGTATGGAAAAGGTCCCCATGACGAACAGGTGGCCTTCCCAGGTGTTTCTGGCTGCTTTGCTCTTGGTGGATGGGAGCATGACCTGTGATGTGCCCTTCTCTGGCCGGCTATACATAGCCAGCAAAGCTTCTTACAAGTGAAACCTCTTTCTGTCCCCTCTGCCGGTGCTACCCACAGACTAGAATCACTGTAAATCCTCTGGAAGCTACTGAACCTTGCAAGGGAAACCAGCCAGCTGGCCCCCAGACCTACTGAGTCCCCACCACAGCTGTCCATCCTTCCTTTTCTTTTCCTGGGAGCATACCTTGTGCCCAGCCATGGTCGACATGGGGGGCCTGGACAACCTGATTGCCAACACGGCCTACCTGCAGGCCCGGAAGACCCAGGATGGAGACAGCAGGGAGCTGCAGAAGCGGCGGAGGAGCCTGATGCTGCCTGGGCCACAGAGCTGCACCCAGCTCCGCCAGTCCTTGCCTCAGGACTTCAACAGCCTGTGCGAGCAGCAGCCCATCGGCCGCCGCCTCTTCCGGGACTTCCTAGCCACAGTGCCCCCATACCAAGAGGCCGTGGCCTTCCTTGAGGAGGTACAGAGCTGGGAGCTGGCTGAGGAGGGTCCTGTCAAGGGCAGCATGCTCCAGGGGCTAGTGGCCACTTGTGTTGCTGCTTCTGCTCCAGGGCATCCACATCCCTTCCTCAGCCCAGCTCTGGCCACCAAGTGTCAAGCAGCCACCACCGAGGAAGATCAGATAGCCCTGGTAGCACAGGCCAAGGCTGAGGTCATGGCCTTCTTGCAGGACCAGCCCTTCCGGGATTTCCTGGCCAGCCCCTTCTATGGCAAGTTTCTGCAGTGGAAAGTCTTTGAGATGCAACCAGTGTCGGACAAGTACTTTGATGAATTCCGAGTTCTGGGGAAAGGTGGTTTTGGGGAGGTAAGTGTCTCAGGATGGCCAGAATAGAAGGTGAAGTACACAGCATAAAAGGATTTGGTTTTGCCTTTAAAAATAAAAACAGCTCAGAAGGACTTACTTAGAACTGATTTCAGTGCCGCCTGTGGAGAGTTCCCAGCTCACCTGCACATCTTTTTTCTGCCCACCACATGAAATAAAATGAGAGCGGCATAGGAAAGACAAACATAGTGTGGAGTTGGCCAAAAATCTTTATGATGGGATCTACACCAGAAGCACACTGAAGTGCCCCCGACACTTTGGAGAATGATAGCAACACACGCCCATGGGAGCTCTCCGTTTCCCTTCCTTGTGCTAATGGCCCTAATTTGAGAAAACTTAAGATATCTGAGAAAACTTTCACCTTGAAGTAAAATTGAGAATCAATTTTATACCACTGCCATGATCAGTTCTTTCTCTTTTTAGATAGAAAAACAGTTTTTGAGGCAGAATTCACATAACATAAAATTAACCACTAACCCTTTCAGTGACTTTGAATACATTCATAACCATCACCTCTATTTAGTTCCAAGGCATTTTCATCACCCCTGTACCCATTAACAGTCACTCCCCTGTCCCTTCCTCACAATCCCTGGCAACCACTGGTCTGGTCTCTGTCTCCATGGATTTGCCTCCTCTGATGTTTTGTCTAAATGGAATCACACAATACGTGACCTTTAGTATCTGGCTTCTTTCACCAAGCATAGTGTTTGGAGGTTCATTCGTGTTGCAGATTTATCAGTACTTTATTCTTTTTTATGGGTGAGTATTCTATTTTGCGGGTATACTACATTTCACGTACCCATTCATCTGTTGTCGGGCACTTGGGTTGTTTCCGCTTTTTGGCTACTCTGAACAGTGCTGCTATGAACGTTCATGTACATGTATTTGAATACCTGTTTTCATTTCTCTTGTGCATATGCCCAGGAGTGGAATTGCTGAGTCATGTGGCAATTCTATGTTTAACTTTTTGGGGAACCACCAAAATCTTCCACATTTTATGTTCCCACCAGCAATGAATGAAGGTTCCAGTTTTTCCACATCCTTGCTAACACTTGGTATTTTCCCTTTATTTTTCACTATGGCCCCCCTAATGGTGGGAGGGTGCAGAGGTACCTCACTGTGGTCCTAGTTCTCTCTTGAAGACCCCCTGTTGCTTGTAGCTTCTCTTAGAAGCCTGCCATCTTCTCACCTCACCTGATTTCTGCCCTCCCAGCCCCTGTATCCACCTTGCTTTCTTCTCTCACTCGTGCTTCCTACTTCTTTTTCATCCTCTTCCTTTCTTTCTCCCTTTAAGGTATGTGCTGTCCAGGTGAGAAACACTGGTAAGATGTATGCCTGTAAGAAACTGGACAAGAAGCGGCTGAAGAAGAAAAATGGTGAGAAAATGGCTCTTTTAGAAAAGGAAATCTTGGAAAAGGTCAACAGCCCTTTCATCGTCTCTCTGGCCTACGCCTTTGAGAGCAAGTCCCATCTCTGCCTGGTCATGAGCCTGATGAATGGGGGAGACCTCAAGTACCACATCTACAATGTGGGCACGCGGGGCCTGGACATGAGCAGGGTGGTCTTCTACTCGGCCCAGATGACCTGTGGGGTGCTGCACCTCCACTCCCTCGGCATCGTCTACCGGGACATGAAGCCGGAGAACGTGCTTCTGGACGACCTGGGCAACTGCAGGCTGTCCGACCTGGGGCTGGCCGTGGAGATCCAGGAGGGCAAGCCCATCACACAGAGGGTGAGTGGCTCTCCACTGGTCCCAAGAGTGGGGCACAGAGTCAGAGAGAAGGAGAGAGGGCTGAGCTATTCCCAGGGCAAACGGAGCCTTGGACATAATTCTTCTAATTTCCTTCTCCTTAAAACCCTTATGTTGTCATCTTGCCTTAAGTGGAGTGAGGTAAGAGGATTAGCTTTACTGGTTCTGTGGGGGTCACTTTGCTCTCCTTTCCTGGCAGGCACAGGGAGCCTTCTTTGTGAGCTGGAAATGGTCTGTGTTTTTGTGGTAAGGTGGAAAGGACTGAATCCAGAATCGGCATCTAGTGTGTTCCACCAATAACCACCTCCCTCGTGCCACATTCCTGAGTTGATAAACCTTTGGTTTTCTCCTCTGGAAAATTTTAGGGGCTGGGTCCTAAAATTCCAGAAACCCAGGAGGTACATTTTAATAGGATAAGAAAAAGAAGAAGCCCCTAACACTTAGTACATTAAGGTAAATATCTCCTTTCCCATTGATAGTGAATGGGGGATGTTTTACTTTGGATAAAGGTGAAATTCTGAATGAAAATGTGTAGCAGAGAACAAAGGCACCTGATGTTTATTTTGATCAGTTTGTTTCAAAGTGGCCTGGAGAGAATTCTTTGATTTAAAGGGTACTGATTATTTGATTAATTAGCAATTATGTTAAGTAAACAATACAAAATCTATGGATTCTGATAGGTCTTTACCTCTGAGTTTCTGTACACAAAGGTGAGAGACAGAGGCCCGAGTCAGGTTCTTAAATATTCACTTGAAACTGTTTTTGCACAGTTTCCAGCTTATAAGGCAATGAAGACAATCAGGCAAGGAAGTGAGAAAAATCATGGCAAGTTTGGGAAAGTGCAGGTGATTTTATAAGGCTGTAACATAAGACAAGATGTGTAGGGCTCAGATTATGCAAAGTCATTGGAATTCTTTCTTGTTGGAGGCCAAAGAGCCATTGAAGGGTTTTAAGAAAGGGAATGACATGAGGGGATTCACATTTTTGAAAGACCAACTTGGATTATAGGTGTGAGGCAGAGGACCTAGTCAGGAGGGATTGAAGACAGGATTGAAGAAGTGGGAATATGTAGGCACCATTGGAAAGAGACCTGCTGGGACATCAGGACCAGCTGGGTATGAAGGTGAGAAACAGGGAGGGTCTCTAATTCCAATGACTGGATGGAGGAGTAAAACTGTGAGAAAGCTGGCAAGTTTAGTGGTGATTGTGTTTATGCAAAGGCAGGTGCAGGTGTTCCCTGGGCATTTACCTATAGGTCTGGGACTGTGGAGAAAGGTCTGGGCTAGTGAGATTTGGAGTCATCATGACTTGGGAGGCATTAGGCACCCCTGAGTAATTGGGAAACCATGAGAGGAGAGGACAGGATGGAAGCTGAGGAACATGAACGTGTAGGGAATGTGGAAGAGGAGCCTTGAAGAGGTTAAAGAAATAGGTTGAGGGGCGCCTGGGTGGCTCAGTTGGTTAAGCCTCCGACTTCGGCTCAGGTCAGATCTCACGTTCGTGGGTTTGAGCCCCACGTCAGGCGCTGTGCTGACAGCTAGCTCAGAGCCTGGAGCCTGTTTCTGGTTCTGTGTCTCCTTCTCTCTCTGCCCCTCTCATGCTCTGTCTCTCTCTGTATCAAAAATAAATAAAACATTAAAAAAGTTAAAAAAAAAAAAGAAATAGGTTGAGAGGTAGGAGTGGCATAGTCATGGGAGCTGTATCAGTTAAGGGTTGATTTCAGCAGCATATCATAGAAAAGCCAAATAGCAGTGGATTAAATAAGACAGGGCTCTATTTTCCTTATGTAACAAGTAGTGTGGAGATTAGTAGTGCTGGCGTTAGTTCCACAGCTGCAGGTTGATCAGATCAGCATCTCTGGGATTTTGGTCTTTTCCATGCTCCATAAACATCTGAATTTGGAAGAGAATCCTGAGCTCCAGATAGGAAGAGAGCCCAGCAGATATCTTGACTTTGGCCTTGTAAGATCATATTCAAAGAAACTTGCCATTCTGGCCCAGACTTCTGATCTACAGAACTATGAACTCATAAAGGAAGGTAACTGGGAGAAAGTTTTTTTTTATGATAGCATCAAAATGAATAAAGAATATAGCAAGGTGCTGGACATTGTTAGAAGGGCAATATTTTCCTTTCCAACAGGGCTCAGAAAGTGTACCATCTATCAAAATAGATCTTGAGGCTGTAATAGAATTTGAAACTCTGGACTTGATTCTTCCAAGTGGGTAACTCTTCCCTCGGTAGGAGCTAGGCATCCTTGGAAGGGCACAGAACCTTTCAGGCTATTGGGAGACACTAGGTAAAGCGCTTTGGGCATGACTGTCTAGGTAATAGGGAGCCATTGAAGGTGTTTCAAGAAGAAAGTGGCATGACCAGAGTGACTCTTTAGGAAGATGCTTTGGACATATGTAAGATGAATTAAAAAGAGACTGGGTTTGGGTACCCACAAAGAGCAACTGGAAGGATCCACACATGAGGTAATGAGGGTTGAGGAAAGGCTCTGGGCTCTGAATAGTCATAAGCCCAGAGTTCAGGACCCCGTGGCCTCTCATGTAGGTTCCATCAAGATCCACGTCTGGACGGACTTCTCTTAAAATGTGGTTGTCCTCAGTGGAGGGGATGAGATGAACCACGCCTAGAATGTGATGACAGGGAGACGCCCCCGGGAAGAATAGGTGGCTCTGCTCAGGTGTGAGGAAGGCCGAGGAAGACGCACTGGGAAAGGCCAGAATGGTTAAGAGTGCTGGCTTGGGAGGCAGAAGACCTGGGTCCCTGTCCCAGCTGTGTCACTGACTGACGGTCTGCCATTTTAGGCAGGCCTCAGGGCCTCCTTAATTTCCCAAGCTTTATGAGTCTGTGAGATAGTCTCTGAATTATTTGGAGGAAAAGACTTGTAAATTCAAAAAAAATTAATGTATGGAATAGTTACTATGATTTACTGGACTATCAGTCAGGGTTCTTATGGGACAAAATGAAGTTACTTAAGAAATTAATAGTTTTTATAACCTGGTTATATAATAGTTTTTGTAGGCCTGATCCAAGTGCCTGAGCAGTGTCCCTGAGAATCTCTCCCTCTGTTGCCCCACTCTTCTGTCCTCCACATTAGCCTCACCCTCACTCAGGTGATCCCCACATAGAGGCCACCAGCATCTCCATACATATCCATACATACAACCAAGCAACCCCATGGAAAGAAAACACTTCTTTAAGAAAAATTCCTTCACATTTCCCAGTGAAGACTCTCAATGGACAACTCAGGTCACATGCCAAACCGCAACCAATTCTACTGGCCAGGATGAGATCACTGCTGTTCCTGAGAGCTGGGAAGAAGGCATCTAAACACAAGAATGTGTTCTCCAGAGGAAAATCAGAATGAGAAATGGATGTCAGCTAGGCAAAAGCAGTAGATGCTCCTAACAACTGCTGTTACCTCCATGGTTTGAGAGGTTTGAAAGATTTCTGACCCCTTAATCAAGGGATGATGGGATCCTTTACAAGGAATATTATTAGCTTCATTTTACAGATGGAGAAATTAAGACTCAGAGCGGTTAAGTTACCTACTCAAAGTCACATTGCTTATATGTGATGTGAATCCAGGTATATCAGATTCAAGGGCACTTAGAGTATTTTATTTTGGTTTTGAGACAGAGAGCGACAGCCTGCACATGCATATATATACACATGTGAGTGGGGGAGGGGGCAGAGGAAGAGGGAGAGAGACAATCTTAATCAGGCTCCACACTTAACACAGAGCCTAACTCACAACAAGTGAGATCAAAATCTGAGCCAAAATCAATAATTAAATGCCTAACTGACTGAGCCACTCAGGCACCCCCAAGAGCACTTACAGTTTTGTTTCTACTCTGTTAAATTCATATAGAGGGCAGGATATAGAGCCTATGGTTTTTAATACTATAAAAGCCTTCTCTTGGTAAACCTCTGAATAAATACATCTGATGATATTAGCATATGTTCCTCAGCCTGGGCTGATGCGGATACCAACCAGAAGTCTACTTGAACCTCTGACAGAGTTAAGACTTCAAAAAGGAGCACCCCCACCTACACAGGGAATGATGTGACTAATGTCTCAGCCAGCATCCTACACATAGGCATGATACAATTAAACATGGTCCCAGCCACTGTCTGTGTTCACGTTTAATAAATGTGCTAAGCACTCCTGCCTATTCTCAGCTGACATCTACATGCATACAATAAAACTAATTCATAGCACTTTTTTAGGGACTCCAGGAAAATATAATAGGAAAATTGGGCAGTGGGGCTCATGCTGAGATTCTCAGATTCCGAATTCTTTTTTGTGTGTGTCAATTATTTTATTTTATTTTTAAAATTTATATCCAAGTTAATTAGCATATAGTGCAACAATGATTTCAGGAGTAGATTCCTTAATGTCCCTTACCCATTTAGCCTATCTCCCCTCCCACAACCCCTCCAGTAACTGTCTGTTCTCCATTTTTAAGAGTGTCTTATGTTTTGTCCTTCTCCCTGTTTTTATATTATTTTTGCTTTCCTTCCCTTATGTTCATCTGTTTTGTATCTTAAAGTTCTCATATGAGTGAAGGCATATGATATTTGTCTTTCTTTTGCTAATTTCGCTTAGCATAATACTCTAGTTCAATCCACATAGTTGCAAATGGCAAGATTTCATTCTTTTTGGTTGCCAAATAATACTCCATTTTGTGTGTGTGTGTGTGTGTGTGTGTGTGTGTGTGTGTGTGTGTGTCACATCTTCTATATCCATTCATCCATCAGTGGACATTTGGGCTCTTTCCATACTTTGGCTATTGTTGATAGTGCTGCTATAAATACTGGGGTGCATGTGCCCTTTTGAAGCAGCACACTTGTATCCCTTGGATAAATACCTAGCAGTGCAATTGCTGGGTCAGAGGGTAGTTCTATTTTTAATTTTTTGAGGAACCTCCATACTGTTTTCTAGAGTGGCTGCACCAGTTTGCATTCCCACCAGCAGTGCAAAAGAGATCCTATTTCTCAGCATTTTTGCCAACATCTGTTGTTGCCTGAGTGGCTAATGTTAGCCATTCTGAGAGGTGTGAGGTAGTATCTCATTGTGGTTTTGATTTGTGTTTCCCTGATGATGAGTGATGTTGAGCATTTTTTCATGTGTTGGTTGGCCATCTGGATGTCTTCTTTGGAGAAGTGTCTATTCATGTCTTTTGCCCATTTCTTCACTAGATCTTTTTTTTTTTTTTTTTTTTGAGTGTTGAGTTTGATAAGTTCTTTATAGATTTTGGATATTAACCCTTTATCTGATATGTCATTTGCAAATATCTTCTCCCATTCTGTTGGTTGCCTTTTAGTTTTGCTGATTGTTTCCTTCATTGTGCAGAAGCTTTATATTTTGGTGAGATCTCAATAATTCATTTTTGCTTTTGATTCCCTTGTCTCTAGAGACACGTGTTGAGTAAGAAGTCACTGTGGCCAGGGTCAAAGAGGTTTTTGTCTGCTTTCTCCTTGAGGATTTTGATGACTTTCTGTCTTACATTTAGTTCTTTCACCCATTATGAGTTTATTTTTGTTTATGGTGTAAGAAAGTGGTCTGGGTTCATTTTTCTGCATGTCACTGTCTAGTTTTCCCAGCACCACTTGCTGAAGAGACTGTCTTTATTCCATTGGGTATTCTTTCCTGCTTTGTCAGAGATTAGTTGGCCATACATGTCTGGGTCCATTTCTGGATTCTCTGTTCTGTTCTATTGACATGAGTGTCTGTTTTTGTGCCCTCAGATTCTGAATTCTATGTGGAGAACAGTGGCCTTCAGATTTTATGGAACATGAGTCTTGAAGACTTGCTCTTTTGTTGAGAATGGGAATAAAATTAGAACAGTGACCCAAAAGCTTGTGACACATTTGATTACCTTGTTCTGCTCTGAAATTTCTGACTAACTCCTCATTTCAGAGGTATCATGTGTGACAGAGGTTCGTCGTTATGTTTATTTTGAAGTCTCTTTTGTCCCAAATAAATGCTAGAGAAACACTGAATAAGTAATTTAAAAAAATTTTTTATGCTTCTTTACTTTTGAGATAGAGAGCAAGCATGAACAGGGGAGAGGCAGAAACATAGAATCCAAAGCAGTCACCAAACCCTGATGCAGGGCTCAAACCCATGAATTGTGAGATCATGACCTGAGCAGAAGTCAGATGCTTAAACCTACTCAGCCACCCCGGTGCCCCTGAATAAATGATTTTTTAAAAGATCTCAAAATGTGTTTCATCAAAATTAATACATACAGGGGCACCTGGGTGGCTCAGTCAGTGGAGCATCCAACTTCAGCTCAGGTTATGATCTCATGGTCTGAGAGTTTGAGCCCCACATCCAGCTCACTGCTGTCAGCACAGAGTCCAGTTTGGGTCCTCTGTTCCCCTCTCTCTGTGCCCCTCACCTTTTGGTGCTCTCTCAAAAATAAACATTAAAAAAATTAACACCTACATACTTTACAATTATTATGACCCTGCTCCAAAATTTTTTCTCTTTGAGAATTTACTTCTGAGAAACAGTATAAGAGCCTTAAAGGAGAAGAATTCTGGTGATTTCTTGGTTACACATTGGTCTCTACCAAAATTATAACCACTGTCATTAACTAAATTTAGTTCCTGGTAATTTTTGATTACTACCAAAACTTCAAATCCATTTTCAAAGTATTTAGCACTATTAAGGGCATTCCGAAATATTTATTATAGTCTTAAAAAAATTATTTTCAACATCCTTTCATTCAAATGACAGTCATTCATTCCCTCACTCCTTCATTCAACATATAGGTACTGAACATTTCCCACATACCAGGATTGTGCTAAACCTGAGGGATAGAACAATGAGCAAACAATGGACATGATTTCCTGTCCTCATGCAACTTAGTCTAGTGGGGAACTTAATGATCACTCACAAGAATGTAAAATTTCAATTTTGATAAATGCTGTGAACGTGTGGTACATGGGGATCTCCAAGGAGCATTTGACTTAACACGTGAGGAGCAGAGTGTTAACTATAAAGGGAAATACAACGTAACTTGATATCAGAGGATCAGATAGGTATTCACACAGCAAAGTCCTAGGAGAAGTGTCTTAGGCTGGGTTTCCCGGAAACAGACTTGCAGACCTATTTTCATATGGAAGACTTATTAGGGTGCATTCTCGGGAGATATATATGCATGAAGAAGGCAGGATTTGGCAGAAGAAGAAGCTGACCCACAATGAAGTAGAAGGAACTAAGACCTCAGTCAGTCCTTCAACAAGCTCTTGATTTGGGATGGCCCTTCCTTCACAGGCCATACCTTTCAGGTATCCCTTAAATGGCCAGTCAGCCTTGGCCTGCTGCTAGCAGGAGGCAGCTTGGGGCTGGGCAGTTGCCTAGGGAGGAGGGCAGTTTCCAGGGTGAGGTGGAGCTGTGAGCCATCAGCAGTCATTGCTCCCAGCAAGGGCTGGCATAAGTTTCCAAGTTTCTTGTGAATTGCTAATGGGGGACCCTCATTCAAATATCAGCAAAAAGCTTTCTCCTGTCTTCCATGATCAATATTTCAACAGGTCATGGTGGTTTTTTATTCAATGTCACATTCCATCAGGCTTGGAGAGATAAGAGTGAGGGAAACCCTTCCTAGGCCTCCAGGCCCCCACTAACAGCTGAGCCTGAGGAAGGCTGTGCCTGACCTCAACCCTGAGCCCAACCCTGCACCTGAGACCAGGCCTCCACAGGAGCAGAGAGTCACGACAGTTGCTAAGCAGAGACATTGGAGGAGACAGCCAGAAGCCCATGGCTGGAGGCAGAAATGTGTCTGGAGACAGGACTGTGTGTGAGCCAGGCTCCAGGCCCCAGGCACGTGCTCCATTGTCTTATTGGACTTAATTTACAAGATATATATTCAAAAATGTGTCAAGACAGCCTCTGTACAGTTTTGAACCCCAGCACAGGGCCCCTGCTGGGCACAGGGCACTGTTCAGCTGCATTGGAGGCTGGCCTTGATCCTAGGAGGAGTGAAGGCCACACCTGAAGAGAGGATCTGGGCAGAGTACCACAGTCTGCAGTGCAGCAGGGATCGCCAGTGCAAGGTACCTGTTGCTTTTGAGGAAATAAAAAGAAGCTAGGAAAGGAAAATGATGAAGCAAGAGGAAACATGGTTCAAGTGAAGGTGAGGAGGTGGCAAGGGCCACATCAAACTGGGCATTACAGGCTGTATTACGGACTCTAGGTTTTTGCCTAAGGGTATCAGAAAGGAGGTGCCTGGGTGGCTCAGTCAGGTGAGCAGTTGAGCGTGTAACTCTTGATCTCAGCTCAGGTCTTGATATCAGCGTCCTGGGTTCAAGCCCCACATTGGGCTCCAAGGTGGGTGTGAAGCCCATTAAAAAAAATTATCAGAAAGTCTTTGAAAGAATTTAATCAAGGGAATAAAATGCTTAGATTTCTGTTTTGAAAAAATTAGTCTGGGGACACCTGGGTGGTAAGCATCCAACTTTGGCTCAGGTCATGATTTCATGGTTTGTGAGTTCGAGCCCCAGGTGGGAGCCTGCTTGGATTCTCTCTTTCCCCCTCTCTCACCCCTCCCCTCTCCATGCCCCTCCCCTACTCAACTCTCTCTCTCAAAAAAAAAAAACATTTAAAAAAAAAGGAGAAGAAAAAAGAAAAAATTAGTCTGAAGTAAGAACTGACCAGAGGGAATTCAAGTGGATTATGGTAATTTGGGCCTCAGGGATGATTTGGAAAAGGCATAAGGGAAAGCAGGGTGTCAGAGGTGATTGATTTATCAGTCAGGTTGTATCATAGGTACAGACCTAGGCCCTGAGTTCAGGGAACCAGGCACACGAATGGTTGCCTTCATAAAGCCCCAGGACAGGGAAGAGACCAACAAGTAAAAGGGCAGTGAGATACGTGTGAATAAAGTTGTCCAAGTAAGATGCCTGATATTGGGTCGTGGTGTCGGAGGGGCTTCCAGGAGGTAATGACAACCAAGTTGAGACTTACAAGGCAAGCAAGCTAGGCAGGTGAGGAAGAAAGGGTTATAGGCCAGGCAAAGGAGTCCTCAACCGAGGGGGATTCTGGCCCCCAGGGGACTTTTGGCAATCCTTATAGGCATTTTGGTTTTCATGATGGGGGAAGTGCTACTGGCATCTAATGGGTAGAAGCCAAGGATGCTGCTAAACATCTTACAGTGCACAGCATAGCCCCCACTACAAAGAACAATCTGACCCACAATGTCGGTGCTGTCACAGTTAAGAAATCCTGTCGAGCTAAAAGCCTAGAACAAGAGGCCCGGGCTGCCTAGAGTGTGGAGTTACAGGGTGGGAAGGGTGCAGAGAGTACAACTGGAGAGTGTAGCAGATGTCAGGCCCTTCAGGGCTGGAAAAGTCAGACAAGGGCATTAGAACTCAGAGCCTGGGGAGCCAGCGAAAGCTTTCAGGCAGGAAAATGACAAAGCAGCGTTGGGAGGACACTCAGGAAGAGAGAGTTGGGATGGCAGTAAATAGGAGGGCCTGGGAACTGGAGGGCCCTGGAGACACATTGTCCAGTGAGTTGTGGAAGTGAGGAGAGAGAGCCAGGAGGTCTGCAGGGGCAGAAGGAGAGGACTATCGTGCAGGGAACCAAAAAATTGCATCATCGGAGTTGATACGGACACATGTTGGAAGCCCAGGGCATCCATTCACATCAAGCACAGCTGATGAAATCTGATCCACAGTGTCAACCAGATGGAAGGAGTGTGTGTGTCAGTCCTGGTTCTGCCACTTACCGTGGCTGCGGTGCATAGACTGTCCCCTCACATGGGCACTTGGCCATAGGGATGCTGAGGACTGAGGGCCAACCCAAGCTAAGCAGGGTGCCTTCTTCTAATTGGCACAGACATGCCACTCAGGCTGGCCAAAGCCCTACACTTGACTCCAGGCAAGTCATGTCTCTTCGATGAGCGTGATTAATACTGTCTGCCTCTTAGGCTTGATGAGAAGATTAAGAAACAAGGTAGATAAAAGCCTAGCAAAGGGTCAGCCTTTAGTAGGTAGTCAAGAAATGATTGCTCAGATTATCCTACCAGTGTCTAAGTACCAGACCCCTCAGTCACAGTTCCTTCTGTTGCATTGTTTCTGCCTCACCTGTTGGCACTGGGGCTTCTCAGGTGACCTGTGCACCTGTGCTTTGTTCTCTGCGAGGTGCAGGGAGCCAGCAGGACCGTGGGGCTGCAGTGGGTGCGGTGGGGCAGGGGCGTGCTGCTCCCCTCTAGACTGGGCCCAGCAGGCACACACAATTTCCTTGCTTCCTCACTGCCACATGGTACTTCACTTGGGGTTTCATTCTGAGCATCTTAGAGACACCATGGAAAACATGCCTCAGCCCTCTGCTGGAGACATCTGCCGGGGAACATGAAACCACCAAAAAACACAGTCCGGTGGAAGAATCAAAACTGCCGATCTCTGCCCTTATGCCAGGCCCTGCATTTCAATCAGATGTAGTCTCGGGGGTTTTGGAACCTTTCTTCCTGTATAGCCACCCTGCCTGAGACAACCAGAACCCGGGCTTGGTAACCGTAGTGTCTAACACCTGTTGGGGACCTGCTCTGTGCCAAGCTTGTGGGAGGTACTCAGTAGGCCTTAGCACTTTAATACTCATCACAGTCCTATGAAGTAAGAACTGTGAGGCAGGGGGTGACCAGCTAGTAAGTGAGAGAGCTGGAATCCGAACCACAGCAGAATGACACCAGGCTGTACAGCTGTGGAAAGCATTATTACAGAAACCTCTCTTTTGGATCCCCTGCAGGGGGTCTCTGAAATGGTGTCCTCCTAGGGGTGTCACAAAGAGCAGGAAGCCACTTCTGGTGAGGCTTCTGCTGCCCACCTAGGAAGTGGCTGGCAGAAAGCAGACAAGGGGCAAGAGCAGGCACTCTGGAGGCTGCGGCCTGGGGCTGAGCATGCAGGCGGAGCTCAGAGCTTAATCTCCTGGGGTCTCAGGCCGCATTCCTCCGAGGTCTGCAAAGGCCACTGCTTAAAGGCGCAGAGGAGCAGCTGGGAACGAGAACAAAGCGGCCAGGCCCCCCTCGGAGGAAGGAAGGAGCGAGCCCCAGGAAACAGCTGATAGCGCTAAGCTCAGCTTGTTTTTTTCCTCTGCTCAACAGTTCTCCTGCCACGGCAAACAAAAGATGTACATTCTGATTCCCTCTTCTGTTTGGATTGTTCTGTCGAGTGGATCTGGTTTGTGATGAGCTGGGGGGTTGGGGGGGAAGCATCCTGGGCAGTTTCTTGCTCCGCTGGTCAGTTTGCTGGGCCACCACCAACAAAGGCAGAGAGCTTCCTTTTCTCCATGTTTCCCCCGACCTGGTCATCAACTCCAGCCTGGCCTGGTCACACCAGGGGCATGACGCTGGCATTTCTTCTAATGATGGAATTTAAGCTTGCCAACTTTTCAGATTCAGTGGGAGCTGGAGGTTTACTGGCAGCCTTGACCTTGAACGACCGGCACACACACAGACATACATTCACACACCCACTTTTTCATGGATATATAAAATCAGTATGTTGTGACCGGTCCCTTTCAGTCCCTTCGAAAGGCCCCTCCCTGTTCTCAGCACTGCCAGGGTCACAGTCCACTGCTGTCCAGAGTCACATTGGGACTGCCCAGCCTGGTCCTGCCACTCAGCTCCCATGTGCCCAAGGGTGAGAGTGACAACAGCTGCAGGGCCAGTGGAAGCCAGCATCCAAGAATAATGTAAGGGGTGTCTGCACAGGTCCTGACAGGCTGGCTCTGATCCCGATCCCGCCCTCGCATGTGCACCTCCCTCCAGTTTCAACACCGGTAGGTGTCAGGTGGTTCGGATGGGCCTAAGCAGTACACACGTGAAGACTTCTTGCTGCCCCCTGCGGGGGGGGGGGGGAGGGTATAGAAAGAGGCATCATTACTGGCTTCCTAAACCCTGTGGGCTGTGATACTTGATGCCCTGTCATGCTGGGCATACCTTGTTTTGCCTGACCAGGTGTTGACTATGTGGGTCCACTAAAAGGCACTGTAAAACCAAAAGAAAAAAAGAAGGAAACAAAACAAAAACCATACGCTAAACCTCCACGAAGGGTTTTGTTGCTGCTGACACTTGGGTGATCCCTATAGCCCTGGCAATGGCAGTTCTGGACACATGGACTAAAAGCGACTGTTTTGATGACACAGAGACTGATGCGTGGGGGCCCTTTGTCACTGCAGGAGTTAAACTAAGCTGTGAGAGGTCAGCGTGGTTGGACCCTGCCCCATGCTGGTTGGCTAGTTCTCTCCTCCCACCCCACTCTGAGGAGGCAGTTCACATGCAGAAGACAAATGGCATAAAGGGCAGGCAATTAATTTTTTCAGCTGGAGGCTGCGAAGGAATTTGGGTGCTTAGAGTCTGGCGTGTGCCTCTAATTCCATTCTTCTCTGTGAAATACCTCCACTCCTCAAGGAGGTGGTGCCCTTCAAAATTCCATCACTGACATTTTCTGTCTTTAGGGCCAAGAGGTAAATTTAGTCCTCAAAATTATTTGGAATGAATCTGAAGCTGTCCTGCATGCTGTCTTGTGCTCCCTCCATTACACCAAGAGGCTGTAGTGCTTTAGGATGGTGGGCCAGGTCTTCATTTATTTCCCTGGGGAGGGAGCAAGATGGCCCTGAAGCATGACTCGGGGGCTGGTCTCCACTCCTAGCAACCTTCATGGCGTGGAGCAGCCCAGCCAGCCTGATGAGCAGAGATACAGGCAAAGGATGAAGAACTTGTTGGGAAAAGAGGAAGGGAAGCAACGTAAGCAAGAATGGACCGGGGCGCGTGGGTGGCTCAGTCAGTTAAGCATCCAGCTTCGGCTCAGGTCATGATCTCACAGTTCGTGGGTTTGAGCCCCCTGTCAGGCTCTGTGCTGACAGCTAACTCAGAGCCCGGAGCCTGTCTTTGGATTCTGTGTCTCCCTCTCTCTCGGACCCTCCCCTGCTCACACTGTCTCTCTCTCTCTCTCTCTCTCAAAAATAAAATAAAACATTAAAAAATTTTAAAAAGAAAAAAAAGAATGGACCCAGATGAGGTCTTGATCCTTGATAGACGAGGAGAGGGAACGAGAGGACTGTAAGGGGAGGAGAGAAAGCTGAAGGGAACTTGGAAGGGTAAGAAAAAGCCACCTCACCTACTTCCATACAGGCAGTGTAATATAGTGTTCAAAGTGCAGACTTGTGTGTGAATCCTGGGTGGATGGCTTTGGGTAGGATTTAAACCCTCTGTGGTTCTGTTTCCTAATCTGTAAAATGGGAGATAAAATAGTGTCTATCTCATAGGTTTATCATAAAGATGAAATGAGAAATTCACGTAAAGCACTTGAGAAAATAGCATGTAATAAGCACATAATAAGTATCATACATTATTATTTCCAATTTTTCTCCCAGCCTGTGTCTTACATCCTTTCTTTTAGGACAAGGCATGTTCTCCACTTGCACCCTATACCTTCCTTCTACTGAGCAGCTGATGTTTATCTGGTGTCCTGATTAGCTATTTTAATCCTTAAAGTCACTCACCTCTGAAATCTGCGTATTGGAAAGGGGCCACACACAGAGCAAGCTTACCACCAGTGTTGCTAAGTAGAACTTACCAATCACCACCATCTGAACTGCACTTGGATGTTGTTTGTAGTCTTTCTTCATGCCTCTCCGACCCCAGCAGAAGGGAATGAGCCAGAGAGAAGCTGGACCCAGGAACAGAGAGCCCAGCTGAGAGTTGTAGAGAGTGAAATATTTTGTGCAGGGAGACCCTCCGCCCCTCCCACCTTAGCTCCCAGAATGAGCGCAAGCAGGCTGACCTCCCTCGGGTGGGATACTGGAGCCTCTCTCCGGGGAAGCTGAGCAGGCTAACGCAAAAGGTCTATGGATTTTCACAGGTGGGGTCCCCGCTGACATGGCAGGATCACCCTATGGTGAAGCCCTCACTTAACAAACTGCTTGTCAGTTTTAAACATGAGCAGTCAAAGATCATTTATTATTTGCAGAACCCTCCCAAATGAAAGATTATGCAAAAACCAAGAGAAGAAAGAAGCTTATAGAATGCAGGAGCAATGCAATGAATAGGAGAGAACTTTTTTATTTATAATTAATATCTTATGAGATTTAAGAGGAGATAAGAATCATATCCATGAACCAAGAACAAATGCTAGAAACAAAGAACATTCAGAGAAGAAAAGGACATTTGGAAATAGAAAAATTCATGAATTAGTTTGCAGAACAACATGCATAAATCTTAAAAACATTATGTCAAAAAAAAAAAGGAAATCTGGCACAAAAGAGTATCTACCATACAGTTCCATGTC
The DNA here is from genome assembly GCF_006229205.1 of Suricata suricatta. Taxonomy (NCBI): domain Eukaryota; kingdom Metazoa; phylum Chordata; class Mammalia; order Carnivora; family Herpestidae; genus Suricata; species Suricata suricatta. Next base: position 119,295,717 of record NC_043704.1, on the reverse strand, counting down.
ATGAAATCCAAGAACAGGCAAAACTAATCTGTGGTAACAGAAATCAGAAAGTGGTTGCCTGCAAAGGAGGGAGGAGAATGGACTAGAAAGAGACACAAGAGAACTTTCTGGGTGGATAAACATGTTCTATATCTTGTTTGGGTGGTATTTATATGGGTGTATTCAATTATCAAAATTTGTCTAACTAAACATCTATGTACATTATTCTATATTAATTGTATCTTAATAAAAAACATTTGCAGAAATGAAATTTCAGAAGGATTAAGCCTCTAGATCTAGCTATTAATTTATAGGAAACACTAAGAATAAAGGAACGTGTTAAATGATACCACAGGGTTGCCATCAGCAAAATCTCACCTGGAGATGCTCTATAGCTTAGCCACTTTTTCTAACAAGAACTTTCAGAGGGCTGGGAGGCAGACAGATGAGGTACTTATATATTCACAAAAATTTAAGAGACATACCAAGCAATTACACTGTATTAAGCTTAACTGTATAACAAACTATTTAGAGTACAGGTTTATAGGACAAGTGGAGAAGTGTAATCATGTCCAGATATTTGATAATGTTAAAGAATTATTGTTATTTTTAAAATGAGATAATGGTATTGTAGTGCTTTGGCTTTGTTTTTTAAGTGGCCTTATCTTTTAGAGATTCATAGTGAAGTACAAATGATAGGATAGACTGGGGAAGTAGGAGTGGGTCAGAGACATAGATGAAACAAGACTGACCATTTATTGATAATTGTCAAAGCTGAGTGTAGCATAGACTGGATTTATTATTCTCATATCTTTTTTGTATATGTTTAAAATTTCCCATAATAAAATACTTAAAAAAAAAAAAAGAAAACGATTTGGAGGAAAAAATAGAGGGACTCTCCTGGAAAGAAAGAAAGGAAAGAAAGTAGATTCCTTTCTTTAGGAAATGAAAAGAAGGAAGGAAGGAAGAGGAAGGAAAGAGAGATGGAAAATACAAGCAAAAGATAAGAAACATAGGGGATTCATTGAGGATTTCCAAAAGGAATAAGAGAGGAAAGAATATGGAAGGGAGACAATGATCAAAGAAATAATATGAGAAAGTTTCCTGATTCTGACAGCCATTAGTTTCTGGATTAAGCAGCCAACCAGCAACCAGCATCACAGATGGAAAAAGCCCCACACCAAAGTACATCATTGAGAAATGTCATCAAGTTTGTATACTGGGCCACAAACCTCCCACACCTCACAGTCCCTCTCCGCCTCTTCTCTCTGTCTAGGACAGCACCCTCCTGGCTCCACATGTAGGCCGAGTTGCTCCCCCACTTTTAGAATTGGAGGAAATATACTGTGTGATGTGAAGCCGGGTTTCTAGGCAGCTGCTAAAGGTCTGGATGACATATCTGGGAATACAGACCAGTCAGATCTTGAGTAATCCTTGATTCATGGAAGCAGGAGATGGGAGGGAGCCGGGCAGATGGACTCCCCCTCCTTCACTCTCCCCTGCAGTTCCTCTTTATAACCCTTCCAGAAGAGTCTCTTGTGCCTGGTGAACCAGCAGCCATCTGTAATGCCTGGCATTGCATCCCCTTCCCTCACTCCTTTTCCCCCCCTCTATGTTCTATATAAAAACCTTCAGGGGCACCTGGGTGGCTCAGTTGACTAAGCCTCTGACTTCAGCTCAGGTCATAATATCAGGTTTGTGGGTTTGAGCCCCGCATCGGGCCCTGTGCTGACAGCTCAGAGCCTGGAACCTGCTTTGGATTCTGTGTCTCCCTATCTCTCTGCCCCTCCTCCTCTCATGCTCTGTCTCTGTCTGAAAAATAAATAAAACATTAAAAAAAAAAAAAACCTGGGAGAGGAGCCAAGATGGCGGAGAGGAAGGGAGCTCTGTAAACTTCGTCTGCCCCATCTATCGAACTGAGAAGGATATTACTCTCATCTGCAAGAGCGGAAGGAGAAAATACAGACTCCAGAAGGAAGAGAACCTGAAGGATACCTGAGAAAAAAGAAACCAATTTTGATATAATATGAAATATACTTTATATAATTAAAAAAAAAAAAAAGAAGGTTTAAGCAAGGCGATGTGGGCAGATCTCCTACTGAAATCCATCATTCTGACCACAGTGGGATGGGAGAAATGGATTGGAGGAAAACAGGGTAACTATTGCCGGTCGTGCAGAAGAGAACAGAAGCAGCCTGGATGGGTGCTGGTAAAATGAACTGCAGAGAACGGATCTCTTAGTGACTTCCACAAGAAAAATCTCAAAGATGAATATTTTCTTCCTCATCTTCAAGTTTTTCTTTTTATATTTTACTGTAAGCATAACATAACACCTATTCCTATCCAAGTTTAGACTTCATCAAGTTACTGAATTAAGTGAGAAGAAAGACTATAATCAGACTTGAAGGGTTTAAGAAATAGTCATGATGATGCAGATATTTATTTTTAATGCGTCTCAAGTAAAATCATACAAATCATATAACTATAAATTGTTTGAAACTACAAACAAAAGAGCAATCACCAAAATTCCAATACTCAAAAGAATGATTAATATGTATATATTCTCTTCCTTTTCAAATATTAAAATTTTTATATAATTATAACCTTAATAAACTGAATTTTTATATGCTTTCACTAAAAAAAAATTAAAAAAAACAAAAACAAAAAAAAGACAAAAACACAAAAAACAAAAAACAAAACAAAAAACCTTTCAAACATGTAGGAAAGTTGAAAGAATTTCACATCAAGAACCTGTATACCCATTACCTAGCCTTTACTGTAGACATTTTGAACAGCTTTATTGAGATATAATTTAACTACCATGAAATTGACCCATTTAAAGTGTATATGTCAGTGGGTTTTAGTATATGCATAGAGCCGTGCAAGCATTATCACAGTTCTAGAATCTTTTCTTCATCCCAGAATTCCCTACCCTTTAGCATCACTCCCACTCCCCTTCTCCCAACCCTATGCAACCACTAATGCACTTCCTGGCTCTATGGAATTGGCTCCTTTGAACATTATATGTAAATGGAAGCATACAACATATGGCCTTTGTGTTTGGTTTCTTTAACTTGGCACAATGTCTTCAGGGTTCATCTATGCTATAGCATGTACAGTATTTCATTCCTTTTTATGACCTATGTTCTGTTGTATATCGTTAATATTTTATTAGATTCACTTTGTTACATGTCTATCCGTTAATCCATCCCTCTATTGATCCATCAATCCGTCTTATATCTTTTATGTATTTTTTAATGTTTATTTGCTTATTTTGAAAGAGAGAGAGACAGAGCATCTGAGCAGGGGAGGGGCAGCGAGAGAGGGAGAGAGGGAGAGAATCCCAAGCAGGCTCCATGCTCAGTGCAGAGCCCGACAAGGGGCTCAATCCTACCCTGAGATCATGACCCAAGCCAAAATCAACAGTTGGATTCTCAACTGACTGAGCCACCCAGGCGCCCCTCTTTTATGTATTTCTAGGTAAGCTCACTCCCCCTTTCCCCCAACCCTTAGCACCTTGGCCTTGCACAAGGTCACCCTAGGTACAAAAGAAGCTGGGAGATGGAGTGTTTAGCCTTCTGGCCTCTCTAGTAGAGGGATAGAAGGGAAAAGGTAGACTGAGAATGAGTTTTTGCTATTTTGGCATACAATGTTTCTCAACTTCATCCACATTTCTCCCCCTAGTCTCCCCTCCCACCATTGCATCCCACGGATCTTGTATTCCAGAAATGCCGAATTCCTTAAAGCTCCCCACGTTATTCCTGGCTCCATCTCTTGCATATGCTCATTAGATGGCGAGCCTTCTCTGAGTGACAGACTCTTCCCTCAAGATTCAGCTCAGCTGTCATCCTTCAGTGAAGTATCTCTTACACACACACACACACACACACACACACACACACACACACACACCACTTGTGGCCTCTCTGTGCTTGTTTTATACTTCCATTATTGAATTAACCTTTTGATCTGTCTCTACCAGCCTGTATATGATGAAGGGCAAGGGCCAGGTATTATATGTTTTGGTATCCCTAGAACTCACTGGAGGGCATGGCTCAATAAATATTGGTTGGATAGTGAATGCAAAACATCTAGTTACCTCTTTACTGTTGTTTATTTAACAAACATTTTGTTGGGCATGCACCAGATGAGGCCCTGCAGTAAGTACCTAGTTTGGATACAAAGATGAGTAAGACTATATCCTGGGCCTCAGAGGAGCCTACAGGACCTTTTGTCTGGACACATGCAAAACTAGACAAGATGCCAGGGCAACAGATATAAACTGGGACTGTACTGGGAAAACCGGAACATATGGTCACCCAAATTATATACTAGCTTGTATGAAAACAGCAGTGCCACGCTGACTCATGCCCAGCCCGTCAGACCCCAGTCACTTCCAGAACAGGCCAATTACTTCTCATTAGTGCTTGGGTCATATACGTTTTTCATTGTTGTTATCCATATAGAAATTACCTATGGAATTTAATATTCCTAATACATTATGTATACTGTGCATATAAAAAGCATATACTTAAGCAATTAGAAAAAAATCACCTAATAAACAACTAAAACACCTTCTAACTTTTTTGATGTACTGGGATGCATATTTGTAATCAGTATGTGAAACCCAGTATATATTTAGACTTCTTGGTATTAACAATAGACTCAAGTCTGTTGTCTTTATTGATGGGCATTTGGATATTTCCAGCTTGTGACCTTTACGAATAATGGAGCTGTGAACACCCAGAATAGATTTCTTTTTCCTTCTTCTGAGTCATTTCTTTGAGATACATACTCCAAAGGTAAGTAAACTGGTTGAAGAACAGAACAGTTGGTACATATTATTGTCTATGACTCTATATCTTACCTCCTAAACGTCTGGGTCAATTTACAGAGCACATCTGTTTCTCACAACTCTGCCAATAATTTATATTATCATTTTTATGTACTAATAGAAGCATATTGTCATTTTAGGGTATGCTTTGAATTTTTAATTGCTACAGAAGTTATGCATTGTTCTCTAACCAAAAGCAACTTAGTTTTTATGAAATCATAATGTATATGTGTGTGTATATACATACATGTATATATGTGTCTGTATACATGTGTATATACACATATTATAAACCATGTATATATGTGTGTGTATATACATGTGTGTATACACATACACATGGTTTAGAATATGAGGCATATGTATTCATTAAATATTGAATTAATGATTATTAAAATCACACATTCACAAAAAGACAATAACTGCATGATTCCACTTACATGAGGGACCTAGAGTAGGCAGATTAATAGAGACAGAAAGTAGAATTGGGTTGCCAGGGCCTGGGGAGGGGGAACAATGGGGAGTTGTTTGATGGGTATAGAGTTTCAGTTTTGCAAGATGAAAAGAATTCTGGAGATGGATAGTGATCATGGTTGCACAACAAGGTGAATGTACTTAATACTCTTGAACTGTACATTTAAAAATTATTAAGATGACAAATTTTATGTTATATGTATTTTGCCATAATAAAAATATATATTTAAAAGATACTTTTTAAAATCCAGTGGTCATTTAGCATGTATTGCCATTAGAAAGGTGCCTACAAAATATAGTCATACATGTTAGATGAAATTTCATGTGTGGAATTTTCTAGATTAAAATAACTACACTAATTTTTCAATGCAGAGACAGGCAGAGATGTGTGATATTAATATCATTATGTAGTGAATAGAATAAGAATGACAGACCAGATAATATATGAACATTCAATATTAGCAATAAAGTGCTCAACCTTTAAAAACCCATGCATCTAAGGGTGCATGGATGGCTCAGTCCTTTAAGTGGTCAACTGTTGATTTCAGCTCAGATCATCATCTCATGGTTCATGAGTTCAAGCCCCACACTGGGCTCTGCTCTGATAGTGTGGAGCTTGCTTGGGATTCTCTCTCCTCCCCTCTCTCTCTGCCCCTCCCCCACTCACGCATGCATGCATGTACTCTCTCTCTCTTTCTCAAAATAAATAAGTAAACTTTTTAAAAAATATATGCATCTAATTTTCTATTATCTGTGAATAAAATACAGAGGCCATGCTCAGGGGAATCATAAAGACATCCCCTGAACATTTCACCTTAAAGATGAAGTGGGGAAATCACGGGCAGCTTCATCTGTCCCTTTTATAACACACTCCAGCTAAATTCTCTTTATGTCTTATATGCCAGAATGGACCACATGACTTGCCCCAACTGTACTAGATAATGCTGGGAAAACAGGGACTAGAATAGGTTAGACACATTGCCACCCCAAATAAGTTAAGGTTCCCTTAACAAAGAAAGAAAAGGAGAATGGGTATTGGATAGGCGATCTGCAGCGTTTGTTATACTCACATCAGTGTTTTTGTTTTGTTTCTTATTTGGGGTATTACAGGCTGGAACCAACGGTTATATGGCTCCTGAAATCCTAATGGAAAAAGTGAGTTATTCCTATCCTGTGGACTGGTTTGCAATGGGATGCAGTATTTATGAAATGGTTGCTGGACGAACACCATTTAAAGATTTCAAGGAAAAAGTCAGTAAAGAGGATTTAAAGCAAAGAACCCTGAAAGAAGAGGTCAAATTCCAACATGATAACTTCACAGAGGAAGCAAAAGATATTTGCAGACTATTCCTGGCCAAGCAACCGGAACAACGTTTAGGAAGCAGGTAAACTACCGAATAACAGAGGTGATTAGCAGTGTCAGCATTGTCCATGGGGATTTGGAAAGTACTATGGATTAGTGCCGAGGCCTTGAAGTTTTTTAATTATTTTCCTGTTATTATTTGCATGTTATATGCTTAACTATTTCTGATACTTTCAAACACTGTGACCACTTGATATGGAACAATCTCCAAGAGATAAATGTGTGTATATATGCCTATACATATATACATATCTTGTTTTCATAGATATATAATATATAAATATATAAATGTATAAGTATAAAATATATATTATATTTAATATATTTTTTAAATATTTATTTATTTTGGAGATAGCGTGCGAGTGGGAGCAGAGGGGCAGAGAGAGAGGGGGAGAAAGAATCCCAAGGGGACTCCCCACTAGGCATCGAGCCCAAGGCAGAGCTTGATCTCATGACCTCAGGATCATGACCTGAGCCAAACTCAAGCGATCAAGAGTAGGACACTTAACACTTGACTGCCACCCAGGCACCGAGAAAATTCTGCCACTTAATTTTTTTAATTAAAAATTTTTAATTAAATTTGTTAATGTTTATTTTTGAGTGAAAAAGAGAGAGCATAAACACATGCTGGTGGGGGAGGGGCAGAGAGAGAATGGGGAACCCAGGATCCAAAGTGGGCTCCAAGCTGACAGCAGAGAGCCTGACTCAGGGCCTGAACCCACAAGCCCCGAGATCAAGACCTGAGCTGAAGTCAAATACTCAAAGACTGAGTCACTCAGCCGCCCAATCGCGCCACTTAAAAAAAATTTTTTTTAGTGTTTTTATTTATTTTTGAGAAAGAGAGAGACAGAGCATGAGCAGGGGAGGGGCAGAGAGAGGGAGGCTCCAGGCTCTTGAGCTGTCAGCACAGAGCCAGATGTGGGGCTCAAACTGGTGAACTAGGAGATCATGACCTGATCTGAGGTTGGACACTTACCCCACTGAGCCACCCACATGCCCCCAACTGTGCCACTTTTAAATGGCTCTGCAAGATATCATCAATCAACAGATTTTTAGTGAGTACATATCATGTTACCAGCTATGTTGAGTACAGTTGAAATTCATTTTTTTATTTTTAAAAATATTTTTTATGTTTGTAAGAGAGAGTGTGAAGAGGGGAGGGGCAGAGAGAGAGGGAGACACAGAATTCGAAGGGGGATCCAGGCTCTGAGCTTTTAGCACAAAGCCTGACATGGGGCTTAAACTCATGAACCATGAGATCATGACCTGAGCCTAAGTTGGACACTTAACTGACTGAGGCACCCCGACATTCATTTTGAGAAAGTCAAGCTTTACTGCTTACATGGAATAATAAGATCAAGATATTTAGAAGAAACACAATAAGTAAAAGCTGACCTGTAAAAAGGCCCTTGGCAGTGGGCGACTATGTTACATAGAGACAAAATCAAGGGCTTTATAGTCACAGACACAGACTCACATCTCAGCTCTACTCTGTCGTTTTACCTCAAGCAATTGAATTGCTTTCTCAGAATCTCAATACCTTCATGTATTAAAATGGGGAGTTTATGGGGGTGATAATTAACTTTATATCAACTTGACTAGACCACCATACTCCAATATTTGATCAGTCATTCTGGATGTTTCTGTGCAGTTATTTTTTAGATAAGATTAATATAAAAATCTGTAGTCTTTGAGTAAAGGAGCTTATTCTTCATAATGTGGCTGGGTCTCATCTAATCAGTTGAAGGCCTTACCAGAAAAAGACTGACTTCTCTGAAAGAGGAGGGAATTCTGCCAGCAAACCAACTTTGGACTTGAACTGCAGCTCTTCCCTGGGTCTCCAGCTTGACAATCTACCTTGCAGAATTTGGACTTGCCCAATCTCCACACATTTGTGTGAACCAATTCCTTAAAATAAATCATTCTCTCTCCCTCCCCCCTCAACCTCCCTCCCTCTCTCTCTCTCTCTTTCTCTCTCTCTCTCCCTCCCTCCCTCCCTCTCATGCACACATATTGTCAGAGAGAAAAAACATTTCCTCTACCCTCTTAGTTTGGAAGCCTACAAACTAAACTGACAAAAGACAGAATAGTAAGAGAAAGGACAGTTTTTATTCATGCACATATACAAGAGTTCACAGAAAAACATGACTGGGATCAGTTAGAATTAGATGCCATGTTAGCTGGGGAAAGGGAGCAGGAGAAGAGTGCTTACAGGAAAACAAATGATTTCTTAGGATTGGTGGGGGGATGGGCACTTAAGAGAACTAATGAGTTTTGGGAGAGATAAATGGACCCTTAGAAGAATAGATAGGAGATATGATAGTTTTGTGACAATGTTGAGGTGTGGTCCCTCTGTCACTGGTGATAAAAGTCAATCTTTCCTGGTTCTAAAACACTCAGGGAGAAGATTTATGAGTTGAGTTTTTGGGAGAGTCTTTGCTTCAAGGCAGATAAGGGGAGTTCAGAACCTGTATCTATTGACTCTCAAATGCCTTTAGCTCAAAATAATTTTTATACTGCTGTAGTACATTCCAGACCCCTTCAACATCCTGTTGGTTCTGTTTCTCTAGAGCATCCTGACAAAGACCATGGGATATTTTGAGGTTTAGATATATCTAAAGTTAGATATAATGTATGTTAGGAATCATTTAATAAACAATAGCAGTTATTATTAATTTATTCTAAGAGAGATAGCAGATAATATTTTGACTAAACTATGAGCTTGAATGTCTTAAATTCTTGGACTAAATTTTCAAAATTTAAAATTATATACAGGGGCACCTGGGTGGCTCAGGCTGTTAAACGTCTGACTTTGGCTCAGGTCGTGATCTCATGGTTCGTGAGTTCCAGCCCCATGTCGGGCTTTGTGCTGACAGCTCAGAGCCTGGAGCCTGCTTCAGATTCTGTGTCTCCCTCTCTCTGTGCTTCTCCCTTGCTCATACCCTGTTTCTCACTCATTTTAAATAAACATTAAACAAATTTTTAAAAATATATACAAATATAAGGGTGCCTGGGTCGCTCAGTCAGCTGAATGGCTGACTCTTGGTTTCAGCTTGGGTCATAATCTCAGAGTTGTGGGATCAAGCCTCACATCAGGCTCCCTGCTGTGTTTGGAGCCTGCTTGGGACTCTCTCTCCTGTTGCCCCTCTCCCCTGCTCACATGTGCTGTCTCTCTCTCTCTAAAAACAAATAAAAAATACATTTATATACAAATATGAAAGTTACAACATGAAATAACATGACTGATTTTTAATATTACACCAGAACTTAAGCAGTAAAATTACCTTAAATCTTCCAAGCAACTACTTGTTGCTAGTGAAGCTTCTAGAGTAAGGCTGCCTTAATTAAAAATATTTGAGTATGGAGGTAAATTTTTACTTTTTGACCTGCATTTTTAAAGTTTATTTATTTTTGAGAGAGAAGTAGACAGGGTAGCAAGGGAGGGGCAGAGAGAGGGAGACAGAGAAACCCAAGCAGGCTCTGCACTGCTAGCACAGACCCCAACATGGGGCTCAAACGAATGAAATTGCGAGATCATGACCTGAGCCAAAATCAAGAGTTGGACGTTTGACTGGCTGAGCAAGCCAGGCACCCTGACTTGACTTTTTAAAATAGCAAAACAAAACCCACTTGTAATAACTTTCAAAGCATGACAGATACCAAACTAACAAGTATTTTGAAATTTGGTGGACATTCTGCATTTGTGTGAAGTAAAACCTGGAGCTGATTTTCCTTTGTAGATTCTAACATTGTATTAGTGTGGTCAGAATAGGCCACGTCATGATAACAAGCAAATCCCAAAGTCTGTGCAGCTTAAAACTAAGGGGGGGTTTTCTCATCCATACAAAGTCGGTTGTGGGTCCAGCAGCACTGCAGGGTGTCCCCCGCTGAGCAGTGACTCAGAGACCCAGGCTGCTTCCTTCGGACAGCGCTATTGGAACTGGCCGCTTCCAGTTGCTCTAGCAAGAGGAGAGAGCATGGAGAACCTAGGGAGCTCTGTACTGCCTCAGTCAGGAAGTGACCCGCTTGCACATCACTTCACATGCACTTCTGTTTGGCCAGAATGAGTCTTGGCTCCGAGCACGTTCAAAAGGTCTGGCTAGCGTTGTCTTTCATGTGCCCAGGAAGGAGAGGAGACGCACAGAAACAGTGACCTCTGACCATGGCTACGGCCTGGGTTCTCAAGCACGGGGAGGCTGAGCGGGAGCACCAACAGTGGCAGAGGCAGCAAGGAAAGCAGACAGTCTCTTTAGATGACTTCCCTGAAGGGAACACCACCGCTTGCCAGGATTGATTGAAAAATCTATAAACACGCTGTGGGTACATAAAATGAAATGTTGACAAACTTCTTCAGGAAAATGCCACCTTAAAGCACTGGCACATTGCCTGAAGCTGCTCCATCAAGCAAAACCTTTTAATAAAGCATCTGCTGTTGTGACTGTTTTGAATAAAACTGTTTACAACATTAGAGAAAAGGCATATAAAAACCAGCTGTTCAGTGAAAGGCAAAACCTTCTAACATTTTCATTTCAACTCTCTGTATCTTTTTAAAAATTCAAATGAAATAATGCTTGATTGAGTTAGTGGTGTCCTTCAAGGCCAAGCAAATGCCTACACAGCATGTCACTCAGCGGACAGGTCACGTGGCCCCTTCCTGTTGCATTCACGAACATTTGAAATAAATTTAAAAACCCTTTGCTTTCTTTAGACATCACCAAAAGGATCTCCCCTTTGTCTTCATAGATCTGTGAATTAATTTTGCGGAGAAGTTGAAAACTTCTCTGAGCATCTCACAAGGGCACCTGATAGGAATTATGGTGTTTTCCAATAAAATAAAAGCTGAAGCCCACTGAAGCATTTTGCAGGTTTTATTCTGGTCAGTCAGTGCAGCAGAACAAGATCAAATAACCATGCAAGCCTCTGACTTAAGTGCTTTTCCAACACATAATTTCATACCAATACATATGGTTATTGGCAGACCAAACCCCAGAGTGTATGGCCAGGTGATATCTTTGCTCCATTGGCTGTTATAAGAAAATCCATTGTAATCTCTGTGTGGGGTTCAGGAACACAAGAGCACCTGTAAATGCTGTGAAATAAAATCTACTCCAACAAGCAGGAGAATCTCCTTTCCTACGGCAGCCGGTTTGGCTATTACAAAAGATGCCGCCTCCATCAGTAGCCTCTCCTGTTTATCCAAAGCGTGCCACATAATGGTGGGCCAAAAGGTCTCTGCATGAAGCTGTCAGTGGAAGATTCAAGAGTAAAATAATATTCATGCTATTTCTAATTACAGACCTGATGTAACAGACACTCGTCAAAAAATAAAGTGATGAGCTTTGCAGCGGCCCAGACGCTGAGTCGAAAGAATAGGGGTCAGAAAGCCTAGTCTTCTGTTGTCAGCATCAGCCACCACAGACATTTAGTGAAAAAGGGCATAAAGCATGGACCCTGCCCGTCTAGTTGGGGTGTTGGAGAACATAAAGAAAACCTTTAGTCCTTTGTGACTAGTTGCAAAAGGGCTGTAGTCCGCCGTCCCTGATGGACCAGCCAAGGCCATTCGGGCCTGTTCTTGAGATGTTACTCGAGAACTGTGCATCCTGATGTCAAGACTGGCTTGACAAGTTTCTCAAGGTTACTGAGCCCCTGGGCGCTCTTTGTTTACCCAAGTTAAAAGTGCTCAGAGTGAGTTTAAGGACCTCTCCTGACCTGTGGGACAATGTGTTCATGCCTGCTCGTGGCCATCGAGCTCCTTCCTCCTGGCATCAGGTCCCATTCCAACTCTTGTTTTCTTTGAGACCCAGAGACTTGGGATTCATTCTTGATCTACTTGGATGGAATTCTAGCTCTATCCTTGTTCTGCCACATGTAAACTCTACGTGATACCCTCCCCACACCAAAATCTGATACCTTAAAATGGTGAGTGTTGCTGTGTAAATTATAACTCATAAACCTAAGTTCAGAGAAAAATCCTCCCTCGAAGCTTCAAATGATCTCAGTAACCCTCCCTCAAGACTCTGACTCTACAGGACGTACGTAAGCCACACACACTGGTCCGTAAGTTCTAGGAGACGGCAAGCCTGCATTTTCCTTTCTTTCAATTGAGGGAGACTTGGTGGCTTTGGGAAGAAGAGAGACACCTTGCAGTATCTCCTGATGCAGTTCTCCAAACCTGTTTTTCAGCTGGTTCACAATGAGAAAAGTCCAAGGAGTCCTGCACCAGCCTTTCTGGATGGTGCTAAGCCTGAACTACAAAAAAACAACCCAGAGAATGGCTAGACATCAGATTCCTCCAACTGAATTTCTCTTTTTCACAATAATATTTGATCACAATTTTCATTTGAAAAACTCACCTGTACCTTTTGGTTTTTTCAGATGCACAGCTATTTATGAGTGCAGAAGCAACTGAAGAGATTAAAAGAGGCTAAAAATACAGTTAAAAGACAGACAGGCATTGCTGTGAGGGTTGACTGTGATAACATAAGGGTAGCGCTTCATTTTGTGTTAGCTGAGAGTAGGCTCTGGATAGATGGTAGTTATTCTCATTACCGTGTCTAGAACCCATTGGGTGGAGTCTGGTGCAGAAATTGTCTGACGTAGTTGGGAGTCTCTGGAGGGGATGTATGGGAGAAGTCCTCAGTCCTTTTCCTGAAAGCTTTTTGATTACTGGAATAAATGTGAAGGGAAAACTATGAGCGTGATTAATTTTTACTAAGATTGATTAATGACAGAAATTTAATTTTCCAAAAGGGAAGACATTTCTTAGAGCAACATATCTATTCACATAAAAGAAAAAGGAAGAAGCACCTGGGTGGCTCAGTTGGTTAAGCATCCGACTCTTGGTTTTGGCTCACGTTGTGATCTCATGGCTTTGTGAGTTCAAGCCCTGCGCTGGGCTCTGCACTGGCAATGCAGAGCCTGCTTGAAATTCTCCCTTTCTCCCTTTCTCTGTCCCTCCCCCATTTGTGCTATCTCTGTCTCAAAATAAATGAATAAACTTAAAAAAAAAAAAGGAAAAGGAAAAAATCATTTGAATCTGATCCCACAATACAGCCCCCTTTTTATTTCTTTAAAACCTAGACTTAAGAGGAGCCAAAAGAAATGTGTAGTAGGCTGTCCCTAGTATGGTTCCCAGAGATCCTGCTTCTGTTATCCACACTCCTGTGTAATCCCTTCCCTTAAGGGTGGGCTGGACTTATGGATTTGCTTCTAAAAATATTGCAGAAGTAATGAGATGTCATTTCCAAGATTAGGTTGTAAAAGACTGTGCTTTTCTTTCTTTCTTTTTTTTTTTTTTTTTTTACCTCAGGCTCACTCTCTCACTCTCCCTCTCCTCTCTTTCTCCTATAAAAATTGTGAGATAATAAATGTTTGTTGTTTTAAGCCACTAAATATTGGGGTAGCTTGTTACACAGCAATAGATAACTAATACAAGAGGTTACATAATTGGGAACATACATTTTTCTCCCATATTCTAAGGCAAATACTGGAATAATTTCTAGAACAAGGCCTTGATAACAAATAACCACAGTCTTGGATACTCTTCATTAACGTGACTTAAAATTACTAATGGATTTTTTAAGTCTTTAAAAATATTGTGGCAGTGGGGGGAGGGAGGTGGAGCTCCTGGAAATCATGTCATATGAAGAATGAGGAGATGTGGTGCTGTCTTTGGGAATGTGGTGGGAAGAGACATGATTCTCTTGTTCTGTCTGACTCTGAAGGACAGAGCAAGATGCAGTGTCTGGAAGTTGCAGGCAGGCAGGTTCTGGCCCCTCTGAATTTTGCTTGTATTTCCACAAAATACTAAGAATAAAAGTCACGTCAACTGCTTGACTCTAAAAATTAGATCTACATGTGAAGGTTATCTGCAAACAATGAAAATGTTCTTATCTGTGTAAGGTGGAATTGTGGGTAAGTTTTCAAGTTATTATTTTTCTAAGTGATTCTTTAAGTCGTTATATTGTCTTTGCAATTAAAATGAAATGTATTATAGGAAAAGAGTGCTGCACATTTTGTATTGTTAGAACATTTCCTGTTTTGGTTTGTTAGTGTGACTCAATCTGACCATCTCATTTCTTCACAGAGAGACGTCTGATGATCCCAGGCAACACCCTTTCTTCAAAACCATCAATTTTGCTCGCCTGGAAGCTGGCCTTGTTGAGCCCCCATTTGTGCCAGACCCTTCCGTGGTTTATGCCAAAGACATCGCAGAAATTGAAGATTTCTCTGAGGTTCGGGGAATCGAATTTGATGAAAAAGATAAGACATTCTTCCAAAGATTTGCAACAGGTGCTGTCCCCATAGCATGGCAGGAAGAAATTATAGAAACGGGACTGTTTGAAGAATTGAATGACCCCAACAGGCCTGCAGGTTGTGGGGATGGTAATTCATCCAAGTCTGGTGTGTGTTTGTTATTATAAGTCGTTCTCTCTACCAGATGGGCAGCAGGAATCTCAGCTGACATAGTCCTCGAATGTTCCTAACACATGAGAATCTGTTGAATGAGGACTGATCAATCAGGAAGGGCATTTCAACCATAGAACAGTTCAAAGGACAGGTGAGCTCACCACTAGGACACATTTTTCTCTTGCCTTCCTCCCTCCTTCCCTCCCTCCCTTCCTTCCTTCCCTCCTTCTCTCTCTCCCTCCACCGCTTTCTTCTCTCTCTTTTTTCATAAAGATGAGTCGAGTAAAGTCTCAGTTTTCACCAAGGGCTGGGAAAAGGAACACTCAGGATTATTTTGATAAACTAAAAGCATGAGCCTACAGCATCATGTCCCTGAAAATGGCACAAAGTCCTAGGAATAGAGAATGGACGTCTGTGGTGTACTCAGTAATGAGCATTTGCAATTCTTAGTCAATAATCATTTTAGTTTTCTTTGTTTATATCCCTTGCTCCCTTCATCTTTCAGTATTTCTTCTGCTTCTGTACTTGTAAAAAGGATTTGGAAGCTGGAAATAAATGGACCTGATATTCTCCCCCTGAAAAAGAATGGATTGTAGTATTTTGGCAATATTTTAAATTACAGAATAATTTTTAATGTACTGAAAGCCTCTGATTCATATTTTTGAAATATTTCACCATTATAATGTTGAAGTATTTTAGATGTAAACATACATGAGCCCTACGTATTTAAAGTATTCCATAAGTCCAGTCCTTTAGGTAACATGCTACAAATTGCTTACATGTATTTTTCTACATCCCATTGGTTCCCAAACTTTGCTGAACTTTGGAATCACCTAGGGATCTTTAAAAATACTGATGTCTGACTCTTGTGCCCAGATTTTAATTGATCTGGGGTACAGCCTGAGCATCTAGGTTTTCAGAAGCTCCCCAAGGGCTTCTGATGTGAGGCAGGTCTTAGAACCATGGCCTTGTAGGCTTACATGCTGCTATACGTGGACTCTTGTTTGGGTTGCTCAAAGCTTCGATTATACATTGGACAGCAACTTTTCAAACACCCATAAAATATGTAATTTTGGCAGTTGCAATATATATGAGGCTGAAGATACTCTGTATTCATCTTGTAGATTCTCTTGTCCTTGTACACTTCCATTCTTCACACATACCTTCGCAAGTAGATCTCTTGGCTATTTCAAGACCTGAAGGAGAAATACCAACTCGGAAACTGATTTGAACAAGTGGTAGCCCTCAGCTCAAGTGGCTGCCCAGCCAGCATCATATTGTAGAATTAGCACTTCTCAAAAGCACAGCCAACGTGAAAATTCTAAGGGTGCAAAAAAATATTTTGGACACAAACATAAATCTGAGGTGATTATACTTAAAGAAATAAAAAAAAAGAGGGGTGCCTGGCTGGCCTAGTTGGTAGATGATGCGACTCCTGATCTCAGGGTTGTGAATTTAAGCCTCATTTGGGTGTAGAGCCTACTAAAAAGAGTAATAATAAAATGAAATTTTTAAAAAGGAACAAAAGAGATACATGTGTGCATAAGGAAATCTCAGTTGACCCAGTGCTGAGAAACCTGGCTGAAATCAATTTAAAAATTTTGTTCCTTGAGAAAGGGAGCCAAGAGTTGTACCAATACTGGCCAAAAATATTTGGTTAACTGGAATCCAGCTAACAGTAATCCTCAACTACAAGACAGTATTAGGCACATCCAGACAAGAAGTAAGAAATCCTCTTGGACTTGAGTCCTGGGTTAGTGCCTCTGCCACTCACCCTCCTGCTCATTCTCTATCCCCAGCAAGCTCTTGATGCTCCAGATCCTGCCCTGGAGGCACCGCAGAGTCCTGAGTCATCAAAGCAGATCAGACACAGATGTGTCCAGAAGATTCTTTTTCCTAAGGCAAGAAAGTAGTTTGCAATTTGATAAGATTCCTAATAAGTCTATTTTAACAAAAAACAAATTCACAGTGAATAGAAATCCAATTTACCAGAGCATTCCAAGAGTAGAGGTTTTAGGGTTTAGCTTTATAATTAGACATTTAAAAGTAATGTCATATTGCATTGGTTCCTCAATATGAATGTCTGCTTCTTTCGATAAACTTAGAACTAACTCAGAAAAGTAACTGAATAAGATAACTATATTCAAACAATCACCAAGTAAATAGGTGTTGAGCTTTAGTTCACATTGAGCCGTATCCTAGGCATCTGGGGGATACCACAGAGAAATAAGAGCACTATCTAAGAGAGGCTGTATGATGTAGTGTAGAACACAGATTCCTGTCAGTGTTCCTGTTCACATTTTAAATGAGAAACTGAAGCTCATAGATGTTCTGTAGCTTATCCAAGGTCACACAGCTTTTCAGGGTTGTTGCAAAGACTAGAAATAATGTATATGAAGCACATAGCTTCATGTACATGCATATAGTAGGGGCATAATGCATATGGTAGGGGCATAATAGATTAAAGACTATAGTCAGTAAGTAGCAACTGGTCAAATGACTCTAGGTCAGGGAACAAACTAGTAAGAGCTAAACCTGGCTACCTTAATTAGAAGTTCCAAAGGAGGTGAGAGAAGGAACAGAGCTGGGTCCTGGGGAACAGTTTAAAAGGAAAGTTTTCATACACAATGAAAGAAAAAACTACTTAGAAAGAGTGGAGACATTGGAGTCCATCCTTGCCCCATGCCTGATGTAGGACCCACGCAGGCCACGTCAGAGTTACAAAGCGATCTGTGCAGGTCATGGGTGGGATTCAGGTAAAGACTTAAAGAAGGTGAAACTTGATGTCTCATCGAAGGAAGAAAGTGGTTTTTGAAAGGAGGTGATGCTTGCTTATTTTCCAAAAGTGAAAATGAGCTTACATTTTTAGAGAAAAGTTTTATAAACATAATGAAACATCAGGGGAAACAGATATGTGAGTGAAATATTCAGACAAAGAAGGACCAGAGAGAAGTCATTGTTATTCTTTTAGTTTGTCAGGGATTATTTGGAATGTTTGTTTCCTCCAGGAGGAGGTGGGTTTAAAGGAGATGGATAAACTCCTTAAAGGGATGTAGGGGTGCCTTCAAAATAGAAGGTATGGATGAGGTTTTCATAGAAAACAGTGACAAATTATGGAGTTTAAGACTGCCAGCCATAAACAGCTAAAAAAATATTCTCAGGTGTTTATTTTAGAATATCAAATTTAAGATGTTTCTCGTTTAGGTGACAAAGCATGGATTGAAAATTCAATAAATTGGGCTTCTTAGGAATCGCAAGTCTTGAAATCCTGAGAGTCTATTGGATGAATTTATAAAGTTTATTATATTGTATGTACCATTAGGGCAGTTTAATAATATGACTTAGCTTATATAAATTGTCTGGACATGAAAACTAGTGAAAATATATAATCCTTCCTTCTTAAACAGTTGTTCTGGGCACTTTTAAGTCTTACAATTTTTTTAAATGATATAAAGAAAAAATTAGATACCAGAATTTTGGGGGGAGGTAGGGGTTACCTGGAAGACTTATCATGTTAGCTATTAGCCATTTTGATTTTCAAAAACATTTTCAAAGACTTACTGAGTTTTCTTGGATTGTCTAGGAAAAGTAATTTCAGTCATGTAGGTTTAGTTATTCTTTCAATAAATATTGCTACCTGCCATGTGCCAGGCTCCATTTTGGTTTGGGGAGAGATGCTTGGTTTTCTCCCTCTAGGATTTTTAGATTGGAAGGTGCTTTTGTTCCCTCTATGTGTCAGTAAACTTTTATATCTCTCTAGGTAGAGATGAATTTTGTTCTTTCCACTTTTTCTCACGTTTTCTGCACTGAACACATTTTTATTTTAAAAATCGGGAAAAAGTATATTACTTAAAGCAAGGCAGGGCCCATCACAGTTAGACCTGGGTATGTAGGGCATGTCCAGGCTGGCCCTGGCAATAATCAGTCCCCGAGAATCCCTTTCTGGCCAAAGAGTATTAGCCTGGGTCCTGAGAGGGAGTAAAGCTAAGATGTCTGATCTAAACCAGCAGACTATCCCTGGACAGAGCCAGCAATTGGTGCCCAAGGCTGGGCTAGATTATTTGTTCCACAATCCAGAGCAAGAGCTGTGCTGGTCTGTGGTGAAAGTTTTACCAAACCCCAGAGAAAGGAAAGCAAATACAAGGCAGCAAAGTTTTGTGTGTACTATTCACTCCAAAATATCTTTTTACAAAGCAGTTGATATTTGACAAAAGTAAAATTGGAGACCTTCTACCCTCCCTCAAAATTTTTTTGAAATTTTACTGACCTGTGAGATCTCAAATTCTGGGAACCCCTTGACTGGATGACCTTGAAGGGCACTCCAATTACAGGGAAACATTTGTGTTTCAGTGGAAAACCAATGCATTGCCTAGTGGAGCATATGCAAACTTGTTCCTGAAAAGACCAGAAAGTCTTTCTTATTTCTTAGATTTTGCAGAAGGCAACTACTTGTCTCTGCCTTTGTAATGGGAAAAAAGCCATAGCCCATGTGTGAAGGGCTGAGTATGGCTATGCCAATAAAGTTTTATTTACAAAATACAGGTGGTAGTACTAGATTTGGCCCACAAGTAGTAATGTACTGTTCCTAGTGAAAAATTATCTTATTATTAAACTGACTAGGTTGTCTGATTCTAAAGGAGCCATTTTTACAATTCTGTAAACTGTAGATAATCAGTGGGAATGCAAAATAATTCTTGTGTATAGATATACAAATGACCCTCCCCTCACTGCATTCATTGGTCAGGCCTCTGATAACAAAGTATTGCAGACTAGGTCATTTAAAAAACAGAAACTTCTTATCTCAAAGCTATGGAGGCTCCAAGTCCAAGATCAAGGTGTGAGTGGGGTTGATTTCTTTTGAGGCCTCTCTCCCTGACTTCTAGATGACTACTTTCTCTGCCCATCTTCTTTTTCCTGTGTGTCTCAGCATCCTAATTTCTTCCTGTAAGGACACCAGTCATATTGGATTAGGGCCCATCCTAGTGACCTCATTTAATCATCTCTTTAAAGACCCTACCTCCAAACCTCCAGCCATAGGCTGAAGTACCTGGGGCTTAGGACCTTAACATATGAATTTTGATAGATACAACTCAGCCCAGTACCCCCTAAGCCAGTTTTATGTTAATTTGCTCATTCATTTCAACATTCTTTTGCTGCATATAGGTATATGGTTTTTATTACTTTTTTCAACTGGTTGTAGCACCAGTTTTCTCATGAATGAGTTAAATGAAAATCTTTAACATGTGTTCATTTTTATATCTATATGACAGTCCCAATTTTACCTTTTTTTTTTTTTGAAGATTATCCACTGACACAACTCAGAATGTCACAACCCCATCAAAGAACCTAAAGCATCCTAAAGCCTATTTTTGGAATTCTGCTTCCATTAGCAAAAGTTCTGAGCAAGAGCCCTTTCTCTTTTTGTTCTCTTATGAAACACACAGCAGAAAGAACCCCTAAACAGAAGGCTGAGGGGTGTGGTGGCAAGCTCAGAAAGCAGCTAGCGTTTCCCCAGCAGTTTGGTCGAGGTGCATGCGGCCAGCTGACTATTACATATTTTTAAACCACGTCTCCTCACCCTGCCTCTCCCATCTGCACTGCCAGTTGTCGTGTACATTCCTGCCATGCCCATGCTTCCTGCATGCCACAGGAGAAGCTGTTGGCGAGAGAAGCAGAGAGGAAAAAGCTGGGGGCCAGAAGAACCAAGGAGGGCTTCAGAAGTTCACCTGCTAGTGCAAAGTGTCCCGAGCCCCTGAGACCATCAATGCAAACACGCATTCCAGAGACATACCCAAAGTCAGACTCCATTTTAATAGCCCTGAACTAACAACTCCCCTTCAAGGTTTCCCCATTCAAATGCAGGATGTCCAGTTAGATTTAAATCACAGAATACAACAAACCAACTTTTTTTCTAGTATAATTATGTCCCAAATGCCATATTGGACATACTTACACTAAAAAGTTATATTATTCATGAGTATAGATAATCATTTAAGAATAGTCTGTGGTCAGGTTTAGAGAAAATGCAGGACAACCAGCACAGTGTCTGGCACACGGCCAGATCTCCACCTGGTTGCCTGGATCTGGCAGTTCTGTCTTCCAGTACAGCTTTTGCAAATTCATTTTGGCCAGTACACGTGTGTGCTCTCTCCTACTCAAGGAGGTAGCCTGGCAGTGTTGTCAGCCTCACTGCTACTGCTGCCAATATAATAATGCAATAAAAGCTTCCATTTACTGAGCACCTACTATGTGCTGGGCACTGTACTTTGCCTTTTTTGTGTATTACTCCCAATGCTCACAGTCATCCTGTGAAGTAGGCATTATTTTCTGCATTTTATTGATGAAGAAAAGAGAGCTCCAGAGGTTAATGGGCTTCTCCAAGTACACAGTTAAGCGCTGAGTAAACCCAGGTTCACCTGACAACTCTTGGCTGTGAGGTCACTGGTTTCCCAGGTTAGAACTGCCCCTGTCCCTATTCCCTGAAATGTCTCCTGTGGGGCTCGGATCAGACTTAGTGGACTAAATTCAAGGAAGAAATAATTTCTAAGAAATACATTGTAGGCCCTACTTGGAGTCACAGGGCCAGGACTAGAGTGAGGTGAGCGAGGCAGCTGGGGCACGGTATTTACGCCAGTGCTCAGTCTCAGGTGCACAAGCACAGCCTGGAAACATGCACAAAACTGAGTTGCATGAGTTGTGCACCTTGATTGAGCCTTATGTTCCACTCACCCTACTTCTGGTCCTGTGGGTTAATGGCTTTTGTGTAGACACTTAGAAAGATCCTTTTTTTTTTTTAATGTTTATTTATTTTTGAGAAAGAGAGAGGGTGAGAGAGAGAGAGAGAGAGAGAGAGAGAGAGACAGTGTGAGTGGGGGAGGGGCAGAGAGAGAAGGAGACACAATCCAAAGCAGGCTCCATGCTCTGAGCTGTCAGCACAGGTCTGAAAGGCTCGAACTCACAAATCGCGAGATCATGACCTGAGCTGAAGGTGGATGCTTAAGGCACCCCTAGAAAGATCCTTTTGAAACTACACTTCTTTATTTCTTTGTCTCCTCGAAAATAATCATATACATTCATTCATTCATTCATTCCACAAATATTAATTCAGGGCTTACCATGTACTAAGCCTTGTGGTAGGAGACAGGAAGCGAGCCCAAGACAGACCATGCCAATCCTGAATATGTCCCCCTTTGGCAAGACACCTCTGTTAGCCAATATGGATCAATAATTCTCCCTGCTTCTCTTTAGTTGATGCCAAGGACCAAGAAGCCTCATGCCTAGAGGGATTTAAGAACCAGAATCCAGTTTACCCTCTTCCTTTTCTCTTTGTAAGAATTTATCTCAGGTGTATGCTTTAAAATCCTTGCTCTTTAAAAGTTGTGAAAGTAGGACTTGTAAACTCCTTATGACGGCTCCCTTAAAGTGGAAAGTTACAGGCAGGCGAAAAGACACATCCAGACTGGATCTCAGTGAATGTTTTTTTAACAAATGCCAGTGGAATGAAGGGGCGAAGGCGGCTTGGGCACATGTCATAACTGGTAACAAGGCAGACAATGGTGAAACAGCAGCTCCACCAAACAAACATTCAGATGCCCTTGTCCGCACCCCACTTCCTGGGGAGCGCTGTGCCCTCCGGCCCTCGCCTTTGCTTAGTTATATTCCAGGCTAGGCCCATAAAACAGAACAGCAGACACTGCAGGGCAGAACTTCGCCCAGACATGTGGAATTTCCACTGTTTTTATTACTTTATATGTCTTTCATTGGCGACATTTCAAAGTTCAGTGTTTGATCCATCCTGTCACTTAGGTCTGACATACAGTGTGTGGGCTGTCTGGTCATCTTGCCTCGCCCTTTCACAGTCCACTCTGGTCATTTTATCACTCACTGTGCCCTACCCCATCATATCCAGGGTTGCAGAAAGGAAGTGAAACAAATCCATCCACTTGATTTTAGAAGAGAAGTTTAAGAAGAAGGTAGGAAACATTAAATGAAATCTGAATTCTCTGGGAATTTAAATTATATACTCTATTGGCTCACCCTCTCCCACCATTCCCCTCTTTCTCTCCTGTTGCATAGAAAGCTCAGCTAATTAGTGTCAGATGTTACATTAAGTTGAGAGTTTTCTTGTGTGTAACACTTGAGACACGCCAAAGGAGCCGGTCACTTTTCACCTCCCCTGTACGGTGACTGCCTTGCCAGTAAAGGTGACTGTAAGCCAGCATTACTTCACCCAAGTAACAAGGAGCAGTGGAGAAGACCAGGAGCAAAGTGCAAAGACAACTCAGTTTACTTTCAGTTATACTCCCATGTAGAAGACTAACTTGGGGAGAATGTGTGTGAGAAGTTTCCTTTGGAAGAAACTGCAGAGGGAACGTGTGACCAGCTCCTCCCTGCGTTGGAGGAGGCAGACGACTGAAGTACTGTGTCAGGAGGAAACACCTGCACGTAGCCCCATGGTGGCACCTCTCACCGACGCCACTTTCAGGGTGCCTTTGCCTTCATGGCTTGTATTTGGCCGTGGTGGGCATACTTGCAACACAAAAATCAGCATATGCTACAACGCAGGGTTTGGTTTTTTCCTGGAAATTGGGTTTTTAAGCATTTACCAGCACTTCACGGACTTGTCTCTGACATGAATTGTGGTTGGTTAGTCGTGACTCTGCCCAGAATCTGGCAGGTCTGCCCCCAAGCTTTGGTTCCAGTTTTAGGAGGTGGGCAACGTTGTAGGGGAGAAGGCAACCAGCCACAAGTCACTGCCTGTGGAAGACACTCACCAGACAGAAAAGCGAAGAAATGCCAGGGAAAGCTGGATACGAAGCTGCCTCTATGTAGAAGATGACACAGTAAGAGAACAGGAAAGCCAGGGGCAAGGATCAGAACCAGAACAAAAAAAGAAAGAAACACAGAGAGGGAAACTGAGTGGTCTATAAACTCATTAGAGAAATTTTACATAATGTCCCAATAGCTTGAATCGTCACTCCACAGTGTGGGTTCATTAAAAATGTGATGAAGCTAATGTTGGCATGTTATTTGATTAAGTTACTTCACATTAATGGGATCTGCCACCTCTTCCGTATGCACTGACTTAAAGCAAACACAACTCATTTACCTGCAAAAGTATGAAACCGGGAGTTATGAGTGTCCCCCTTAGGCTCCTGAGGAAGACTTTCATCTGATGAGAATTCTGTCCCTTAGGCATAACCCACCTCCCCCAAGAACCTGCCACAAACCTAAGCCATAGAACCCAAACCTGCAATAATGAGCTTCTGGGCTGCTGAGCATCACTGAAAAGACACTGGAATTCCATTGTGCCCTGAAGTTCCCCCTTCTAAAAGTTTTGAGATTGGGGGATTGGAAAGTGGGATGTGTGGTAGGCTAAATAATGCCCCCCAAAGATATTCATGTTCTAATTCCTGGCAAAAGAGACCTTGCAGATGTGATTAATTTAAGGGCCTTGAGATGAGGAGATTATCCTTCAGTAATAATCACAACCCTCCTTATAAGAGGGATTCAGGAGGAGCTGTTTTAAGGAAGGCTGTGCGATACAGGGAAACATGCCATTGGTGGAGTTATGCACACTGAAGCAAAGGGAAAGCAAGAAAATGGATCCTCCCAGATCCTTGAGAAGGAACGAGCCCAGAGCCAACACCTTAAATTTTTGCCCAGTGAAACTTTTGGATTTGAGATTTCTGGCCTCAAGAGGTATAAGAGAATAAGTTTGTGTTAAGTCATGAAGTTTGTGGTAATTTTTTTCAGTGGCCATAGGAAACTAATAAGGGGTAGGACATTTTTCACAGTTTGGAATTAAAGAATTTTCTGAGGACTTAGGAAAACACAGCGGTCGATTATTCTGTGAAAGAATAACTATGAGTTTCACTACTGAGTAGACCATGTCTCCTGTTCCCCAACCCTGACCTTGACCCCGCCCCAGGCCTTCTACTTTTTAGGCCTATTTAGAGGAAGGACATGAGAGGAATGAGGAAGGGATTACATGACAGCCTACCCAACAGCCATCTCTCCTTCCTCGCACACAGATGCCAAATATTTCCAAGGGAACTACATGCTCTTACCTAGAGGATGAATTAGGATTGATCTAAACTCAACATCCTTTTTGCTAGTGATTGGTCTAGGCACAGTCATGAGACATCACCTTGGCCAATGAGAAGTAAACAGATGCTTGTTGGGATGTTGTTAGATGTTGTTAGATATTTTGGCCTAAATAAGAGAACCATGTGTAAGAAAGCCATTTTGACCACTTCCTTTTAAAATGTTGTGTTATAAAAGGGCAATGGTACCTTGTGCTGGGGTTGCCATCTTGAGACCATAGGGTATGAGCTTGAAAACAAGGGCTAAACACAAAGAGGCAGAGTGGCAAGATGGGAGGACATGGGTTCTTGATGCCATCACTGAGCTGGCCTTTCTTCTTTCAGACTTAAGATGATAGCCTCTTTAGAGTTTAGATTTGGACTGAATGCTGAGTTTCTGATTACTTGCTACTAAATGTATTTAAAGAATAAAAGAGGGAGAGAAAGTCAGAGGAATGCATGTCAACCTTTGCAGAAATGAGCCGTCAAGTCTACAGCTGCTCCCAGAGTCCCAAAAGTAGGAGTCCCCAAAGTGGACTGGAGGACTTCCTGTGGGGGCGGGAGACACCTAACACACCTTTGGCTAGTAAAGGTGCACTTTATACACTGCCTGCTTTACCACGAATCCCTTCTTAAACCTTGGGGCCGGTTATACACATGACAGTGTTACTTAGGTACCAGGACTGAAACCATGAGAAAAGCATGTAATACCAATATCAGAATAGTCATAGAAAAAATGTTTAAAATTTTCTTACCCTAATCCAGAATTTAATGTGATTTGGATTTGGATTACATATGGTAGGAGGCACAATATTTTTGGTGCTCAGACTAAGCAATGAAACCACTGAGTGATTAATTATACTAACCCAAGGCCAGGCTACTTAGGTTTCAATCCTGGTTCTGTTAGTCACTAGCTGTATGAACTTGGGCAAGTTGCTTGGGTGTTCTTGGCCTTAAGTTCCCCATCTCGAAATTAAAGTAATGATACTAGGAATAGTACCTACCTCTTAAGGTTGTTATGAGGTTTAAATTACATATTATATATATATATATATATATATATATAAATTACATATGTATTACTATGTCATGTAATATATATATTCACATACCATTTAGACAGTGCCTGGCACAGAGCAGATGCTATATATTTATAAGTTGCTGCTGTTATTATTATTGTCAGAACCTCTAAATATCTCAGTATGGTTCCCTTGGCCACAGGGAAATGACTTGACCCAAGGCCCATCAGACAAAGACTTCCCCAGGTTGTATGACTGAGGGCCATGGGACCCCCTACCCTCCCTTGCTGAGAGGCGGTGAGCTGACATGCCTGGGACTCAAGTCAGAGGCATGAGAGTAGTAAGCCCAAGGCCCCAGGGACACTCTGCATCCATCAGCCGCCTTTATGTCCACCTGCACTCCGTTGGGTCACAAGAGCCAGCCGCTTCCCACATTCACATGTTAGAGGTGGGTTTCTGTCGCTTGCCCCTGAAGCTATTCTTGACTAAAATGTTTGCCTGGTGAAACTCTGGCCTAGGTCTGTGCAGAATTGCTCTTACTTGCTCCTGATCTGAATACAAATGCAATGCTCTGGACCACTATGAATCTTGAACCAATTTTCTTATTATTTAGCCCGTAGTTAGAGTAAAATGAATAATAATTCCCCTTATACAGTCTTGAAAAAAAATCTAAGTAGTTTTTTTCCTATTAAAAAATAACACATGGTGAAACAAAATTGGTCATGAGCTAAGAATTGCTGAAGTTGATGGGTACATGGCTGCAGTGGGGGTAGGTGCGGAGTGACTAACAATTCTTTCTCTTTTTATGTTTTAATTTTTATAAAATAAACAGTTTAGAAAAAAACCATATGTTTATTCTTTAAAACTGGGAAGGAAGGGAAAAAAAGGGGGCTCCTGGGTGGCTTAATTGGTTAAGTGTCCAACTTTTGATTTTGGCTCAGGTCATGAGCTCATGGTTCCTGGGACTGAGCCCTGAGTGGGGCTCTGTGATGACAGCCAAGAGCCTGCTTGGGATTCTCTCCTTCTCTCTGCCCCACCCCTACTGGCACACGCTCTCTCTCTCACATGCTCTTCCCTTACCCCTAAATAAATAAACGTTTCTTAAAAAGGAAAATATCAATCACGATTTTGAGGTAAGCACTGTTTATATTTTGGTAGATTATTTAGTAGACTGGTAATATATTTGGTTCATTTGGTGCATTTTTGGTGGATTATTCTATCTATCTATATCTATATTGGTGATTTAAAAATTTTTTTTCTAATGTTTTTATTTTTGAGAGAGTGAGAGACAGTGTGAGCAGGGGAGGGTCAGAGAGAGAGGGAGATACAGAATACAGCAGGCTCCAGGCTCTGAGCTAGCTGTCAGCACAGAGCCCAATGCAGGGCTCAAACCCATGAACTGTGAGATCATGACCTGAGCCGAAGCCAGACACTTAACCGACTGTGCTACCCAGGCGCCCCTATATTGGTGATTTTTAACCATCTGGGGTCGTAGTGTATATATTATGTGATAATCTGTTTTTTAATTTAACAATATATTGTAAGCATCTTACCATGACAAATACCATATTTAAAAGTATATTTCATTACATAGATACACCATAATTTATCTACCCAATCCTCTGTTTTCATTATGAATTTTTTCCAGTTTTTCCTGGAAGGTTATTATAAATAACCCTGTAATGAACATCCTTGTGGCTATCTTGCAACATCCTTAATTAGTATTTATCATTGTCCTAGTACAAATTCTAGATGTGGGATTTTGAAGTATACTTTTAAAGCTTTTGATAAATATTGCCGGACTGACCTCTGGAAAATTTACACCAGGCTGCACTCCCAAGAGCCCTGGGTAGTGATCTTCTGATGAGATAATAGAAGACTAGTAGCCCCGGAGATTGGTGGCCAGCCCCCTCCTCAGGAGCGTGACTGTCTTTGCTGGGTTAACTTGTGTCAAAGACAAGCACTACTTGTATGCCTCAGTATTTCCATTAAGAAAATGCAAAGAATTATAAATTCTAAGCTTTTAAGATCAGTGTGGACCTTATCTGGACAACTCCCTCATTTTACAAATACAAAAACTCAGCCCCAAGATTGCACATCTAATTAAAAACTTTCTGGAATTTCTATATTACAGAAGAGCTATTGTGATGTTCTAGCCCTGATAACAATAATAGCTAACATCTGTTGAGCACTTACTCTGCACTTTGCATGAATTAATCATCTGATCCTTCCTCAGTCCCATGGTGTTGGGACCCTTACACCCCCATTTTATATTTAAGTTAGGGGGGTACTAAGAAGTCAAGTCACTAGACAAAGGACACACGACAAATACTGTGAGGACCTTAGGTTCACATCCAAATAAACAGTGTCCAAAACCAAAATTTAACCATAGATTGTCACCACATCTCTTATCTTGATCATGGGAGGGAAATTTAATCTATAGTTTCTTTCAGGCCAGGCTGTCTCCACCCAGTTGTCCAAGTACACATGCGTGACTGGAATCTTGTCCCCACTCTCATACACCTCCAACCCTCATGCCTGTCACTGCTCACTTTTTTAAAAATGTTTATTCATTTTTGGAAGAGACAAAGCCCAAGTGGGGAGGGGCAGAGAGAGAGGGAGACACAGAATCTGCACAGAGCCCAACACAGGGCTCAGACCCGTGAACTGTGAGATCATGACCTGAGCCAAAGTTGGACGCTCCACTGACTGAGCTACCCAGGTGCCCCATGGAAGGACTTTTTTTTTTAAACAAAAAAGTTCATTTTTGTAAACTTCTTTTCTGCTCAATGATAGAAACTATTATAGACTGAGAGGACAAGGTTTGTGATTTCCTTCTTCTTAATCTGGTCAAAGTTGAATGTCCAAATTTTAGCTCCTCAGTAGCACTGGAAATATCAAACACCTACCAATTGTATGTTGTGAACAGTTACTAATTGATAGCTCTTCCTGGGGTCTTCCTGCCAGAAGAAAAGAGTCTGGCTGTACCTGGACTGTTATTTGTTTAAAACAATGAAAGCACTCACAATAGCAATGAGGGAAAAGTTACTAGGCTGGAAAATAATGTAACCTGCAAAAAATCCCCAGGTCTCTTTGGAGCAAACCGAGGCCAAATTTTAAAAGCTCTTCCCTTCTTGCATCTGACGCAGCAAACTGAATGAATTGTAACTGCCTGGACAGTGGCTGCCGTGACTCAGTTGCAGAGCGTATCTGCAGCCCTAACAGGAACGGAAGGCAGACGAAATGGACCTGCTTAAAATAAAAGCCCTTCAGGGTCCCCTGGGGAACCCAGTTGGTGGGTTTGAGCCCCGCATCAGGCTCTGGGCTGACAGGTCAGAGCCTGGAGCGTGCTTCAGATTCTGTGTCTCCCTCCCTTTCTGCTCCTTCCCTGCTCCGTTCTCTCTCTCTCTCGCTCTCTCTCGCTCTCGCTCTCGCTCTCTCTCCCTCTCTCCAAAAAAATACACAAACGTTAAAAAATTTTAATAAAAAGTAAAATTCCTTCATTTCAACTTTCCCCCCCTTTCCAGCCCTAACCTATACTTAGAATTCTGAAAGAGAACATAGTCATTAAAGAACAAGACAGTAACCGGCAGATTACAATCTTATAATACCGTGTGTTTTCCTTTTTTTTTTTTTCCAGAAAGGAGTACCCCACCTCATGAATCATCTAACCACTATTCTTTGTTTGGCTTTTTCTCAGCTCATTTCCTTAGTTCTATCAATTGCCTTTTTTTTTTTTCCTGCTTGAGGAAAAACCTCACTTCGGGTTAATCCCCTGTCCCTGGTGCCAAAGCCTGGCGGCCTCACAACCCACTTGAGGTAGGGTGCGTCTTAATTGTCTGTGGCACGAAGGAGCTGACAGGTTCTGTGGCATCTGGGGCTGTGAGCTGGGGGACAGAGGGCCTGGACACCCCTGACCAAGTCTGGGGTGTCCGCAGAGCCAGCCACACGCTCACTTGCCACAGGTTTGCTGCATATTCACCCACTTCTGGATGAGACTTGGAAGGCAATTGAACAAAGCACGATAGAAAGAATCTTGGACAGGGGCACCTAGATGGCTCAGTCCGTTGAGCGTCCAAGTTTGGCTCACATCATGATTCTGCGGTTCATGAGTTCAAGCCTCACATGGTGCTCTCTGCTGTCAGCGCAAAGCCCGCTTCAAATCCTCTGTACCCAGCTCTGTGCCCCTCCCCCACTCACGCTCTCTCAAAAGTAAATAAAATGACGTTAAGAAAAAAAAAAGAAAAGAAAGTATCTCAGACAAAGCAGCTACATTGTCTTTACCTATCTGTGTGTTCTGCTGGGCTGTTGTGGCAGAACTTAATGGTTTTTCACAAAACATTATTGTGTCTGTCAGTGTGCACAGTGCCATCTGCAGCATCCCACACCACAGAGAATCGTGCCTGTCACAGGAGCACAGTCCCTCCCTCCTCCCGGCAGGTCAGGCCCGCAGCGTGAGGCTCTGGATTGTTCTCACATTCTCCTTCTTCACTGTCTCTCAATCTTCACCTCATCACAGGGCTTCATTGCCAACCTTGCCCGTTTGCTTTCTCTTTGGTGGTTTCATTAGGATTTCTCAAAGCTCCTAAACCAGGGTCAGCCTCTTTTGTCCTTTTTAAAACTCTCAAAACTTTGAACAACTAAATAAACATTCAGAAACACCTTCCAGAGAGACACAGGTGACCTCACAAGCATTCCATAGGCTGCACTGAATTCAAAGTAGATGATGAGAGTTTGAGAAGTGTGGATTTTAGGCTGAATTTCAAAGAGATAAAGTAAAAATCAAGAGTCTCTTCTTGTAAACAGTCACTATCATAGCTAATTTAACCAGCCTGAAAGACAGTAGAGGGAAGTGGGTAAACATGTAAACTCCAGAATCAGACCAGCCTAAGTTCAAATCCCACCACTTTGTGACTTTGGCTAGATTATCTAAGGTCTCCCCATCTGTAAAATGGAGGTGAGTAAGAGAGCATATCTCACAGGATTGTTATGATGATTAACACTGTTTTTATAATTAGTTATAAACAATAAGATATCATATAAAGTACTTATAAAAATGTCTAACACATGGTAAACACAGAGGAAGTATTAGTTATTAGTATTTTCAGAGGACCACAAAGTACCAGGAGGATGTGAGTGATTTTGCTAATGAAATTTAGGCTTTTGTTCATAGAATTTTCCCAGAAAATGGGCTCATTTTTGCCTCCTTAAATTTATATTTGCCGCAAGCATATTCTGGACATCCTAGAGTTTGCGCAACAATTCCATCCTTGTTAACAATAAACTGTAATCACCAAAGTTTGGCCTAATATTTTATATATGTGTATATATATATATATACATATATATATATTGAAGCTCTATTTCTAGTCTCCTAGGTTTAGTTGGATATCTTAATATCTTCTAGGTTAGTATTCTCAGGAATTTCCCTTTATCTTCCTGTGTCCCAGGCTTGGGAGTGGTCTCTATAGGTCAAAAGGTAAGGTTATGATTTCCCCTTTTACCTATAGATGTAAGCCAAGCTTTATTTTAATTAAAAGATCAAGAGTCACACATTCCATCAAGTGAGCCAGCCAGGTGCCCAACCAAGTTTTAAATTTTCCTGGGACACACACACACACACACACACACACACACACACACAATCTTACATCTGCATGATGCTGAACAGTTTGTAAAGAACTTTCAAATATACTCACCTTCAATCCCCGGAATAACACTTGGAATAAGTGGGGGAACTCCTCTTGCCTTAATTCCTGGAACCTGACACTTAGCTAAGTTCAGTGACTCAGTCATTCACCCACCATTCCCCTGTGATTCTATGAAATTTTATACTTCCTAGGCTACTCTGTGCCTCTTCTAGAACAGTCAGCTCCAGTGTCACACTCTGTGACATGCCTTTGCTCCTACCCATGCTCCCTCCCCCGAGCTCCTACAGAATACTTACGTTATGATGGGGCAGGTGGGGGCACCCTGGGCTCGAGAGAAACATGCCTGGGTTTGAATCTGTGATCCTCCCCCTTGCTGGCTGGGGGAGTCCAACCCAAACCAGGCTCTGCAATTTCATGAGTTAAATGAGAAGAATACGCCTACCATTTATTATGTACAAGTATCAGGCACTTTACAAATTAGTTCATTTATTTCTTCCCAAAGCTTGAGCAGATTTTGCTCAGGCTATCTGACTTCAACTAATTTCTTTGTAAG
This sequence comes from Suricata suricatta, assembly GCF_006229205.1. Lineage (NCBI taxonomy): Eukaryota > Metazoa > Chordata > Mammalia > Carnivora > Herpestidae > Suricata > Suricata suricatta. Next base: position 119,263,350 of record NC_043704.1, on the reverse strand, counting down.
AGATTATCCTCTACCTTTTAAACTGAAATGATTCTTTTGTGGTTCTGGCTGCCCCAATCTTTGAGAAGATTAAATAGATATGCATGCAAACAGCTCTGTGACTCAGTAGTTGTCTTGGTCTTCATGTTTCTCTACCCAGTCACACAGTCTTGCTTGTCCTCCACCAGTGGCCTCACAAGGTGCATAGAGGGTCCTCAATCTACATCACAGATACACATCATACACTGCAAATACAGAATGTTTGCATCAACTAGTGATTGATTCCAGAAAACACTGATCTCAATCTTTGTAAACACACACAGACACAAAAATACATGGGTACAGTTTTTCATCTGAAAAACAACACACTATTAAAAAGAACCCCACAAGCCCAAGATGGAACCACTTACAATAGACCAAGTCACCAAACCAGGATTTAATACTTAACCAAATTGCACTTCCAACCTCCCCCAGAAATGTAGACTTAACCAGTTAGGGATTTTCCGGTTAGCACCAATGAGGTAACCCGCACACGGGTCTTCCCTGTCCCCCCAAATAGAAATGAGGTCATCTGCATAAGACCCTCTGTCCCCCTCACCCCAAGGGAAAGTGAACTTTCCAGAAACTGTTCTTTCTTTTCTTCTGCTAATAATGTCCTTGCTCCAGCCTCCTTCCTATAAAAACCTTCTATTTTGTCCACCTCTTTGAAGCTCCCCTCTGTTTGTAGCGGGGGTGCGGCCTGATTCATGAATCACTTAACAAAGCCAATTAGATCTTCAAATGTACTCAGCTGAATTTTGTTCTTTAACACATACCTACCAATGCACAGAACATAAGAATGCAAGCTTAAAGACTTACTATATAAACTAAAAATACATGTACCCACCCCCAACTCAAGAAATAGCTTATCGCCAGCACCCGAGGCCCCCTCATACCATTTTCTAAACACAACTCTCCCTCTGTCTTGCCAGAGTTAACCACTACTTTTTTATAGAAATCACTTCTTACTTTTCTTAATAAAACACTGCCCGTGGGATCCCTAAACACTTTAGTTACATCTTGCCTGTTGTTGGACTTTATATAAATGGGGTCATACAATATGTACTCTTCTGTGTCAGGCTTCTTTCACCCAACATTAAGTTTTTGAGAGCCACCCATGTTCTGTGTTTTGAAAGTACTTTGTCCCATTTAATTGCTGTGTAGTATTCCATTACATGAAAAAAACATACATACCATCTAGCTGCTATGGTTTATTTGGGATTTCCATTGTTTCATATATATATATATAGATATATAGATATACACACACACACATACATATGCACATATATACATATATAAATACATATATATCATATACATATTATACAACATACATATACACACACACACACACACACATAATGTAATTTACTTATCACTTCTGCAGGTAGATATGGGGATTCCTCCACTTGGGGGCTATGATGGATAATGGTATTTTGAAGACCCCTAGTGTATTGAGTCCAGTGGTCTTTTTCACTGGTCTACAAGTGTATTCCTTCTCTCTTCTGTTCAGAAGTGATACATTCTCCCCAACACACACTACCTCACCCCTACCACTTCATCCACTATTTAGCTTGGAAATGTTAAAAGATTACAGTACAAGCTGGAAACCATAAGCTATTAAAGAAATGGGAGGTCAGAGACTTTCTGGAGGCCTCCCTTCCTCTCTGCTTTAGATTTGACTTCTGATAACAAGAGCAACAACAACAACAAAATACTTAAAAGCATGAAAAGAATTCTTATTCATTTCCTCCAGGTCTTGGAGGGAAGTAGGGGAGAAAATGCTGATCTTGTTGGTATTGCTGGTAAGGCTGGGCCCAGGTTCTTGAAACCCTCAAGCAGAGAAGGGGTTCCAATTCTGCACAAGGGGAAGGCGAAGGAGAAATGGCTGGGCTTCCTGCTATCTGGGCTTCTGCTCCCATGCAGGGCTTGACCCTCAGTCAGTTTTCAGATGATTTGGCGGGGGTGGGGGTGGGGGGAAGGACAGTAAGACAGGCAGCAAAGGGGCTCACACTAGCTGCAGACTGCACAAGAGTCAGGTTGGGCTATCTGGGCTGTCAGCCTGCTCCATCAGCCTAGCTCAGAGAAAGTGGGTCCAGGTGAAGTGGAGGGAAGGGGTCCTCTCCAGCTCATGCCAAGGGGTGCCTGAGTGAGCTTCCCCGGGGTGGAGAAGGTGTATCTGACTAACGAGCTTCTCCCTGGGTAGATAAAACATGGAGCACTTGAGGTCATTTACAGAGGACAAGGCTTGAGTAAAGTAAGACTTTTTTACAGGCCAAGAACGAGCCCATGAATATCTCTTCCCAACTCAGTTTCCTGGGTTATATGACAGAGACATCATCCAGCTGCTGTGATTCATTTTAGGTTTCCATTGTTTCAGTGTGTTGGACTTCAATTTTTTTGATAATACGTTGCTGGCAGAAGCATAACTGACACCATCTTTCTGAAGGGCTATTTGGTAATAAGAATCAGAAGCCTGGAGGGGCACCTGGGTGGCTCACTTGGTTGGGCACGTCTGACTTCGGCTCAGGTCTTGATCTCATGGCTTGTGAATTCAAGCCCCGTGTCCAGCTCTGTGCTGACAGCTCAGAGACTGGAGCCTGCTTTGTATTCTGTGTCCCTCTCTCACTCTGCCCCTCCCCTGCTCATTCTCTCTCTCTCTCTCTCTCTAAGAATAAATACATATTTTAAAAAATTAAGAAAAAAAAGAGTCAGAAGCCAGGAAAATATGCTTTCCCTTTGGCCTAGCAATTCTACCTCTAGGAAGCCATCCTAAGGGAATACTCAGAAAGAGACACAAGAGGAGGTGCTGGGTGGCTCAATTGGTTAAACATCTGGCTCTTGACTTCAGCTCAGGTCATGATCTCACAGTTCATGGGTTAAAGCCCCGCATCAGTCTCTGGGCTGACAGTGCAGAGCCTGCTTAGGATTCCGTCTCTCTCCCTCTCTTTCTGCCCCTCACCCACTCTTGTGCTCTGTCTTTCTCTCTCTCAAAATAAATAAATAAACTTAAAAAAAAAAAAAAGGAAAGGAAAGAAAGAGACACAAGAGTATTCATCCTAGTATTGTGTATAATATGGAAAGACTCCAGACAACCCACGCAGCCACAATAATGAAACAGTTAAATACATCTCTTTTCATCCTTATAGAAATGTTATCAAAGAATGTTTAATAGCATAGGATGATGCTAACCTATATGGTAACATGATGGCTAAGTGTCCTCCTGAAAGGGAGAATGACTGGAATGTATCTGCTGATTCATGTGTAATTGCACAGTCTATGCCATATGTCATACTTTAAAACACACGCTATTGCGAAAGTAATGCGTGCTCAGGCTACGCTCGCACCATTATTCAAGGCCACTCCCTGAAGGTAACCATTGTCAACAATTTACATTTACATTTACATTTTCAAGTGCTTTACAATTCACAAGGCAAACATCTCTTAATTCTTACAACACTGTGGTGTGGTAGTTTTATTTTCCTGATTTTTACAACTGAAGAAGGCTCAAAATGGTTAAATCTGGAATACCATCACTATTTTCTAAGATACAAAGTGTACATCAACATAAAGACTATTATTGTTGGCTGGTCCTAGACCACCTTGTAGTGTCAGTTCTTTGGCCCTTGGGAGAGTTTTGAGGTGATGGCCTTCAACCCCCTCCCGGTAAGGAGTTCTCTCCACTCTATTAAGAGAGGTGGCCCTTCAGCCACCCCTTGCACATGCCCAGTGACAGGGCCCCTGCTTTCCAAGGGAGCCTCTCTCACTTCATGGAGCTAAAACCTACCTGCCTGCAATTCACATTCTCTGGCCCCAGTTTCTTTTCCAAGTCCAGGTTCTTTTGGTGAGTCCTGGCAAACCTGCAGGGGATTGACCCAGAGGGCTAGAAGGTTGCATTCTAAGAGGAGAAATGCAATCATGAAAAAGAAAAAGAGAGCTAGACCAGAGGTTAGACCAAGGATCTGGTTTGAAACCCAGCTTCTAGACCCCAAATAGAAAATGAGTCAGATGAACTGGAGGCTGAAGAAATAAACCAGTTTGGAGGTTGCCTGTGTGTTAGGGCAAGCATGCTGGTATTGGACTGCATCCAACATCTAGCCCTATGTCAAGTTGGGCTAGACACTGGCATGGGGCAGAAGTTACCTTATTCTTCCATGTGACAGCGTACCAAATATTTTCACCCCTGCCATCACAACTCACCTTAACCTTCTCCTGTAAACATCTCTGCAAAGTTCTGATGTCCTTTCCCATTCAGTTAATATTTATGGGTGTATGGTACATTGAACCCTTTCCTTGTTTTGTTTTTGCCTTTGTTTTTGTTTTAAGAGGGGAAGGAGAGCAGAGAGAGAGAGAGAGAGAGAGAGAGAGAGAGAGAGAGAGAGAGAGAGGGAATCTTAAGCAGGCTCCACGCTCAGTGCCTAGCCTGATCATGACCTGAGTGGAAATCAAGTCAGGCACTCAACTGACTGAGCCACCCAGGTGGCCCTGAATCCTTTCCTTGTTAAGTTGGTTCTATTTAGCTACGTTCTCTCTTCAGTGGAAGAAGTCCTATATACTTTGTTCATTGGAAGTGGGACACAAGGGACTTCACTAATAAGTGATGGTAGATATCTGAGCATTTGTTGTGTTTTCTTTACATCTTTGTGTCATATTAAATATCTAAGTAAGAAGGTCTCAAGTCTTCTAAGAGAATGTGGGAGCACAACTGCTTCCACTCATGCACAAATACTGTTCTAGCTGAAGGGTAGCCTGATAAGCTTCCATCTACTCTAAGGTCTACAGAGGAATCCACTTCACACTCTAAGGGCTGGATGACCTCCACTTATTTTTTTTTTAAGTAGTCTTCAGGCCCAGTGCAGAGCCCAACGTGGGACTTGAAGTTATGACTCTGAGATCAAGACCTGAGCTGAGATCAAGAGTCAGACACTTAACCAACTGAGTTACCCAGGTACCCCCAGAAGACCTCCACTTCTAAAGAAAGCAAAGACTCTTCAGTGAAACAGCTCATTGATTTTTAGATTTTGCTCTTTTTTTGGGTTTCCTCCAAATTTACTGGAATTATAAGGAAGTTTGTTGATTATACCAAACCATAGAGTTTGATACTGAGCCCTAAATGGTCCTTTCTGCGCACACACACACACACACACACACACACACATCTGCCTCATGGACAGTATCCAAATTAGATTGAATGTGTTAGCTTGATAAGTTGGCAAGATTGGTAGAAACTTCCAAGTTACATTCATTTTATAAATAAGAAAATAGAGAATATTAGATCTAGTGATGCAATTATTCTAGTCCCTACATGTTTGATTTAAAGCAAACCCCCTCCACCAACTGAAACCTGGCTATTTCAGTTGGTGGAGCATGTGACTCTTGATCTTGGGGTTGTAAGTTTGAGCTCCACTTTGGGCATAGAGTTCATTTAACAAAAAAGAAAAGTAAGAGAGGATGGGATCCCAGTACGAAGGTTGGTTGGTGTGGTAGAAGTGCATGGAACTACTCTTTTGATTGCTGCTATTTTCTCCTTGGAAACAGGTAGGGGTCAGAAGCTAATAAAGAGGAGACATAGGAGAAGTAGAGGACTAAAGAGAAGAAAAATTGGAAAGAGCAGTCTAACAAGGAAATGTTGGAGGACTCTCAGCATTACTAAACACCTGATTGAAGTATCTGGTCATTAACTTAAAGTAAGGTGAGATGGTTGAAATAGGTAAAGAGGATTAAGAATACACATACTGTGGGTAACCTAGGTGGCTCAGTCAGTTGAGCATCGACTCTTGATTTTGGCTCAGGTCATGATCCCAGGATTGTGGGATTGAGCCTGGTGTCAGGCTCTGTCCTACGTGTGGAGCCTGCTTAAGATTCTCTATCTCTGTCTCTGTCTCTCCCTTTGCCCCTTTCCCCCTACTCATGCACATGTTCTCTCTCTCTCTCTAAAATACAAAAAAAAAAAAAAAAGAATACACTTATCATCATGAGCACTGAGTAATGTATAGAATTGTTGAATCACTATATTTACACCAGAAACTAATATAACACTGCATTAATTATATTTCAATTAACAGGAGAACAGGAGAAACCTAATGGAGGACCAGGAGGAAGGGAAGAGGGAAAGAAAGTTGGGGAGAGAGAGGGACGCAAAACTTGAGAGACTATTGAATACTGAAAACAAACTGAGAGTTGAAGGGGGAGGGGGGAAAAGAGGTGGTGGAGTTGGAGGAGGGCACTTGTGGGGAAGAGCACTGGGTGTTGTATGGAAACTAATTTGACAATAAACTACTTAAAAAAATTTTTTTTAAATTATACTTCAATTAAAATCATTAAAACTTTTTTTAATGTTTATTTTTGAGAGAGAGAGAGAGAGTACAAGTGGGGAAGGAGCAGAAAGAGAGGGAGACATAGAATCTGAAGCAGACTCCAGGCTCTGAGCTGTCAGCACAGAGCCTGACACAGGGCTTGAACTCATGAACTGGGAGATTATGACCTGAGCCAAAGTTGAACACTTCACTGACTGAGCCACCCAGGTGCCCCAAACTACTTTAAAAATAAAAATAAATAAAGTGAGGCAAGTCAGCATGATTCTGTGTGTCCACATTCACTGAATGCAGACCAGAAGGTGGACTCAACCCCAGGAGGGGTTTTTCTAGGAAAATACAATGGAAGGAAGCAGGGACAGGGGAGATGAGCACATATGCAAGGAAGTAAAAATCAGAGGATGAGATCCCATGGGTGAGGAAGAAAGTGAGGCTGACAAATTGTTAGAGTTTCAATATTAGAGAAAAGGAGCTGAATGCATAGGAAATGAGGAGGGGAGGAAAATGGGAATGGAGGTTACAGTGGAGCCAGAAATATTGGTAATAACAATGGCTAAACAGGGTTGGTGGCTGAGGTTGGTGTATTGGTCAGGCTAGGTTCTGTAACAAACAATCCCTAAATCTTAGTGGCTCCGCACATAAGGCTTACTGCTTGCTGTCACCCAGAGTCTTATGCTTGTTGACGGGGTAGGAGTGAGAATTGGTGCACTGTAGTCTCTTTCCATGACAGCTCTAATTCTAGGGCCACACTTTCCAATACTGAGCATTTGAAATGTGACCTGTGCACTAAGAAGATAAAATTAAATTTTTATTTATGCTTAGTTAATTTAAAATGTTGAGAGAATGCTTGGAACAATTGCATACATCCATCTACTTTATGAAACTACAGTAGTCCTCCTTACCCATGCCTGAAACTGCAGTTAGTACCAAGCCCTACATGTATATACTATGATTTTTCCTTGGCATACCTAGGATAAAGTTTCGTTCATAAATTAGGCACAATAAGAGATTAAAACAAGAACTAACAATAAAATAGAAGAATGATAACAATATAACACACATAACAATAAAAGTTATGTGAATATGGTTTTTCTTTCTCAAAATATCTTATTGTATTGTATTTGCCCTTCTTCTTGTGACAATGTGAGATGATAAAATGCCTATCTGATGAGATGAAGCAAGGCAAATGATGTAGACATTACGGTGTAGCATCCATCCACTCTTGACCTAATGATTCCTCAGAAGCAGAACCATCTGCTTTCTGGCCTGATTGACCTTGGGTATCTGAAGCCATGGAAGGCAAAACCACAGATGAGGAGGGACCAGCGTACATAGAGATCAAGTATTTTTATGAAAACTTAGCATCTGAAGTGATATGTGCTCAAAGTATAAATTACACATCAGATTTCAGAGTCTTAGTGTAAAAAAAGAATATAAAATACAGTTGGCCCTTGAACAACATTGATTTGAAATGTGTGGGCTCACTTACATGTGATTTTTTTTACCAGATAGTACTATAAATGTAGTTTCTCTTTATAATTTTCTTTTTTAAAAAAAATGTCGGGTGTCTGAGTGGTTTAGTAGGTTAAGTGTCAACTTCGGCTCAGATCTCCCTAATCTCATGGTTCATGATTTCGAGTCCCACATTGGGCCATCTGATGTCAGCATAGAGCCCACTTCGGATCCTGTCTCCCTCTCTCTCTGCTTCTCTCTCTCTCTCTCAAAAATAAACATTAAAAACTTTTAAAACTGTTTACTTATTTCTGAGGGACAGAGAGAAAAAGAATGTGCATACACGTGAATGTATGCAGGGGAGGAGCAGGGAGAGAAGGAAAGAGAGACTCTCAAGTAGCCTCTGGGCTGTCGGGGCTGAGCCCTACATGGGGCTTGAATTCATAAACCATGAGATCATGATCTGAGGTGAAATCAAGAGTCAGTCACTCAGCTGATTGAGTTACCCAGGCACCCCTCCTTATAATTTTCTTAATAGCATTCTTACATTAGCTTACTTTACTGAAAGAATGTATAATACATATAACATTCAAAATATGTGTTAACTATGTTATCAGTAAGGCTTCCAGTCGGTTGTAGGCTCTTAGTAGTTAAGTTTTGGGAAGACAAAAGTTATGCTTAGATTTTCAACTATGTGGGAGTCAGCACCCTTAGCTTCATGTTGTTCATGGGCCAGCTGCACCTTATCAATAATTTTTACATTATTACATGTTGAAATCATATTTTTGATGTACTGGCTTTAGTAAAATGTATTATTAAAATTAATTTCACAGGTTTCTTACTGACTGTTTTAAAGCAGCTACCAGGGACACCAGGTGGCTCAGTCAGGTAAGCATCTGACTTTGGCTTAGGTCAGGATCTCATGGTTCATGAGTTCCAGCCTATTGTTGGGCATCGCTGGTGTCAGGGCAGAGCCCCCTCGGACCCTCTATCCTCCACCCCACCCCCGCTCTGCCCCTCCCCAGCTCATGCTCTCTCTCTCTTTCTTTGTCTCAAAAATAAATAAACATTTTTTAAAAAGCAGCTACCAGAAAGTTTAAAATCACATATGTGGCCCACATTACATTTCTGCTGGACAGTGCTATTCTAGGGCTTCAGAATTCTCCTTTGGATCCTCTCCATCTGGCTGGCAGATAATGAGAGGGAGAAAGCGGAGAACTACACGGGCGGTTCCCCTGTTCCTTTGCGCAGAACTCAGTTATGATGCCACACCCAACTGTGAAGGACGAGGGCAAACGCCGTCTGCTCAGGAAGGAGTGGAAGCGGATTTGCACAGCAGCGAGCTGGCCTCTGGCGCAGGTAGGGTGGAAGGACAAGATCACCGAAGACAGGCAGCTGAGGTGCTGACAGGTTATTGGCAAGATCAGTCATGTGAGTTTTGAGATTACCAGGAATTTGCAAAGAGTAACAGGGAACAAAACTCTTCAAGACCCCCAGGGACTAGAGTTGATTCAACAAAGGGGAATATTTAATCTACTCTGACAACAGGCACCAGAGGTCAGAGCTTTTGAGGAAAGAGGAGCAATTATCTGGAAGAAGCAATCAGGGGAGTGAGGATACTGCTCCCACCCTTGGGCCAGTGTCCCACAGTGTGCAAGGAAGAGGAGAAAAATCCCCCCCCCACCCCGTGTCTTTACCAGAGACTCATGTTCAGTGTGTGACCTTAAGTTATTTAATCGTTCTTTTTCAGGTTTCCTTATCTTAAAATAGGGATAATAATACTTATAAGATTGTTGTATTAAATACTAAGACATCTGTAAAGTATTTAACGTGCAGAAATGGTGATATAAAATAAGTCCCTAACATTGTACTTAAAGCACACTGGTTTCTCCTTTGTTTATACCTTCTTCCTTTGTGTATTTACTTTCCTTTGTGTGAACATTCATCTGGCCTTGCCCTCAGATAAATGAAAGCAATCTGTTAGTTCTGTCCTTGTTCTAGGACAAGATTCACTAGCAAAAATCGCCAGTTTCGTGTAAATTTATGTTGCCATTCAGAAGAAAGGGTCAGCTTTGATGTGAGGTGAAACTGATTTCATCTTAGAGCATAGTTTGGGGAAGGAGCCCACATTTCTTCTATAAATAGAACAAAAAAATCTCATTTTTGAAAGGAAAAAGCTTTGTGTGTGAAGAGGGAAGTCCCGAGAGGAGGGTGTGGCTACTTTCCAAATCACAGTAGATGAAATTGCACAGGGACTTTTTCCTTATTGCCTAATATGGATTTGTATATAAATGGCCAAAGGAGGAGAGATGCTGAGCTGTGCTTCCAGCGTTCACACCATTTCCATAGCAGTGCCCAGAGAATCAAAGCCTTCCATTAATGTCGTCCGAAATAAGATCTAAACAGGACATCTTGGGCATATGAATTAAATTAGTGCTCAGCACTACACTTTGCTTTCCTAGAGGGGACATTCTACAAATTGCTCTTCAAATCCCACATCAGAAACTAAAGAGCTCATCAGACCTTCGTCTGAAATGTAATTGTGCTGAGAGCCAGGTGTGGTCAAAGGCGCAGGCTAGGAAAAGAGGTAAGTGATTCTTCTGTTCCCCTTGGCTAGATGAGAACAGTGAAGCCCAGCCTCTCAGTTAGAAAGCTTCGTCCCATCCCAATGTTTAAAATCAGAACTGAATCCAAAATTTCTCCTGTAATGAAAGTGTTCCTGTCCTTGTTTTACAAATGAGGAAGATGAATCTTAGAGTGTTATGTCTTTTCCAAGATCACACAGTGACAAGCAGAGAGCAGAGGTTGGGTCAGACCGGCCCTCTGACGTGACGTCCTGGGCTCTCACACAATGGCCACCATCTCTTGTGATTAAAAACTAAACTAAGCCAAAATGAAATTAAGTACTGCTTCCTCATCTAGCGGATTTTATCACAGAATCACTGTGACCGGTGATTCAGAATACAGGGCTCCCACTTTCTTGAGGTGGTAGCCATGGCCGCCAGTGGTTCCTCGGCCGTCCTGAGGTATTCCCAGTGTGGGAAATCTTAGGCAATATGTGTCTAATGCAACTAGAAGAAAACTGCCCATGTTGCTCTGTCTGGGCCTGATTTTCTTCACTTGGTAGTTTCTTAATGATTCTTCTATGTTAGCTATTAGTAACTTAGGAAGTAAGCGGAGTAGAGGGCATTTCTGAGCCTGATCATCAATCATGTAAATTTAAAAACCTGGCCATCAATTCTTCCCCCAAGCAATGTAAACCTCACAATAGATCCCCATTACTTATAACCACCCCCCCTAAAATTTTAGCCAGGAATTAAGGGCCAATATAACCTAACCACCATTCAAAGTTTATTTCCCTGGAATCCTGTGTAAAACTGCTCCCTCCAGCCGACGCTCCCTGCCTTCCCACTGACAGCTTCACACAGTTATACTACCTCCCAGTCTCCAGGCCCTCACTCCAACCTCACCTCTCTAGATAAGACTCCCCTGGCCTCTACAGCTAGGAGGGACTTCTCCTTCTTCTGAATCTCAGTAGTCTTGAAGATTTGATAGCTAACCATCATCTTGTCTTATCAATAAACATTTGTCAACTGAATGAGTATTCCTAAGTGGATTGTAAATCCCCAGAAGGATGTAACCAGTTCTTCATGCCACCAGTACAATGTGTCTGTTTCAAGGGGGTATGATTGATGGATGGATGGATTGACTGACTGATTTTCCTTCTGGTGTTTGCTGTTTGCATTTCAGAGATTAATCTACTACACATGGCTCAGGAGCAGGAGCTGGTGAAAACAGTTTGGCTATTTTGGTATATCTGATAACAATGGTGATTCTTTCTGAGAGCTAATGGTGCTAATGCGGCCCGTGGCCTTCCATTCCTTGGGTGATTATACGAAGGGACAAAACGGGTTTCTCTTGTTCACAGTGCACTGTGCGGCTCTCCCAGGAGAAGGGACACCTGTGGCTGTTGTCCTGGCTGTCTGTGTTATTCCCTTTCTATCTATGTATTCATTTACTGATGTTCCCAATGGCCATGGTAAAATCTCTGATGCACAACCTTTCAGTTTCTTGGCCTTTTAATTCCTTATCATTCAGCTATTTGATGATTTTTGGAAGACAGTTTTTATATATTATCCATCTTTTAAATTTTTTAACTTTTATTTATTTATTTTTTTAATGTATTTTATGTACTTTTTTTTTTTTTGAGAGAGAGAAACAGTTTGGGCAGGGAGGGTCAGAGAAAGAGGGAGACACAGAATCTGAAGCAGGTTCCAGGCTTTGAGCTAGCTGTCAACACAGAGCCCAACTCACGAACCTCGAGATCATGACCTGAGCTGAAGCCAGCTACTCAACTGACTGAGCCACGCACGCGCGCCTATCTATCTTTTTTAGTTATGTTCAAAGGAAGAGTCTTTCCAAAATATTTAGTCCACCGATTTCAAAAATAAAAGTCATGATATTTTTCCCTTTAAAATGTCAATAAGTAGTGTGTTGCAGCTGTAATGTCACTTTCTTAAATGTTGAATGTAGTGTTATTTTAAATCTTTAAAATTATTACAAATTTAAATACAACCTTAAGGAAATTATGACAACTAAAAATGTCTCCAGATATTGCCAAAATGTCCCCTAGGGCGCAAAATCATTTCTGGCTGAGAGCTACCTTTCTATTGACTTACTGAGTCCAATGACTTGAATTTCTTTGTTTCTATTTCCGTACATGAAGGATTCTACTGGAATCAAATAATTCATTCGGAATTGTATTAGAAACAATTTGAACATAGAAAAGAGAAATACACTAGTTGATTGAAATACATGAAATCTTAGTAATTCCGGAAGTCCATAATGATAAGAGGAATCCAGGAAAAAACTCCTTTGTCAACATTGGCACCACTTCTTTACTTTGAAAGTGGAAAACTAAAGAGAAATGATTAAGCATTTAACTTGCCTGTCAGCTAGCAACTATGTTGCAGAAACCAAATGAGAAGGGAAAACTCTACAGAAGAATCATTTTATAGTCCCTAATGAAATTATTGATTCAAGCAAAGACTACCAATTGATACTAAAACCTCTAACAGTGGGGTATTGGTTATTCATATGGTATAAAAGTGATAGCACTTGGGTTACTTTCTGACCAAAAGAGATAAAAATGTAACTATGTAGTGGAGGGACAGTTAGCCTAGTGGTCGTATATCCCACTACCATCACTAATAGTGGGATAAGCAGCTATGATGCATCTTCTGATGTGATGTGATGTGAAGTATACAACACCACCTCTACTGCATTCAGGCCAAAAATGTTTAACTTGAACCTAGCCAAATGTTTATATCTAACTTATTTACATGAATTATAGGTGTATAGGGACAAGCTGAATAGTAATATGGGGAAGCAAAGCTAAAATGTGTCACATTCTTTAGGACAACTGGCCTGGGCTCTTCAACAAATCAATGTCATAAGAAAAGGGACTGTTCTAGGTTAAAAGGTACTTCAAAAATATGACAATTGAATAGAACATGTAGTTCTGGATTGGTTTGTGGTTTGTATAAACCAGCTAGGAAGGACATTTTGGGGCCAAATGAGAAAGTTTGAATGTGTGTTAAGTATCAGATAATATTAAAAAGAACCCCTGATGGCTCAGTCAGTTAAGCATCTGACATTTGATCTCAGCTCAGATCTTGATCTCAGGGTAATGGGTTCAGACCCCGTGTTGGGCTCCACACTGGCCATGAAGCCTACTTAAAAAAAATCATCATTAACTTTGTTAGATAGGAAAACATCACTTTTGTCTATATAGGAAGATGCTCTTATTCTTTAGAAATACATAGCTAAGTATTTAAGGCTGTATCAAGAGTTTGGAGCAACAAAGATTTTTTTCTTACTAACACTACATCATTGTCTCAGGTCAGCTGCCACTCTATGTCATCTTCAGTCTGGCATGCAGCCTGAAAGAGCTGGCCTGTCTTAGCACATTGTTCCAGAAGGAAAAGAAAGATGATAGAACCAAACCATGACTCAAAACATGGGTTTCACTTCCACTCATATTTACTGGCTAACACAAGTCACATGGCTGAGTCTAGCAGCAATGGTATAAGGTATAGTTCTCCCACAGGGTGAGGCAGCAGAATTATTAAGAAGTCAGTGACAATGAGAACAAAGCATCTTAAACTCTAAGTCATAACAAAATTGTTTCTCAGGGAGCAAATAGTAATGTTAAATCCAGATGTTAGAAAGCAAGAGAGATTGAAAACAAATGAACTTAGCTTTCAAGTATAGAAACTAGAAAAGAAATAACATATAAATCAAAGAAGGGAGAAGGAAGGAATTAATAAAGATAAGATAGATAATATGAAATAAAAAGCCAAAAACAATATACTTAAATTCTATGCTTTGACAAGATCAAAACAAAGAAAGCCTTTGGCAAGTATTATCCAGTAAGTAAGAAAGAAAAAAGACACAATAAAATTAGAAATGAAAACAGGATGCAGAAATTAAAAAAAAAATTTATTGCGATTTAAAAAATTGTGCATGCTATATACAACTTTATTCCAATGACTTTAAAAATCTAGACCATGAATAGTGAAATGTATTTCTAAAAAAATGTAAATTACCAAAATTAACTCAAGAAATGAACTTACTTACCAAGGGGTACCTGAGTGACTCAGTCAGTTAAATGTCTGACTCTTGGTTTTGACAGGTCATAATCTAACAGTTTGTGGAATCAAGTCCCTTGTCAGGCTCCAGGATGATATCACAGAGCCTGCTTGGGATTCTGTCTCCCTCCCCTGCTTACAAAGGCACTCTTTCGCTCTCAAGTGAAAACAAACGAACAAAAACAAAACAAAATAAAAAAAGAAATGAACTTACCAATAATAACATTAAAATAGTCAAAAGTCTACCTTCAAAAAAAAACAGTCCGCATAGCTTATAAGAGTATGTACTACCAAGACTTTAAGGAGCAGATAAACCCCATAGAATGTGAAATGTCTCATGGCTTAGTTAGGGTACAAAGGTTACCAATGGCAGATGATCACTTTTAGCTAAAGATACCATATGACTAAGTTCTGTCAATGAGATGGAACAAGAGGGAGAGAGGGGTACGGGCTTTGGGGAAAGGTTTTCTTCTCCAACAAAAAGAAAGGGATGTCTCTGAGGAGACCCTGCCTTTTCCTCCTGGCCTGTGGACATGTCCCCGTGGATCGGCTGCAGCTACCTTGTGACCCTGGGGGAATGCGTGGCTGACCCACTGAGAATGAGATGGGAAGTCTTGGATTCTCTATGATGTTGTTGAGCATGGAACCAACTCTGGCCACCCCAACATGAGAAAAATATATTTTTGTTTTACAAACCACTTTTAAAACAATGGTTTCTGTTACAGGCAGCTGAAAACACCCTAACTAAAATGGGCGAGCTCCGTCAGACTTTTACACCGTAAGTACCCCAAGTGATGTCAATGATTTCAGAGCCCAGCAAAAGCACAAGAGCCTTACAGCTCGTTTTGCATGTATTGGTCTTATATAACGCTCATACTGCAACTAAATATATTCCTATACCGTTTCTTTTTTTTTTTTTAATTTTTTTTTTTTTATGGTTTTTATTTTATTTTTGAGAGACAGAGACAGCGCGAGCAGGGGAGGGTCAGAGAGAGAGAGAGAGACACAGAACCGGAAGCAGGCTCCAGGCTCTGAGCTAGCTGTCAGCACAGAGCCCGATGCGGGGCTCGAACCCACGAACTGTGAGATCTTGACCTGAGTTGAAGCCGGACGCTCAAGCGACTGAGCCACCCAGGCGCCCCCCGTTTCTTTTTTTTAATGTTTATTTTTGAGGCAGAGAGAGACAGATCATGAATGGGGGAGGGGCAGAGAGAGGGAGACACAGATTTGGAAACAGAGGCTGTCAGTGCAGAGCCTGATGTGGGACTCGAAGTCACAAACCATGAGATCATGACCTGAGCTGAAGTCGGACGCTTAACTGACTGAGCCACTCAGGTGCCCCCATATACCCTTTCTAAAGGGAATTTTTTCTTTTAAATCCTATGCTGTCATTGGTCTATTGAACCTTTTCAATGATAAAATAGAGACAGAAAACCCTTTAAGGAAAGATGCTCCAAAGGAATTCTTATCTCTGAAGTTGAAAGACATTTTTTTTCTGCCAAGGTAACTTAGAGATAAAACAGACTATATCATTTTCATATCCATTTTTTGCCTCCTGTTTTAAACAGCAAGATGATTCTGGTAATTGTTATGACTATGATTCTTAATTCTTAAGCTTTTGACCTCTTATATAAATGAAAATGGGATTATTGACCAAATGGTTGTTACAATAGTTCACATTTTATTGAAATGTTTGTCCACATCTTTATTGATCTTTAAGCTTCTTTCTGATTATATTATGAGGTGTTAGGTATTGCTGAATTTATGTGGCCTATCTTGTTTGTGTTCTTGTCAACTGATACAATTCAATGTAAACAAGTTAATGGGTTGTTTTTGGTGAGATTCAGGGCATTCAATAAGTTTAATAGCTCAGGTGTGAAGTTTTCTGCTTTTTAAAAAAAAATTTTTAAATATATTTTTAAATTTATTTTTGAGAGACAGAGAGAGACAGCGCAAGCAGGAGAGGGTCAGAGAGAGGGGGAGACACAGAATATGAAGACAGTCTCAAGGCTCTGAGCTATCCGTCAGCACAGAGCCTGACGCAGGGCTGGAACCCACGAACCCTGAGATCATGACCTGAGCTGAAGTCGGATGCTTAACTGACTGAGCCACCCAGGCACTCCTCTGCTTCTTAAAAATAAAAGAAATTAAAGCTAAGTGATATATATGCCCCAAACGAAAATACTAACACTCTCATACCTGTGTTAGGTAAATGCATGCCAAGGAGGGTGAAATGTATGCAGAGGACTCGAGCATAGTTTAGGACTCAAGGTCAGACAAATCCAGTTACTTGAAATAGAGGGCAATAATTGCACTGAGGAACTGGAAGGGAAATGCAATTACTAAGGACTCAGGAACAGAGTAAGAGTTAGCTATGAACAAGGAGGTAGGCAAATACCTCGTTACTAGAAACCCGGAAAGAATGTCAAAGCAGTGGCAGGAAAGAGCAAGACCAACTGCATCCTGAGCCAGTGAGTTTACCAATGGGGCTCCTGCCCACAAGCATTTTCCTAGAGTTGGAGGCACTGCTGACTCTGGAGGTGGGAGGTGGAGATAGTTAGGAGCCAGGCAAAAGCTCCAAGCCAAGTTCATTACAAGCAGACAAGTGAACTACTTCTTCCGAATATCAATTGCAGTCAGAAATGGCTGACAAACTACTGCTATAAGAAAAAGACCCATATATCTCCTGGGTCTAAAAGGAGCTGAATCTACAAAAAATTATGAAGACAACACGTCTTGTGTTTAGTGTGCATAAACCCCCCTTCCAACCCCCGAGTTAACTCCAGTAATCCAAACATATTCATTTTAGAAGGCTGGTTCTCATCCGGGAAGTCCAAAGTGCTTGAAAGACATTACCTAAGTTAAGCCCTTCTTATGAAGACTCGCAGGTAAACACCTTGCCCTAACTTCCAAAGTCACTATTTGAGGGTCAGCTCTATTTGTAAACCTGGGGAACACAAAAAGGAGTTAGTCTCTGCTGGTATTAGCCTGAGAGAACCCATCCCTAATGGCTGCAGGTAGCAAGTACAAATGTCAGCTCATGCTCTTGGGAATGTCCTACGGAATAAAAGCACGGAGACAGGCTGGGGACTAAAGCGTGGATTTGAGTTTCTTCCTGGCCAATGTGCCTTTATCTTAGAGATAAGACCCCAGCTTCCTATTGCACTGCCATTTTTTTTCCCTCAACAACACCTACAGGACTTCCAGTAAAATATTTACTGAAGACATGGAGTCAAATCTTGATAAAAATCAAGGTAAATCTTTTTTCTAGTATTTTGCCAAGTTGGGTCAAAAGCCTGCTGTTATCTTTCTCTACTTTTCCATTTGTCTTCTCTTTTCCATGTCCTCTCTCACTTTCTAAGTATACATTAGGTGTGCCTGCTCCCAAGCAAGGGCACTGAACAAGTTTACACTAAGATAATCAGAGCATCCCTGTTGAACAGCAAAACATTTACTCCCCACAGAAAAAGAAATAGAATCATCAAGGCCCACAGATCTAGTGAGATTAATTAAAAAAAAAAAAAGGAGCAGCAGCTTTGCTTAATATATGGTACAATCACCAGAGCCTCCCCCTTTTCATAATGCTCGAGATGTGTAAGAACTTCATTTGGTTATTTCAGAGTGTTCTGTAAACAGAGCAGGCACAATCAAGGAATGGTTAAAAACATTTCAGTTGTATTTGTCTCTCATTTTCTGCATGTGTTTTCCCAAAGGCTTCTTTCTCAAAGTGACCCTGGAGAGGGGACTTAATCATCTGTTATCTCTCTTGCTGCTTCCTGCTTAGTTGGTGGAAAATTGAAATATATGAACATTCCCTGTCCCTTCCTATTTTGTATAACCCTCGTGCTCAAGAGAGTAAGTTTTCAGATCTAACACCACCCAGGACTTGGATGGCATTTGGGAATTGAAGTCCAACCACTATATGCTGTAACTACCTCTCCCCTCAACTTAGGTAAAAGGTGGTCTCTCCCAAGTAGAATGTGCTTGTCTTTATTTCGCCATTCAGAAAAGCAAGACTCTATTTCAAATGTCACTGTCAAAACAAAATATCATTGTAAATCTTACTTAAATCCAAAAGTGGATCACCTATATATTTTCATGATTAGACCAAGGATTCTTAACCCTGGACCTGTGAATGGGCTTTGAGGGGTCAACCTCCAAATTGTAAATGGTACAACTGGAAGATGTCCCTGGTTAGGGTGTGAGGATAGTGGGACACCATTTTCTTTCTTTCCCAGAAATCTGAAAAGGTAAGGAATGGGTCCTAAAAATATGGAGATTTTGGGAAACCAGTTTTCCTAATCCTTCTCACAATTCTGCCCCCACTCTCTGAGGTCCAATTCTTAGACTTTGCTCTTACTCTTAAAGGGGAGCCTGGAAATGGAGTGAAAAAAATGGAGTCAAGACCTCACATGTAGGGGTGCATGGGTGACTCAGTCAGTTAAGCATCCAACTTCAGCTCAGGTCATGATTTTGCCATTCATGAGTTTAAGCCCCATGTTGGGCTCTCTGCTGTCAGCACAGAGCCCACTTCAGATCTTCTGTTTCCCTCACATCAGAAACTTGAAAATTTCTGAATCATGTGTTTGAGAGGGATGGACTCCACCCCAGATCAAAAATGGACCCATCTGGGCGAATCTTATTAAGCATGTCCCATCTCTCTGGCCTTCGCAACTCATTTAGGACAAACACAATCATAGGTCAGGGAAGTGGGGAGCCAATGAGACAACATTTGGGTGTTTTATTTAAGGTATTGAGGATTCCTAAGTCTCTTTTCTGCTGGATATGAACTTGGAAGTATGTAGGTCCAGAAGCTTCTGGAAACTGACCCTCAGTAATGAAAGCAAGAATCCAGGATTTATTTACTCCATTTGGGCCCTGAGTCAAACCTTTCCTGAAGCCAGTAAGCCTCTGGATATTAACCTATGTTCACCTATAAATTATCCTTATTGTTTAAATCCATCTGCGTTTGCTTTCTGTTTCTTGATATGGAAAGATCATTACTTAACATAAACTCATGTGCTTTGCAGGATGTTGAAACACAATATGCATTTATGGGGATTTCCTAACTCCCAAACCATCACTTAACCAAAAGACCACTTTCCTCATAATATTGCCAGTAAGGCAGAATTATATACTTGTACACAATGCATTAGAGATAATGAATTTGTGTAAAAGTAATTAAGTTACAGTCATAGAGTAAGTAGGTTGCAACACAATAATTAGAATCAAGGAACTTGGATTCCCACGCCCCTGGAGACATTATCAAGTCTCTTAGGAAATAATGTTGAGATGTTGCCTAAAGTGACATTCAAATTTTCCCTCATGTTCCTCTTAGTCGGATTGTGACAGATAGTTCCTTCTTAAAAGAACATAGTCACTTCTCTGACACAATTATTTTCCACTAAAAACAAAACATCAAACAGAAAGGAAAAGAGATTGTTGAAATAATAAGTCAGTTAGTTATTAATGCTATCAGATAACACAATCCTGAAACTAGAAAATTGGATTCAAGTTTTGAATTGCTCCTACTTTGTCTGGCAAATGCACCAGAAGCCCACAGCTTACTTGAATAGAGTGAAATGAATATTGATCGCAGTTTGTAAGAAATCTTTGTTCAAATAACAGATGGAATATGGATAGGTAGAACCTTCTATTCTTTCAGATCATATTTCCTTATTCGTAGAAGGATTGCCCTAGACTTCAGGATATGGAAAGAATTTTGTTTACCATCATTATTTCTGACCTCTAAGGGGCAACATTTTTTTATTTATAGAATTTCTGGAGAATCATGATTTTCCAGATTTTCAAAAGCCCCTTTTAAACTGGTTTCTTGGCTTTTAAACACTAATATTTTTGATAGTAAATGTTTGAGTATAAATAGAAAGAAGGTCTCACCAGGAGCTGAATGCTCTTTGGTCACTTTATATATCTCATTAACTTTCTTTTTTTAAGTTTTATTTATTTATTTTGAGAGAGACAGAGATAGCACAAGCAGGAAAGGGTCAGAGAGAGAGAGAGGGAGACACAAAGAATCCCAAGTAGGCTCTGCACTACCAGATGCAGGGCTCGAACCCATAAACCATGAGATCATGACCTAAGCAGAAACCAACAGTCAGATGCTCAAACGACTGAGCCAGCCAGGTGCCCCTATCTCATTAACTTCCTGTGTAGACTAAATTTCTCAATCTCTGAGCCTCAGTTTCTTCGTCTATGAATAGTAGTGCTTAGACCAGCTGATCTCAAGGGCCTCTCCCCTAGAGATATAGGAGTCTATAAGCAATATGCTTATTCTACTATAATATGAAGAACTAGAATTTGAAGCTACACATCCTCTGTAGCTTTTAGTCTTTCATGGCAACAATCAGAAGTAAACTGTCACATATAGAATGACGATATTCATGAAGGATACTTAAGGGATTAAATACCTCAAATTTGGCAGAAGCATTTATTTGAGTTTTATAAACAACAACAAAAGTCCTAGGGCTAACTCGTGAGAGTTAGATGCTATCAAGTTATGCTATAAAACAATTATTGAATATGAGACATTATTCTTGAAGTTTATTTATTTTTGAGAGAAGAGAGAGGGTGTGAGTGCACATGCATGCACAAGCAGGACAGGGTGGGGGAGGAGTCTAGAGAGGAGAGAATCCCAAGCAGACTCCATTCTTTTAGCTCAGAGCCCAACGCCGGGCTCAATCTCAGAAACTCTGAGATCATGACCTGAGCTGAAATCAAGTTGTCACCGCTTAATCACCTGAGCCACCCAGGTACCTGGAGACATTATTCTTAAATCTGTTTTGCCCTTATACAAGGACATTGTTTTTGGCCTCTCTTTAGTTAGCACTCTTTATGAAAGAAGTAAATTGAAAAGTTGCAGTGCACATATTCATCCAGCATATCACATGTGCAAGGAGCCTGACTATTCATTAGATGCCTTCATATGACACCCTTTTAGTTTCAAATTTCTGTTAAATTAGCAGGCTACTTTGCAACAGACATATGACACAACAGTAAACCCAAATTTGCTGGAGACTGAATGGCTTAGCTTTTTTCTTTTTTTCTTTTCTTTTCTTTTCTAGCACTTTCTACCTATGATTGAAAGTTTTGTGTTTTTGAGAGAGTCCTGTGGGTTTAAGAAAGTTCTTTTAGTTAAATTAAGTAGGAAAATCAATATAGAAACTAAATGACTGGTATATAACAGCCCATAATTACGGTTTTGGCTGCACTTCAACACTTTTTAAAATGTTAGTTCTTACCCTGTAACTGAAGAACTTGTATCTTCCTTAAAAGAGGAAACAAAAGCTTGCAGGTAAGGATCATGAGTCTCAGAGTTTGTAATGGGAGGAGCCAGATATACTAAAGTGCTTTTCCCCAACCATTTAATTTTATCTATCAAAGTAGTACAACACATACATTGGTTTTTAAAAAATTAAATGGTACAAAAGGATTGAAAATGAAAAGTACACTTATCCTGTCCTCAATCCCATTAGAAAAACATGATATTCATTGAACTCCGTAGGCAATCATGTTAAATCCTGTCTAGCTTTATTTTATTTGGTCACTGCTATGGTCTGAATGTTTATGCCCCCCAACATCCATATGTTCAAATCCTAACCCCTAAGCTGATGGTATTAGGAGATGGGGCTTTGGAGAGGTGATTGTAAGGATGGAGTCCACATGAATGGGATTAGTACCCTCATAAAAGAGGCTCCAGAGGGATCCCACCCTGCTTGACCATGTGAGGAAGTTTACAACCTAGAAGAGAACTTTCACTCTATGCTGGCTCCCTGATCTTGGCCTTCCAACATCCAGAACTATGAGAAATAAATTTCTGTTTATAAACCATACAGTTTATGGTATCTTGTGATAGCAGCCCAAATGGTTAAGAAAGTCTGTCTCCTAGCTCTAAATAACATGCTTATGTACCTATTGTTTTTGGTCAGTTTTAAACACTATTAAGTCCCTGGAGAGGAAAATGATAAATGAGCTATTTATGTATTATTTCCTACTTCATCCTCCATATTTTGTTAGTTGTAGTATTAATGTTAAAAATACACAGCATTGACATTTTTACTTCTAATTTTTAAAGAATTTAGTATTGGGGCACCTGGGTGGCTCAGTCGCTTAAGGAACCAACTTCATCTCAGGTCATGATCTCATGGTTCATGAGTCTGAACCCCGTGTCAGGCTCTGTGCTGACAGCTCAGAGTCTGGAGCCTGCTTTGGATTCTGTGTCTCCCTCTCTTTGTCCTTCTCCTGCGTATGCTCTGTCTCTCTCAAAAGAATAAACGTTAAACAATTTTTTTAAATTTAGTATTTACTTTTTCTATTGGTTATATTTACAACTTTAAAGAATATACTTATATTTTCACTTCCAGCTCTACCATCTTTAAACTCTTAACATCTCTCTCTCTCACAATCTCTTTTTTTAAGACACATTTATTCAGTGTCATGACCAGACTGTTACAATTAGCAATCAACAGCATGAATGCAAAAGAAAGAAAGGAAGGAAGAAAAAAAGAAAGGAAAGAAGAATATCTACATTAAAACCCTTTGTTGGAAAGCTTTACACTTTCCATAAAACAGAAACTAAAATAACCCATTACACAATTAAGTCACGAAATACAGTCATTGAGTTTTTTGCCCATACACATGAGTAGTGCCTAAAACACGTCTTCTTTGTTGCAGCGAGGCCCTGCCACCACTGTGCTTGGCTGAGTTCACAAAACAGTTGTAGCCCATAGCTTCCCTGTCACTTTTCTGGCTCTCCTCTCCTGCTAAATTAAGTAGAAATGTTTCCTGGCAGTAATTAAAACCTTCTGCTCTGCCATAGCTACCGCTGCTGCTGCTGCTGCTGCTGCTGCTGCTGCTGCTGCTGCTGCTGGAACCGCCAGAGCCACCTTAGTTTCATGCTTTGGCGAAGCATTGGCCTCCACCACCACGGGGGCCAGAGCTTCTGCCTCCAAAGTTTTCTCCTCTCATAGGTCTGAAATGAGAAGACTGATCGTTGTAATTGCCAAAGACATTATAGCTTCTGCCGGCTCCGAAGTTGCTTCCATCATTACTGAATCGGTTATGGCTGTCCCCATTGCCACTATATCCACCACCT
This sequence comes from Suricata suricatta, assembly GCF_006229205.1. Classification (NCBI taxonomy): domain Eukaryota; kingdom Metazoa; phylum Chordata; class Mammalia; order Carnivora; family Herpestidae; genus Suricata; species Suricata suricatta. Next base: position 119,239,801 of record NC_043704.1, on the reverse strand, counting down.
GGACTGCCACCAAAGCCACCTCACCAGTGAAAGTTCCTCCATGACCAAAGTTGTTGTTCCCATTAAAACCACTTCCATGACCACCACTGAAGTTTCCAGAATCACTTAGACATCTTTAGCTGGATGAAGCACTCGCCATCTCTTGCTCAGATAGGGCTTTCCTTACTTCATAGTTGTGGGCATTCACAGCATGGTATTTTTTTATTACTTTGAGAGAGAGTACATGCAGGGAAGGGACAGGGAGAGAGAGAGAGAGAGAGAGAGAGAGAGAGAATATCCCAAGCAGGCTCTCACAAACTGTGAGATCATGACCTGAGCCAAAATCAGAGTCAAACGCTCAACTGACTGAGACACCCAGGAGCCCCCAGTATGGTATTTTTGAATGACAATCTTGTTCAGACTCATGGTCAGCAAATGTTACAAAAGCAAAGCCTCTCTTCTGGCCACTGCTCCAGTTAGTTGATTTCAATACCTTTCATTTTCTCATACTGTTCAAAAAGTAATCTCTTAGATGATATTCTCCAGTGTCTTCTTTAGTGCCACCAACAAAAATCTTTTTCACAGTAAGTGGGCACCAGATCTTTGAGAATCTTCTCTTGAGACAGCCCTCTTTGGTTCCACAATCCTTCCATCCACCTTGTGTGGCCTTGCATTCATGGCTGCATCCACCTCTTCCACTGTAGTATGTGTGACAAATCCAAAGCCTCTGGAGCACTTGTGTGTGGATCTTTCATTACCACACAGTCTGTGAGTGTTCCCCATTGCTCAGAATGGCTCCTCAGACTCTTATTGGTTGTTTGAAAGCTCAAACCTCAAAAACTACCAGTTTTAATTGCTTTCCATTTTCCCTCTTAACAAAGGAAGCACATGCCTTCACCATATGACTAAATTTGTTCAGGACCTTAATCCCAGTCTCTGTAACACGGAATCCACTTTCTGCCTGAGGACATTCATCTCCAGTTCAATATCAGTTGCCCTCTTAGCCTGCTATATAGCTCTCCTTCTAGGCCCTCCTTTCATTGGGTTAGAGATTAGTGTTTCTTGGGTCCCAGGTTTTTGTTATTCATGAATTCCTTTCTCTTTTTACTGATTCATCCTTAATTGATTTTTTCAGAAAGAATTTTTGAAAGGTGAGCTTTCTGAGTTCTTACATGTCTGAACATATCTTCATTTTTATCCTTACAGCTGAATGATAGCTTAGCTAGTTATGATATTCAGATCCTCAGAACTCTAAAAGTCATGTTCCACTGTCTTCTGGCACCGAGCGTTTTTGATGAGAAAACTATGAGTGCCAATTAAATTTGTATTTCATTGTAATTGACCTGTTGCTTGTTCTCTAGAAGCTTTTAGAATCTTCCCTTGGTATTTAATGTATTATAAAATCACAAGTTTATAGTGAAGTATGGGTTTATTTTCATTTATTTTACTTGGCACTGAGTAAGCCCTTTTACTCTGAAGACTCCTATCTTAACTCTAAGAAATAGTCTTCTATTATTACTCTCATTATTTTCCTCCCTGCATTTTCTTGTCTCTTTCTGAAACTATTTAGTTGACTATTATCCCTCCTGGATTTGACCCTATATAGTCTTTGGACTTTATTATTAAAAATTTTTTTTGATGTTTTTTATTTCTTTTTGAGAGACAGAGAGAGATGGTGCGAGCAGGAGAGGGTCAGAGAGAAATGGAGTTACAGAATCTGAAGCTGGCTCCAGGCTCTGAGCTAGCTGTCAGCACAGAGCCCGATGTGGGGCTCAAACCCATGAAGAGTGAGATCATGACCTGAGCCGAAGCCAGACGCTTAACCGACTGAGCCACCCAGGTGCCTCTAGTCTTTGGACTTTAAGAAAATATTTCTTCCCCGTTGTCTTTTTGCTTTACACTTTGGGAGATTCCACTGACCTCTTCTTTCAGCTCTTATGTTTATTTTTCTTTAATTAAAGGAATTTGGGGTGTCTGGGTGGCTCAATTGGTTAAGCATCCAATTTCAGCTTAGTTCATGATCTTATTTATGGCTTGTGAGTTTGAGCCCTATCGGGCTCTGAGTGGACAGCTCAGAACCTGGAGCCTGCTTTGGATTCTGTCTCCCCCTCTCTCTCTGCTCCTCCTCTGCTTGTACTCTGTTTCTTTCTGTCTCTGTTTCTCAAAAATAAATATTAAAAAAAATTTTTAAGGAATTAATTATATTTTAAATTTCCAACAATTCTTTTTTTTTCCCCCCTCTCTGATTGCTCCATATACATAAACATATTTTATGGTACAGGGGCTTCTCAAATTTTTCTGAGATCACTAATTAGAATACATTAAAAAAACAAGAAGAAATATCTATTTCCTCTGAGATCAGCCTTTTTTTAAATAGGTCTTTTGAAAATATTAAAATTATACATTCTTGTGTTTATTTTTCAACTAAGTGAACCAAAAAAATATATATCAGGAAAATTGCCTAGCCTTTTCTCTGTTAAAAAAAACAAGTTGTAGGGATGCCTAGGTGGCTGAGTCAATTGAGCATCTTTGGCTCAGGTCATGATCTCATGGGTTCGAGCCCTGCATCGGGCTCTGTGTTGACAACATAAAGCCTGAGGTGCTTTGGATTCTGTCCCTTCCCCATTTCTTCTTTCTCTCTCTTTCTCAAAAACAAATATTAAAATTTTTTTTAAAAATTAAATTCTATTATGGTAAATTTCAAAGATATACAAAGTAGACAAAATATAATGAACTTGCCCAGCTTCAATAAATATCAACATTCTGCCATTCTTGTTTCACCTATACCTTCCCCTTCTCCTCTATATTTTTATAACCAAATTATTAATTAATCTGCCACATTGAGCTAGTGATTTGAATTTATTTTTCATTTAGTAAACTATCCTGTTAGATCATATCATGCACTTCTTCATAAATCATCTAATACAGTGAATGAGAATGACAGTATTAAAAAGTATAAAACTCCCATTTAACAGAGCATTTTCTATGCCATATACTGTGCTCACACTTTAAAAAAACACTGGTTTATTTAAGATGACTAATAATGTAGGTGTCTGCCTTTTAAACTGCAAAGGATGTAGTGACGTTGTTTGTTAAAGGATTAGTCAAAAATTAAAATTAAAACCGATGTTTCTGTAAAGAGAATTGTGTGTTCATGACTGTGTTTCTCAGGTACAATAAAATGCCAACACAACTGGAGATGCTGTTTGTACGAAAGGACTCATTCTCAAGAAATCCTTTTTTTTAATGTTTTATTTATTTTTGAGAGAGAGAGAGAGAGCAAGGCAGAGAATCCAAAGCAGGCTCTAGCCATCTCTCATTCTCCCTCATTCGGTTTTATGAAGTTTCAACAGAGCTCTGCCATCATTCACTGATGACCCAGTACTAGGTAGTGGAGGAAAGATGGGGATTTGAATCAATGTACTGTTGTTTGATAGCTTTTTGACCATGGGCAAATTACTTAATTTCTCTAAACCTTAGTTTCACCATTTACAAAATTAGGAAAACAATACCTCCCTATCAGGGTGTTTGTGAAGATTAAGAAATACATCACACTAAGCAAGTAGTACAGGGCCTAGGACTTAAATATGTATAAGTGATGGTTATTATTTCATTCATAGATTCATAGGTATGCTCTATGCTACGGGCAGGGTAGCCAAATTTAGCAAATAAAAATGTAGGATATAGAGGTAAATTTGAACTTCAGGTACATAAGAATAATTGTTTAAATATATCACAAATATCACATGGAATATACTTATACTAAAAAATTATCCATCGTCTATCTGAAATTCAAATTTATGTGGGGATCCTGGCAAAATAGCTTCTCTTTTAAAAGGGAAACTTTTAAAATAAACTTATAAGCAATAAAGTTGTGATTAAATTTGATATTTCATCGGCTCATACTTGGTAGTCTTCTATCCTCCAGTACACTCAGTATTTTCTTTTCCAGGTAATGCTCAAGCATCGTGTATCAGAGAAACAAATAGTGTCCATATTTTGGAGAAGAAGGTCGACTTTTCCCCAAACTGAAATCTGTTGGATCAGTTACTATCCTAAACAAGGCATAGGTTTTAAAACTACTTACTGAATTCTATTTGTATTTAAATCTTTATTTGGAAAACCACAAAGCACTACATATGAAAGTCATATTGAGGATCACTAAAACTATACAAACTACACATCTCTGACAGCGCTCAGGATCTCTGAAACACTATTTCAAATGTTCTCGTTTTCTTTGTGTGCACCAGGTATTTTTCAAACTGTGCTTGTTATTAGCACAGAGACACACAAGATAAATAAAGCAGATAGCTTTTATATTTCATTCCAATCAGACTGTATATCTTAACCTCTTATCTAGACTAAAAAGCCTGTTATCCTTCCAGGATTCTAGCTAATTTGTAGTCAGATTTTTAAATGAGATTTAAAAAAAATAGGTTTCCTAAGCGCAGGGAGTGGGAATTACTTTATGGTAATATATTCTTCTATCTCTTTTCCATTTGCGGGAAATGTAATCCGTAATTCCTTGCCTCAATAAGCAACCTGAGGAAATGAGATGCCGTAATGTCTTTATCCATTCACTCCTTTAAAGCATTTGCAGGCTGTGTTTAAACTTCCAGGTGGATGATAATGCAATTATTCAAAAATAACATATGTGCTACATTTATTTCCTCATTCATAATTTTTTATTTGCCAATACAATGAAGCTGCATTTGTTTTTCCTTAAAGAAACGCACCTTCTGCCCAAACTCCTATTCCTTTTCATTCTGTCACCAACCGTCGCGGGGCACCGTACTCTTCAGCTCCATCTCGTGTAGAAGAACGTCGACTGCACCCTCAGCTCGGACCACGGGGTGCATCCACTACCAGGGAAAAGATGAAAAGCCGGGAACTCTATTGAGGCATCACCACGAAACGAAGAAACGATTTCCTGTAAATCCCGTCTCAGAAAAAGCAGGTCTTAGAGCTGACAGGAACCTCGGGAAAGCATATGTATTGATTTCCTTGATACATTCAACTGAATCTGGAGAAGAGTATACTCCGTTGAATTAATACTGACGTATTTAGAGTGAAATTTCCATCGAGCCGCTGCGATTCCTGGTGAAATCCTTCAGAAGAGCCAAGTAAGGGCATTCTCTGAGCAGTCCTGTACGTATACCCTAGATGCCTCATGGGAGCCTACAGCAGACCTTAGTCACGTCACAGAGCCAAAGGAGAAAGCCTCGAGACGGACTGGGAGGCCGTTCGGGGAGAGGGTGATGCAGTCCCCTCCTCGGTGAAGAGACTCAGGCAGACTGGAGTCGTTTCCGCGTTTTTGCCGCGCGGCCGCAGCAAGAAGCTGAGGGGCCGCCGGGCCCCGGTGGCCCACAGCATCTCCCCAGAGTTCTCCTGAGAAACCTGCAGGTCAGGGACGCCCACCTTTTGCTTGTTATTATAAACGTGCTTATTAAGCCCTCTTGATTTTTAAAATTGCCATGTGTGGCTTTTGGTTCCTCTGACCAGGGAAGAGGGAGCCCCAAACATCCCT
>NC_043704.1:119171987-119234195 GCF_006229205.1 Suricata suricatta | reverse complement strand
CTTCCTCCCGGCCCGGAGCGGGCGCACGTGCTGCCCAGGCCTCCCGCCCCGGGCGGCGCCGGAGCCTGGGGACCCCTGCCCGGAGCCGAGCCCGGAGCCTGCGGAGGCCGAGAGCCCGGGCCCTCTTTGTACCGAGCGCGCGGTCCGGGAGAGGCCCTGGCAGAGGCGGCCGGTGGCGCCGAGCGGTTCGGGGAAGCCAGACCCTGCCCCACGCCCGGGGAGAGGAAATTTCCACTCTCGCCGCTATCTTGTGACTCGTCCACGCTGCCACCCGGTCGGAAGAGTATGAGTGAGTGTTAAGTGTGTGGGTTGCATCAATGTGCCGCGGTTAGTTAATCACGCAAGTACTTGGTACACGAAAATGCACTTGAATTTGGAGAGTGAAAAGCCCATTGAAAAGGTCGGTTCCTGCCTAATTCCTTTTTAATTACCGACGTTTTAATTTCTTTTGATTGCAGATAGGCGTCTTTGGGGGAAAGGAAATCCCAGGTGAAACCGTTTTTGTGCCTTTAAAACATGTGATGGTTTTGTATGTTAACAGCTTTTCTGTGTATGAGTTCTTTGTTTTAAAAGACATTTAACATCCACCAATATAGTGCTGCTTTAGGGTGCCTCTTTTTTTTCCCTTGAAAATTCAAATTAATGTCTGAATAAGGACTAGTGGTGTTTTGTGTTTTGGTTTTTGCCTTTTAAACTTTTTTTTTCCCCCCTGAGTGAGAATAAAAGAGTTGAAAACTATTCGGGCAAGACATTTTTAAGAGAAACATGAAGAGAGTAAATTAACTATGACTCAGAAAAGAAACTGTTGCTATTGACTGAAATTGTCAGCTCCTCCAGAGTGGAAAGGAGGCTTAAAGTCCTGTCACAAGCCGAAAGGGGCCTTGGAGGTTTTTTGTTTGTTTTTAGCCCAACCCCCAGTTTAGAGATGAGAAAAATGAGATCCAGAGAGGTTGTGATTTTGCTTTGTGTAAAATTACATATTCCACAGAGCCAAGAAAAGAACCCAGTTGTCCTCTAATCCTAGTCCAGCGGTTTTATTATTCTACAGATGCATTGCCTAACTAACACTGGTGATTTTTATTTAGATAGCTGTCTTTTGGGAACCCACTAATGTGAAGAGGAAATAAATCTTGCATCCGGAGTTAAATGGGGGGAAAGTGGTGAACAATTATTATTGCTTCTAGAATGTGCTACCACTTTGCTGAAGGAATTTTTGAGTAGTGGAAGGGATTAATTTTGTAGACTAAGTCCCTCAGTGCCTTCACATTTCCAGTAAAAGTACTCTCATTTTATGTTAGAGTGATGTTTCTTAATGCAGGTAGTGCTTCTTACCTTTGTATTTATATGATGTTGAAGTTGAGATTTTTATTGGGTCTATGCATTTACGTAAATAAAATGGACAAATTGTTAGAGTGTAAAGGAATTATATAAGGGCTATAGTACTACAGGTAAAGTTGGAATTTGTTTTAGAAGGATTAAGGGAAGCCTTTTACTCAAAATTGAAAATAAATGGTATTCTTATCAACAAATAGTACATTTCTGCGTTTATTGGAGTAATAGTAAACCAATGCAAAATGGCATAAATTGTCATCCATAATCCTGTCCCAACATAAGAGCATCTCTCCAAGGACATATGTAGAGGTGGTGTGTAGAGGCTGAAGTCCATACTCAGCTCTCCAGACTGTGTGTGCCCGTGAGCGCTGGGAGTCTGCCTGGAGAAGGGGGTATCTTGTTCTAATTCTCAGAAAGGCACTGACTGTATGAGCTAGCTGCCTGATCTCAGCACCACAGAGTTGTCCACTCTTAAGATTTTGGTATATATCTGGGCAGACTTAAATGGGTCTAATGTTAATTCTGTTTTTTTTTTTTTTTTTTTTAATCAAAAAGAGATCCTACAGTAAGTTGCTTGATAGTGTTTGGAGTATATTGTAGGTACCTTCCCATGTTAATAAGCTCTATATCATCATTTTTAATAGCTTACTAATGTTCTATTGTATAGTTGCATTTACTATGTGATATTTTAAAACAAACACATTTATTAGCATGTGTATCTTATGTATGCATGGGAGATGCCCAAAGGAAATATGAGTAATTGCTGATATTTTTTAACTAGTACTTTATTGTGTGTACTGGTCTCTCCTCCCCCCATTCCCTCCAGCCTGGCATGTACTTTTTGCAAATTTACTTTTTGAGATATGTTTCTATTGTGCAATTTCTAGGTCATGTTTAATATGTGTACCCTTTACATTTTGGAAATAGGTTACTTTTTTTTTTTTAACTCATTTGCAATTTTTTTCTAGTTGCTTTTGAATTTAAATGTAGGTGTAGGGGGGAGGTGGTTACTTTTTGTTGTTGTTGACTTTGGTAAAGTTACAGTGTCCGCTGGTGTGTAGAAAAAAGCCTTCCTATCTCAAAGATTTTATACAGACATTCATTTAAGATGCCTCCTAATTTTTACATTCAAGTCTTTAGTATATTTGTCCCATTTAATTTGAGGTTCCTCTTCAAGTGCATGAGATCTATTAAAAGCACTCATTTAATGAGCAGTTTTGCCTTTTGTACTTGGGATAGAAAAAATACTGTAGATTATACCATTTTGTGTTATTTTATAGTGTTTTTTTTAATTCTGTTTAATTTCGAGAGACACACAGCATGAGTGGGGGAGGGGCAGAGAGACCAAGAGAGAGAATGTCAAGCTGGCTCCACACTGTCATCACAGAGCTGGATGCAAGGATCAAACTCACAGAACTGTGAGATCATGACCTGAACCAACACTATAAGTCGGACATCTAACTGACTGAGCTACCCATGCGTCCCACACTGGGTATTTGATTTTTGATAAGATTTTTTTTTAAGTAATCTCCACACCCACTGTCGGGCTCGAACCCATGACCCCAAGATCAAGAGTTGTGTATGCTGTACTGACTGAGCTAGCCAGGTGCCCCTATATGAAAGACTTTGAGTTGCTGCTTCTATGTTTGGCAGTTTCAAAATGCTTACATACAGAAAATCACCTCGTTTGATTTTCACAACAACCTTCTAAAATAAAGCACATTATGTAGGTGATCAAAGTATACCTAGAGTTGGTTTCTTAAGCTGAACGGTAATGACACATCAGGAATAAGTAGTTGCCACATATGAAAATAGGACAAAGAAAATTCAGCATCTTGTGGCTTATGTACGCATTAAATACAATTAGAGTGAAAGATAGCTTAGAAATCATCTATTATTTAAACTGTAAGTAATGGACCATGTGTTGCAATGAACATTTTTAAGAATAATGAAACAGAATAGTAAAAATACCAGTTTATTCTACCTAAGTTTATGCTAAGGAAACGTGTCCCATGAAACTTTTCTGTACTTTGTACCCTGATGTAAAATGTATTTCTTATTGTAGCTGGCAAATAACCTAGAAAGCCACTAATGTAGCCCTCTGACCTCATTTCATAGGTGAGAAAATTGAACTCAGAGATCTTATTTGTCAAAATTTACTCCACAATAGAATCCTTGGCCTTTTAGACTTACCTCCAAGGCCAGAGGTTTTTCTTTTTGTTTTGGTTTTTTTTAACTATGCTATGACTTGATGTCATTTAATGACATCTGCTGTGGGCTTCTTTGGAGTTCATTATCTGGAGGCTGTCTGTCAGTAGATGCTCTGTATTAATATTTACTTAAAACCTAAGTTGCTGATTTCCAAGCATAGTCAGGATTCTGGACCAAAACTATTTATATCTACATTCTGTCCATGTACCTTTTCTTTTATTAGAGATCCACGAAGTGCCATTTTCTCAGTCACCTGCTCCCATTCTGGATCTTGCCTCAGTAAATGCTCTGCTTTGGAGATCAGACTCCATCCCATCTTGAGTGTGTGACTGTAGGGGAGAAGGCAAGTGTGTTTATTTTCCCAGTATCACACAGTTTTGTAAGATGTTGTTCTTTGTCCTGTGGAGTGTGACATATTAAAGAAACTTTACAAAAATGTGCACTGTTGGAAAAGTAACAGGACTTGCCTTACCCTGTGTGCAGGCTGTAAATGAAGCAGGTCAGTGGTGGGTGTGGCAGCGGCAGCAGCTGAGGCTTTGTGAGCCATCACCCAGCGGGAGACAGCACTTCCTGGACTGGTAGTGGAAGGGAGGGGAGGGGCAAGTTTGTGTGTTATGCTCTAGATGTTGGAATTACAGTAGTGTGTGCTTGACTACTGGTAAAGAGTAACCTTTCTCTACCCCCAAAATTTGATTCTTTGAAATTGACTTTTGAATTTATATCTGTAGAACTTAATTATATTAAAAGAAGTTTAAACATCTTCCTATCTTTAGTAACAATATTTCCATGATTTGTCATGTATAAGGACCAATTGTGTAATGGAAAGAGAAACATTTAACGCTGAAAGGTAAGTTTATTATTTTCTAATTATACATTCATTGCATTAATTTTGAAGTAAAATCATTATATTAACCACTTAGAATAACCACTATTAACATTTTAATAGTCTCTTTTCTGTAAATCACTTTTAATGCATAAATTAAAATGTAAGTATACAGTTAGATACCTAGTTTTATCACTTAATGTTTAAGGGGGATGGATTTTATTCCTCTGCCACCTTAAATGTTGATGTGTTAGGGGTACCCTTGACCTACTCCATCACCTCTGTGAGAAGAGTCCACACTTCCTCCTAGAATTTATGTATTCTAGTATTATCTCTCTGTTGAGACTCCCAAATCTACATCTCTGTTTGGTATGGCTGTTTGATGTTAATATAACCAACTGCCTATCAGAAATCTTCAATTGGGTATTTCATAGGACTATGGAGTATTTAATGCACTTCTTCACGTAAATTTCCATTGTCTTCAGGGGCTCCTTAGTGTGACACACTCTTTATAATCTCACTGACTTATTTCCCTCTCTATCATTCTCTACCCCTTCTGGGCCTATTTCCTAGTTTCTGCATCTCTTTCCTTCACTTTGGCCTGGGTACTCTGATGTCAGCTTTGGTAGCCTGATCTCTGGTAAACATCTTTGAACGCCTCTTTGCCGCTTAAGACTGCATCAAGTGCCTGTGACTCCCACAATATTTTTTTCTATTATAGCATTTATGACTTTATGTAGTAGTGTTGTTACCTGTTTACTAATCTATACTTTCTTAATTAACTTATCTTTGATTCCCTAACACTGAGCCTTTTGCCCAGCACTTAGTAGGAATGTAATAAAAGTAAGTTGAGTGAGTGAGCTCTGTTATGAAATGTTCCCACGTAATTAGTCTTTTACAACATGTTAAAAAAATGTTTTGGTATTGGTGTATCATAGTGTAACGCTTCCCCTATGTTTGGGCATCCCACTCCTCCTCCTGCCACCGTTTTCTTTAAACATAGGCTTCATGCCCAGTGCGAGGCAGTGTGATGCCCGAACCCACAAACCCATGACCCTCAGATCAAGAGCTCAATGCCCAACTGACTAAGTCACCCAGGTGCCCCTCCTACCCCCCTTTTTTAATAGCATTGTGAGTTTTCATAGAAGTTCAGTGTTCAGACGAAGCTTCCACTTAACCTCCTTGTTGAAGATTCAGCTGAGTTTGTGACATGCCTGAGTGGGGCATCTGATTAGAACAGAAACACGGTGATTATCCAGGTCTCCTGCTTCCTGCTTTATTGCTCTAGTTAGCTGCTGCTTCTGCTCTTATGAGACCTGCATAAAGGTGTGGTTGTTGATTTTTTTTTTTTAACTTTTCTCAGGGTGCCCTGCAGGGTGCTTTACGAATCATGTTTCTGAAAATAATCCTCTAACTTAGTAGCTTCCCACATATCTGTTTAAACTTTATTACTGATTGTGGACAGGCTCTTATTTGTGACTTCTTAGTATTTTGCTGATGCCATAGTAAGGTATCACTAACCCTCGTCCAAGGCATAAGGTGCTTTTTTTTTTTTTTTTTTAACGTTTACTTATTTTGAGAGAGACCGAGCACAAGTGGGGGTAGGGCAGAGGGAGAGGAAATCCCAAGCCAGCTCTGGACTGCCAGCCCTGAGCCCAATATGGGGCTCCAACCCGCAAAACTGCAAGAGTATGACCTGTGCAAGAGTTTGACCTGTAACCAACTGAGCCACCCAGGTGGCCCAGCATAAGGTTACTTTTCTATTGGTGGATTCTGGCCCATAAATAGTGGCCCTTTGTGTGCCCTTACCACCCAGCGTCTCCCAGCATCTCTCCTAATCATTTCTTTCCTGTCTGTTCTTATCGTGTTTCCTAAATGTATATTTCTCAGGTGCGGTCTTTGGCCTTGTTTTTCTCTTCATCTTCTTCCCTGGCAATCTCCTAAGACAACTGCAAAGATCACACACACGTCCTACTCGTTGGTTAACATCTCTCTCAGATTCAGTTGTGCCCTGCATATCCCATAAACCTTGAGAGAGAGAGAGAGGCTTAGATATCTTGACTAACTCTGTAACTAAACTACCTTATATACCACCTTACAAACAGAGTGTTTTTCTCCTTTCTCTACTGAAGTTCTGAGTTGCTCCTATATTTGCAATTTTTGAGAACAAGTTCCCTATCTTTTTTGTCATTTGGGCTCTAAACTTGCCCAGTTCTATAATATCTCTTGAATCTGTGACCCATACCCTCATTGCCACTACTGCAGTTAATTGAGGGATTAATTTACTCTGCCCTATTCCTCTCCCATCCCCATGTCATATAGAGACCCACATTCAGAGGGAGTGCAGGGTGCTCATTTTCATAGCTTCATAATACCAGCCACCTGTTTCAAATTTCATAGCCCTTAACACTCACATCAACCTTGTCTCCACTGTATCAGAGTATGGTAGTGCCGTTTCTTATAAGTTCTCTGATGAAGGGGCACCTGGGTAGCGCAGTAGGGTAAGCATCTGGCTCTTGTGATGTCGGCTCAGGTCATGATCTCATGGTCGGATCGAGTCCCACATTGGAATACTCTTTGTCCTTGCCTCCCTCCCTCCCTCTCTCTCTCTCTCTCTCTCTCTCTCTCTCTCTCTCTCTCAAATAAACATTAAAAAGAACTATTAAATAAATAAAACTTAAAGCACCAGATGAAGAACTTTGCAACTTTTCCAAAGTTGTTCCAAGTTCAAATAGACCACTGGCTTTCTAGCGTTTACCTGCTGCTTAAAACAAAACAAAACAAAACACTGTAGTGTTACTGATTTTGGAGAAGGTGAGCTCTTAACTCCTGATGCATCCCCAGAAAAATTGGAAAGCATTCCAAGGAATCAGTTGGAATCATTGTGATGTAATCCAGTGCAATGTCACTGCTCTCAGGTTATTTTTAAGGCGACAGCTTTGATCATTCTACTTCCCATACCCTAAAATTGTGTTTGGATCTCCACTGTTTTCAGAAAGTTTAAATAATTTCAGACAGCCTGGCATTCCGGGCTTATTACATACTGGCTTTGGACTAAGTTTCCAACCTTATAACCTGTCATTTCCCACCGTACTCTACATATACCACATGTCATAGCCAAAATGGGTGTATCTGAGAGCCCTTGGTCTGGAATGCTCTGCTCATTCCCTCCCCCATGCCTTTCATCTCTGCATCATAAATTCTTTCCTACTTCGCATATCTAGCTTGAGTGTCAGCTGCCATAAGCTTTCTCTGATGTGCCCAGGTGAAAATACCACGTTTATCTCTTATAACACCTAAAACTTTGTGTCCTGGATTCTAGTTGTTTATGTACATTGCTCTTACTAATTAGATGTTCTCACACATGAGGATTAATTTGCATATTCCTATAGCATCTAACATAGTAAGCATTTACCTTTTTTTGATGCACAAATTATTATTTAATCAGTTTCATTTTGTGATTCACAAAATGGGCTAAAGTTGAGAGTATTATTATTGGGTTAGTATAACTACACATGATGAAAATCTTATTTGAGGAGATAATTGTACATAAAGGCATAATTCCCCATAGCTTACCATGATTCTGCCCTACTAAACTAATTCGTTTTGAAGTTTCCAGATAGGGCACCATAGTTAAAGTGAGCCTGTGGGCATATATACTTTTTTTACTTCATGAACCTTAGAAGTATATCAATATTCTGAGATGACCAAACTAGGACTCAGAATATAGACCAAATTTTTAGTTCCACACATCCAGCTAAGCTTAGATAACCTGTTTAAAATCTCTTCGTTTTAGTTTCTTCTGTAGGAGAAAAGTTGAATGAGATAGTTTCAAATGTCACTTTGAAATGAAAAAAAAAAGTATATATAAATGCTTTAGAAAAAGAGGTGGCCAGCTTTTTCTTTAAGGGACCAGGTAATACTTTAGGCTTTGCCAGTCCACTGGTGTCTACTGGAACTATTCAGCTCTACTATTGTAGCTTCAAAGTGGCTGTAGACAATCTGTGAACCAATGGACGTAGCTGTGTTTCAATATTTGATTTACAAAACAGGCCGCATCTGTGGTTTGCTGACCTTTTTGGAAGTTAGCGTCAGTGTAGGCTAACTCAAGAAGTCTGGACTAGTATTAAATGAGATGTAGACTCTTGGCTTTGTTTTTATATAATGAAAATAACCCTGTTTGAATTTTTACAGTACAGATGTGAATAATCAGTAGGTCCACAGTCTTTTTTGGCTTCTTTCCTGGGTAACCACTGCTAACTGCAATGATTATTAAAATGTAATACATGGTATATCCACTTTGGGTAAAGGTCTCATGGTTTTTTTAAAAAGTAAATTACCCCATGACCCAGCAGTTCTACTAGGTGTTTACCCAAGAGAAATGAAAACGTAAGTTCACAAAAATACTTGTACAAAAATATTCATAGTAGCTTCAAACTGGAAACACCCCAGGCCTCCATCAGCAGGAGAATAGGTAAACAAACTGGTATGTCCAAACTTCAGAATACTACCCAACAATAAAAAGGAACGAACGATGGATACACAAAACGTGGATGAATTTCACAATTAGGCCGAGCAAGAAAGAAGCTTTGCCTAAGAATACATATTATATGAATTCTAAAACAAGCAACCCTTATTAGTGCTGGAAAAGAGCCCAAATTGGTGTTTGCATCTAAAGGTGGTGGTGGTCTGGGGCGCGTGGGTGGCTCAGTCGGTTCAGCGTCCAGCTTTGGCTCAGGTCATGATCTCACGGTTCGTGGGTTCGAGCCTTGCGTCGGACTCTGTGCTGACAGCTCAGAGCCTAGAGCCTGCTTCGGATTCTTTGTCTCCCTCTCTCTGACCCTCTCCTGCTTGCACTGTCTATCTCTCAAAAATAAATAAAAATTAAAAAAAAATAAAGGTGGTGGTGGTCATGGGGATTGAGAAGAGGCATGAGAGAAGTTGATAGGGTGGTAGTAATGCTCTGTATCTTACTAGGGGCTTAGATCATACAGAAAGCAGTGTCCACCCACCACCCCTTTTTTCCTAAGTTTTTGAAATTTAGTTAACATACAGTATATTAGTTTTAGGTATACAATATAGTGATTCATCACTTCCATACAACACCAAGTGCTCATCACAAATGAATTCCTTAATCCCCATCACTTATTTTATCAATTCCTCTACCCACCTGCCTTCTGGATTTCCATCAGTTTGTTCTCTATGGTTAAGAGTGTTTCTTGGTTTGTCTTTTTCTCTTTTTTCCTTGCTCATTTGTTTTGTTTCTTAAATTCCACATATAAGTGAGATCATACGGTATTCGTCTTTCTCTGACTTATTTAACTTAGCATTATATTCTCTAGCTTCATCTGTGTTGTTGCAAATAGCAAAATTTCATTCTTTTTTATGGCTGGGTAATATTCCAGTGTGTGTGTGTGTGTGTGTGTGTGTGTGTGTGTGTGTGTGTGTGTGTATACATGTATGTATACTTTATCCATTCATCGATTGGAGGACAGACACTTGGACTGTTTCCGTAATTTGACTATTGTGGATAATGCTATAAGCATTGGGGTGCATGTATCCCTTTGAATTAGTATTTCTGTATTCTTTGGATGAATACCTAGTAGTGCAATTGCTGGATCATAGGGTACTTCTTCTTTTCCCCCCACCCCCAAGATTTTATTTTTAAGTAATCTCTACACCCAATGTGGGGCTTGAACTCACAACCCCGAGATCAAGAGTCACATGTTCTACAGACTGAGCTAGCCAGGCTCCCCAGTAGTTCTATTTTTAACTTTTTGAGGAAACTTCATATTGTTTTCAGAGTGGCTGCACCAGTTTACATTCCCACCAACGGTGCACAAGGGTTCTTCTTTCTCCACATCCTCGCTAACACCTATTGTTTCTTATGTGGTTGATTTTAGCCATTCTGATAGGTGTGAGGTGATATTTCACTGTAGTTTTGATTTGTATTTTCCTGATAAGGGATGTTGAACATCTTTTCATATGTCTTTTGGACATCTCGGTATTCTTTAGAAAAAATGTCTATTTAGGTCTTCTGCCCCTTTTTAGATTATTTGTTCTTTGTGATGGTCAAAACCTGTCTAATGAATGGCACAGTAGAGAGTTGTGTATTTCATTAAGTGTAATTTTTCCCGTCAGTTTTAGTTAATATGCATGATGAAATGTTTAGGAGTGAAGTGTACATACTGACATCTAGAACATGAAATGCATTTAAAAAATAAATGGTGAATAGATACAAGATAGAGTAGAATGTTAACTGTAGAGCCTAGGTGGGTTTCTAGATGTTCATTGACATTTGACCTTTCTGTGTATATATAAACAATGCTAATGAATATTAGAGAAAAAGAATACATGAATACATTTATATGTTTCTCCTGACTGCCTTCTACCTGTTGTGGAGTCTCTTATAGAGAATGATGAATGATTGTTTATCAGTTATGCTACTAGTCCTATTTCAGTGCACTTAGATATATGTGTATGTATATACTAATCTGTGTATGTGTGTATATATGGAATATGCAAGAATAAGTAATTTTTCACTTTTACATAGGATAATAGGAAGAAAATATGTTTTTAAACTTGCTTTCTCCACTCCTCTGCCATTTAATGTGATTTGACTGTATTTCCATGTCAGTATATATTTATTTCATTCCTTTGAATCCTTGTATAATCCATAGTGTAGAGATATGTATCCAAGATACATATTTTTTTGTTAAGAATATTGAGATTGTTTCCAATATTTCCCTTAAACATTGTTGCTCTGCAGCAATTCAAGAGAGCAGGAGTGTGGGAGAGGGGCAGAGGGAGAAAGTGAGAGAGCATCTTAAGCAGGCTCCATGCTGAGCCTGGTGTGGGCTTTATCCCACAACCCTGGGATTATGACCTGAGCCGAAATGGAGTTGGGACACTCAACTGACTGAGCCACCCAGGTGTCCCTGTATGTGCTTATTTTTATATTAACATATACAGTAGAAACTCCAGTTTATACTTCCACCAGCAGTGGATAAATGGACCGGTTTCCCATCAACTTTCTGAGCACTGGATATTATCACTCTTTGCCAGTTTGATGGGAAGCTAATATCTGGTTGGTTTATTTGCAATCTCTCTGATAACTGCAACTGAGCATATTTTTGTTTGCTTAGTTTCCTTTTTTTTTTTTTTTTTTTTTACAGCCCCCTCATCTCTTTGCTCCCATTTGTCTAATTAATTAATTTTGATGCAGAGACAGGGCAAGTTGGGGAGAGGCAGATAAGGAGAGAAAGAATCATAAGCAGGCTCCCAGCTGCCATCCCAGAGCCCAGTGCAGGGCCTTAACTCAGGAAATTGTGAGATTATGACCCCTGCCAAAACCAAGAGTAGGACGCTTAACCAACTGAGCCACCCAGGCACCTCTCTTGTTTGCTTAAAAATACCTGTTTTGCATTGACATTATCACAGATTAAACAGCTTTTAAAAAATTTATTTAAGTTTTCTAATTCACTTCAGGAGAGAGCACCCACGCAAGTTGGGGAGGGCAGGGGGAGAGAGAATCCCAAGGAGGCTCTGTACCATCAGCACAAAGCCTGGTGTGGGGCTTGAACTCATGAACTGTAACAGCATGACCTGAGCTGAAGTTGGTTGTTTAACTGACTGTGCCACTGAGGTGTCCCAGAGATTTAACAATCTTTTTTTTTAATGGGCTCTTCCTAATCACTTAACCCAAAATATGTTGAATAATCCATCATTTCTTCAGTGATCTGAATTGCCAACTTTCGTACATGCAAAACTTCATCTTACAGATCTTTTCTTGGATTTTGTTGATCTGTATCTCTGTTCCTGTGTCCTTATCACACTATAGTATGTAAGCTCTATGTGAGTGTTTGTAAAATAAAATACATGTGTGAGGGGTGCCTGGATGGCTCAGTCAGTTGAGCATCGGACTCTTGATTCTTGAGATTCTCTCACTTTCTGTCTCTCTGCCCCTTCCCTTGTGCACATGCGTTCTCTCTCTCTAAAATAAAAATAATAATAATAATAAAGGATATGTGTGAAATTTGTGTGGATATTGACTGTCCAGTTTTGGTATCACATAGGCTGGTCTTAAGGTAGGGGAACCTGGGTGGCTCAGTCAGTTAAGTATCCAACTCTGGATCTCAGCTCAGATCTTGGTATCAGGGTGTCAAGCCCGTGTGTTGGGCTCCATGCTGGGCATGAAGCCTCGTTTAAAATACAACAACAACAACAACAACACCTAGGTAACTTACAGAACATACTAAAAATATAGTTCATCTGTAGAAAAAGTCTATTCTCTGAAAATTTGGAGAGCCAATTAAAACCATTTGGACCTGGTATGTGTTATAGGAGTAGAGCTCTTTATTTTTTGTAAAAACTTCTGATTTGGAAATGTTTATTTCCTTAAAAAATCATATTTATTCTCAGGTTTGCTAATTGAAACTGGTTTTACTGATCAAGTTAAATATTTTTGCATTTCTTTCTATTATTTTCATCTTCATTCTTCCCTTTCCTTGATTTTATTTTAGTCTTGAATATAAAACCTGGCTTTTGTGTTTTGTTAATCTTGTATTTTAGTGAATGAATGTCAGGATTTTTGTTTCTTTTTGCTCTGTCTTATTGTTTTGAATTTTGAATATTTCAGGTTTCTTGTCTTTAAAAAAAATTTTTTTTAATGTTTTATTTATTTTTGAGAGAGTGAGAGAGTACTAGTAGGGGAAGGGTAGGGAGAGAGGGAGACACAGAATCCAAAGCAGCTCTAGGCTCCGAGTGTCAGCACAGAGCCTGATGCGGGGCTCAAACCCACAGACGGTGAGATTATCACGTGAGCTGAAGTCAGATGCTTAACTGACTGAGGCACCCCAGGTTTCATTGTTTTTTTTCTAAATCCAAGGACTAAATAGAAATCCATTTTTCTAAATTTTTGTTTTAATTTCTAACGTATTTACTGAAATTTTAAAGAATGTGGCCTTGAGGGTTTCTTTTTTTTAAGTTTACAAATTTGGTTTTTGTGTTTTGAAACTTAAATCATGGTCCCTTTAGGGACAGTGTTGCAAGTTGGTAAAGAGTATATTTTCTGGTGACTACAAAAGTTCTACATATATTAGGTAACTGTTAGTTGTGTTTTAAAAAGAGTTACTGTCCTTTTTGTTATTATTTACTTCATCTGTGGATTTTTGAGAGAGCTATGTTAAAATCTATATATAGGGGCGCCTGGGTGGCTTAGTCGGTTGAGCATCTGACTTCGGCTCAGGTCATGATCTCACGGTTCGTGGGTTTGAGCCCTGCGTCGGGCTCTGTGCTGATGGCTCAGAGCCTGGAGCCTGCTTCTGATTCTGTGTCTCCTTCTCTCTCTGCCCCTCCCCTGCATGTGCTCTTTCTCTCTCTCAGAATTAAATACACATGAAAAAAATTAAAAAATAAATAAAATCTATATATAGGATTGTGGTAATTCTGTAATTTTGCTTTTGGGTTACATATTTTAAGCGACTTAACATCACAAAGGCTTACCGTTGTTGTACTGTATCTTCTTGATGTGTTGTGTTCATATTTTTATTAATAAGAAACATGTTTGTCCTGTTAATGTTTTTTATTTGAATTCTAGTTTGCTTAGAGTAATAATGTTATTAGATTTCTTTTTGTTAGGCAAGACCTACTTTATTTTCAACCATTATGTGGGTTTTCTTCCATAGTTGTGTTCAGTGAATTTTTTTAACCCACTTTAAGAATGTCTTTTATTATTTGAGTACTATTAATTTTCTTTTGCCATATTGCTTTTGGAATTTTAATTTGTTATTAAATTTAAATGAATTAATTTTAACTGTATATAAGATAGTAATGAATATAGGGACAAAAGGAGATAATTGCTTACCTGGCAATTGATGTATGTATTGCAGAGGGGCACAAGAACTCTTTGGAAGTATAGAATTGTTCTGTATCTTTAATGTAGTAGTAGTTTCACAGATTATGCAACTGTCAAAACTCATCTGGATTGTTTAGTTAAAATTGATAAAAGTTGGGGCACCAGGCTGGCTCAGTCAGTGAAGCATCTGACTTCAGCTCAGGTCATGATCTCGGAGTTGGTGAGTTTGAGCCCCGTGTTGAGCTTTGTGCTGACAGGTCAGAGCTTGAAGCCTGCTTCAGATTCTGTATCTCCCACTCTCTCTGACCTGCCCCCACTCATGCTCTGTCTCTCTCTCTCAGAAAAAAACAAAACAAAACAAAAAAAACACTATTTTTTTTTAAAAAAAAACTGATAGAAGTTATTCTACCTAAGTTATTCCTCAGACTTGTTAAGGAAAAGAAATTAAAATCAGTGCTTAGATGTTGCCAGTAAGTCTTACTGGTTGCTTTGCTCACCATTACTTTATATATTCTTCCTCTTAGATTTTTAAAGAAAACTTTACAAAATGGAAATACACAATTTATATTAACTTTTGGAATTTAGTCTATGATATTTGCCCTCTTTTTTGAAGTCAGATATTATATAAATTTTTTTTCAGAAAGGAATTAAAATGGTGTAGCTAAAACTCAAATCCTCCTTGGCCACATCCTCAGTCCCAGTCCTGGTCCCTTCTTCTCTTATCAGAGGTCACTGCTGTTTATGAATATGATTTGTAAGCCTCTGGTCCATTAACAAAGACTCTATTTTATATATACTTATAGAAATATTAACTCTTTTGAGTGTTTTAAATTTAAGCACGTGGTATATATCATTCTGAGAATCTTTTTTTCTACTTGGAGCTTTTGAAATGTTTCATTCCTTTTTAAATAACTGTTTATAGTTCTCTGTTATGTATTATATTTTATTTCTTTGCTTTTGCTTGAGGACAGTTGCATTGTTAGCAGTTTTTTTTTGCTATTGCTCTTCTATTTTTTGTATTGCATAACCAATTCTTACAGTTAGGATTTGAGGTTAGTAACTTCTCTGAATCTTTGTATGTCAAGAGATGCCTTTTTGTTTATCTGGTTGGTTGATCTTTAGTTTACAATCATCCTTCATCAGTTTGGAATATATTTCATTTTTGGCCAATAAGATATCTGTCAGTTACAGTTCTCTGCCTTAGGTAGAGCCTGTTTTATTTTTTAGAAGCATTAAGACATTTTCTCTTTTTGGCATTTTGAAATTTTACCTGTATGTGACTAGGTATTGGATGTTTTCCAGTATTTTTCAGTCTTTTCCAATCTAGACTCAAAATTTCTTAGTTCTTTGAGCATTCTTTCCCTTCTCTCTTCTGATGGAATTCCTATTAGATTTGTTGATGATATTCTGGTTCTGTCCCCCATCTCTCAACAGTTTCCATACATTCCCTCCCTCTTTTTGCTTCATGTTATAGAAAAACTCAGCTTCATCTTTTAGCTCACTGACTTTTTCCTTAGCTGGCCAATCCACTAGGTTAGCCTTTCTCTTGTTTTTGTTACTTATTTTTGAAATAATTTCTGTTAGGTTTTTATTTATTTATTTTGAGAGAGAGAGAGAACAAATGTAATTGCAAGTGGGACAGAGGCAGAGAGAAAGAGAATCCCAAGTAGGCTCCACACTGTCAGTGCAGACGGGGTTTGAACCCTTGAGCTGTGAGATCATCGCCAGAGCAGAAACCAAGAATCAGATGCTTAACCGACTGAGCCACTGAGGTGCCCCACCTGGTTTTGTTTTTTAAACAGCTTTATTGAAGTATAATTGACATACAGTAAGCTGCACATATTTAAAGTGTATAACTTGAGTTTTGACACATACTGGCATATATGTGTATACAATATTGTACTCATGAACCTATGACTAATCAAGATAAGGACCATAATAAGCATTACCCCCAAAATTTCCTCTTGCCCCTTTGTAATTGATCTTCTCTCCCTACCTCCCAAGTCTCCAGGCAAAAATAGATCTGCTTTTGACACTTTATACTTTCTGAAATTTTAAAAACATGGAATGTAGTTTATATTTCTATTCTTTGTGGGCAAGGAGGGGATGACTTTTTTCATTTAAAATAATTATTTTAAGAAATAGTTCAAGAATAGGATTCCATTGTATGGATTCACTTATTACTTTATCTTTTATTACTTACTTCTTATTACTATAATTATTATTATTACTTATATACTTATTATTACTTATTACTTTACTTTAATAATTTACTTATTTATCCATTGATATGCATATGGATTATTTGGACGTTTTAGTAATTAAAAATAAAGCATCTATGAATATCCAGATACCTTACTTCCTGAACATGTGCTTTTTCCTTTTCTTGGTCAGATATCTAGGAATGGATTAGCTGGATCCTATCATCGATGTATGTTGCTAACCTCGAAAAAATTGTCAAACTGTTTTTCTAAAATAGGGCTTTCTTTTCTTTTATATTCCTGCTAGCAGTTTGTGCTCCACTCTTGAGCCACCACTTGGTATTATCAGTCTTTAGGTTTTCCAGCATTTTAGTGGGCATGTAGTGACAGCTGGTTGTGGTTTTGATTTGCCTTCCCCGATGACTAATGACATTGAGCACCTTTTCATGAGTTTATTTTTTGCAATCCTTACATCTTTGATGCAGTTTTGTTTCAAAACTTTTGTGCATTTTTAAAAAATGTGTTTTGTTGTAAGAGTTCTTTGTATATTCTAGGGGCAAGTAAGTCCTTTATTGGTTACATGTTTTGTAAACATTTCCTCCAAGTCTCTGGTTTGGTTTTTTATTTTCTTAGGTGTCTAGATTTTTCTTTAGAGTTTATTAACTCTCCTACAGGTCAGATTATCTAATGAGCTGTTTATTTTAAAAATCAGAATATGAAATCTGATTTTTAAAAACTGTCCTTTTTACCTTCTGTTTTGTATTTTAAATTCACTATTTTACCCCCTTTGTCTTATTTGTACCCACTTCTGCTGGGTATTACTTTTCTTTGTTGCGCTTGGTACTTTATCAGATTTTTTTCTGAAGTCTTTGGTACTTATTGGGTCTGTACTCTTCTTTGTATTTAGACTTTCCTGTCAAAAGAATCAGAACTGTAGGTAGCATATGTTAGCTGAGAGCTGGTCTAGGTATGGGAACTCCCTAATCCTTTAGGTTTTCACCAGCCTTTCCAGGACATTGCCAAGCTTTTCAGCTCAAGCAATCCATACTTCCTGTTCCCACTTCAGAGTAGATGTTGTTTCTGCTAGTAGTTACTTGACACCAGGACCAAGTGTGTATTGGGGGGTAGGAGCAAAGTGGCACCCAATCTGGCTGCTCCTGCTGTGGCGGTCCACTAGGCCTCCTGTGTCTGATGCAGAGCCCCCTTCCCTTCTCAGGCTTTGGTGAGCCAACGCACTTATTTCTGGGAGGCCTTCTCTGATGAAATCCTTTTCTTTGCTCTCTGCTAGAGACAGTTCATTCATATTCTCTTTCTGTCTCTTTTTTCACTCTAGCACTTGATGTCTATTATTTTTTGTTTTAGGTCTGTCACTTGTGATAACTGAAGTCTTGGAGAGAAGGAACAGATTTTATTTTTTGTAAATTTCTATCACCTGGAGCAACACAGAATGCTTAAAAGATAGATTTTTCAGACAATGAGAGTTTTGATTACAAAAGGTAACAACTTGGGAGCATGTAGCTGGCTCAGTCAGTAGAGTTTGTGACTTTTGATCTTAGGGCTGTAAGTTCAAGCCCCATGTTGGGTTGTGGAGATTACTTAAAAATAAAATCTTGGGGTGCTTGAATAGCTCAGTCAGTTAGGTGTCTGACTCTTGACTGGGTTAGGTCATGACCTCATGGTGGTGAGATCAAGTCCCCCATAAGGCTCTGAACCTGCTTGGGATTCTCTCTCCCCTTCTCTCCCTGCCCCTTCCCTACTCACACTCTATCTCTATCTCAAATATAAACAAACATTTAAAAAATTATTTTTAATAAAAATAAAATCTTAAAACCTTGAGGACCCCTCCCTGCCCCAGGAAGAGCAGGCCTGGTTAAGGTACCACATGGAGAGATACTGCTCTGAATGTTTCTCTTATGGTAGGTTAATCTTCAGCAGGTTATTTAATTTAGTTATTTTATGCTACCATGACTTTAATAAACTATAAAATGAGTGCAAGTGTATATATACTTTTTTTATAATAAAGATAGTATATGCTCATTAGTTTAAGAAAACTTTTTCAATGGGGGAACAAATGATTTTTGTTTTAAGATTTTTAAGTAATCTCTGCACCCAATGTGGGGCTCAGATTTACAACCCTGAGATCAAGAATCACATGTTCCACCAACTGAGCCAGCCAGGCATCCTGGAACAGATGATTTTTTAAACAAGTGGCACTGGGAAAACTGAATATCCACATGCAGAACAATGAGATTGAACTGCTTTGTCATACCTTATACAAAAATGGATTGAAAATAGATCAAAGACCCAAACTTAAGATTAGGAAGCATTGTCTTAAATATGACACTAAAAAGACAAACAACCAAAGAAAAAAAATAAGATAAATTAGGCTTTCAAGATTAAGAACTTTTATGGAGTGCATAGGTGGCTCATTCAGTTAAGCATCTGACTCCTAATTTTGGCTGAGGTCATCCTGATCTCACCAGCGTTGAACAGCGCAGAGCCTGCTTAGGATTCTCTCTGCCCACCCCACCCCCCTCTCCCAACCTCGCTTGCTTGCTTGTGATAATATATAAGTATACATATTTATATACATACAAGGAGTATATTTCTCTCAAAATAAGCTTTAAAAATTTAAGAACTTTTCTGCTTTAAAAAAAATGTTTATTTAGAGAGAGAGAGGGAGAGATACAAGTGAGAGAGGGGCAGAAAGAGGGGGAGACATAATCTAAAGCATGCTCCAGGCTCCAAGCTGTCATCCCGACACAGGGCTCAAACCCATGAACCATGAGATCATGACCTAAGCCAAAGTCAGATGCTTAACCAACTGAGCCACCCAGGCACCCCAGGAATTTTTCTCTTTTAAAGGACACTTTAAATTCATGAAAGCAAGAAAACAACCCACAGAATTGGAATAAACAGTTATATATCTGATTAGAGGTTTGTGTCTATACTATATATAAAGAATTTTAGAACTCAAATAAAAAGATAACCCAATTGAAAATGGGACCAGGATGTAAATAGTTCTCCAAAGAATATACCAGTAGCTCATAAGCTCATGAAAAGATGTTCAACATCATTAGCCATTAGAGAAATGCCAGTTAAGCACACAATGAGATATCACTTCACACCCATAGTATGGCTGTATAAAAAGACAAAAAAGAAGTGCTGAGGAGAATGTAGAGAAATTGGAACCCTGCTGGTAAGAATGTAGAATGGGATAGCTTCTTTGGAAAACAGTCTGGTACTTAGTATAAGTTACTCTAAAACCTAACAATTCCACTCTTAGGTAAATGTACTGTGAATTATACCTCAATAAAAAGTTATTTTTTTTTTTAAATCCATCTCTGAAGGAGAGAGAGACATAGCGTGGGTGGGGAAGGGGCAGAGAGGGAGGGAAACAGAATCCAAAACAGGCTCCAGGCTCCCGAGCTGCCAGCACAAGCCCAACACGGGTCTCGAACCCACGATCCATGAGATGATGACCCAAGCCGAAGCCGGACACCCAACCGACCGAGCCACCCAGGTGCCCCAAAAGTTACTTTTAAAAATTCAAATAACTGTATAATTGGATTTAATGAAATGTTTAGAGGTGCAGTAGGCATGACTTTGAGTAGATAATGAAAGAAAATGCAAAATGCTTATTGATTTATGATGTGGTTTCATCTTAGCTTAGGCAAACCATGCAGTATTTAATACATAGTAGCAGAATATTTACTATTGAAGCTTGAAAAGATGTGAGTTCTTTGGGTGCAATCTTTCATTTATGCATGTGAGAGGGTTTTCTTTTTTTTTAATATTTTTACATTGTAGTACTTGTTTTGCTTGTTGGTGGTGTTTGCTTATTTAATACATTCCATCAAGGACAGAAATTACATGATGGGTTTTTTTTTTGGTTTTTTATTGTTTTTTTTCCCCCCTAGGAAGTGTGTCTTGGGTTTTTCCCTTATTATTTTCATTCTCTTTTTTTTTTTTTTCCTCTTCTTTTTTTGGTGGTGGGGGTGGTTATGTTTAAATGAAGTTGCTTTTACAACACCAAAGACTTAATCATCCATTTCCTATGTAAAAGGTAGCTACTTTTTTGCCCAGGGTCACAGCAGGAAAGTGGTCAAGCCAGGATTTGAGCCCAAGTCTGACTCCAGGATAGCCCATGCATATACCCACCCTGCTCCATAACCTCGGGCTGCTCTGTCTTATCACCCTTCCCCTCAACAAAATTAGAATAAGAGAGAAGAAAGGGATTTAAAAGTTGGGACTTAACAAGGAACAGAAATGAAGAGCAGAGGAGAGTCAGTTCCTATGATAGAGAAGGGTAGATGTTTAGTCATTGACAGTTCTGTAATGTGCCCATAGATCTAAGAGTGTAAGTACAGACGTAGCATTTATTGTGCTTCTGTGTATACTGTTAAAACAATGTGATCATATAAAAACACCAATTACAATATTAAGCTTTTTGGTATTTGATATTTATTTTGAGTAAACCACTTTGGTTATAATTCTGTTGACCTCAGGCTATTTTAAAGTGCTGATGTTTCTTCAGAATTTAGTGCATGCCAGTTTCTTTAGTTTGTTAATGACTTAAGGAAGTTCTTGAAGATTTAAGTGGGAAACAGTAGTATAATCACTATTTAGGCTGCATTTGCTGTTTCCTGCTTACATTAACTAGAACTGAGGCAGATGTGGCACACTGAACAGGTTCTATCTGCACCATCCAGACTAGAGTGCCCTAGTTTGATCCCCATTAGTGTTAAGCCTATCAGCAAACTGCATCTAAGGAACTGTGTATAAGAGTATTTTGGGTTTTGTTTTGTTTTGTTTTTTCTTCTTAAGAGGTGCCTGGGTGGTTCAGTTGGTTAAGTGTCATACTCTTGGTTTTGGGTAAGGTCGTGATCTCACAGTTCATGAGATCAAGCCCCATGTCAGACTCTGCTGACAACATGGATCTTGCTTTGGGATTCTGTCTCTCTCTCCCTCTCTCCCTCTCCCTCTCTCCCTCTCTCCCCCTCTTCTGCTCATGCTCTTTCTCAAAATATTTTTTAAAAAAGAGATGAAATATGCTCCCTTTGGGAGTGATCCTTCATATGTGATATTTATAAGTGAGATTAATGGCCATGAGTATATGGCATCAGATTTGGGACATGGTTATTACCTTGTGTATCTATTTTATGAACATAACTCTTTATAGGAAGTTCTAACTAAAACTTTTTCATTGTGTAACGGTTCTTTTGAAAGCCTGTTTTGGTATAGCTTGTTCATGTCTGTCTTATGGTTTAAAAAAATTTTTTTTTTGAATGCTTATTTTTGAGAGAGACAACGAGCAGGGGAGGGGCAGAGAGAGAGGGAGACATACAATCTGAAGCAAGCTTCAGGCTCTGAGTTGTCAGCACAGAGCCCGACATGGGGCTCGAACCCAAGAACTGTGAGACAATGACCTGAGCCGAAGTCAAATGCCTAATTGACTGGGCCACCCAGGCGCCCCATGTCTGTTTTATGTTTATTTGCTTTGTAAGTTTTTATAAATTTCATATATGTTATTTTTCCTGGAAATTGAAAATCAGATTTTGAAAATGGTATAAATATTTTGTGATGACTTAAAAACATGTCTAAATAATTAAACTCTTACCAGAAAGTTTTAAACTTCTTCAGTTTAATACCTACTGAGTCAGTCAACATACTATTATGGCCTCATTCCTCCTCTTTTGGTAATTTTATAGAGTGTGGAACACAGCCTACACTTGTTACATTTTATGTATTTGTCAACCCTGGTCTGTTGAATGGAGGATTTTATCTGTTAGTTCCTATAAACATTTAGATCTGAAAGAATCCTTTCTCCTATATTTCATTAAATTAGCCTTTGGGCTCTGCATGTGTTTCATTTCCCTGTTTGGTAAATTGAGCACTTCTTTGATACTGGTCTTCCTTTTCTTTTTCTGCAACAGGATCGCTGTATGTGGTAGGGAAGTGATGCTATCTGCTATCTGAAGGTCCTCCTGCTGTCCTTTCTTCCTTCTGTTTTCTCGCTCCCTATTTTGGCCTCCTGGTAATTGGGGCAAGGGAGGATGGGTGGATGCTAGTCTAAATTAAGATGACATTGCTTTATTTCCCCTTTACTTGAAGGAAGTGGGGCGGTTTCTTGCCCACATTTAAGAAATAAAAGTTGTCTAGTTTTTGGCATAATCTGTTTTGGGGTCCTGGAGTCTTTAGAAAATCAGAAAAATACTGTAGAGCAATTTTCCAGGAGGAGGAAAATGGATATATTAAGAAATATATTATAAAAATCTCTCAACTCTTGCCTAAGCATGGTGGGAGTCCATAAATTATAGGTCAGGGACCTCTGCTCTAGCCCCTTTGCTGATAACAGAGTCACGCAAAGAAACAAGTAGTTTAAGACTGGGAAGTAAAGCTGATATTAATTCAACTCCGGAGAATTAAATGTTTCTCACTATTGCTGTATCTGGGAATTTATTATCCTTTGATGAATTTTTAAACATTTAAATATAAATGTGTGACTTTCACAACACCTCCTAATACATGATCGTGATGGTGACCACTTCTGATGTTAGTACTTTGAATATGGATGTTTGAGAAAAATAATTGATGTAAGATGTTCCTAAAATAAATCACTGGCTTAGGATAGATCTGTTTTAGTGTTTCTAGATTGTGAAGGAAAAAAGACTAAGCCCTTGATGTTGAAACTTGGGTATGCCAACTCTTGCTTTGTGCTTAGCAGTAGAATTGTGAAGTCCCATTGGTTGGGGCACTTGTTTCTGGTCTTGTCCTATCATTGCTTTTGCATGAGCCTTCCACCTGACTAGTGTTTCCTAAACATTATTCATTGAATACCATCTTCACGATTTGCCTTCTGTGCCCATTTCCTGGCTTTTAAGTCCATTCACTTTATAAAACTTAAATTTATGCAAATAATTACTGTGAAATATGAGGTTGAAGTGCTAATTCCTTTCTGTTTGTCACTTAAAGGAATATGTGCATAGAGGGGTTTTATTCCACCTGAAATCATCTTTTATCTTCCTAGAGGATATTAAGTCCATTTTGGGAAACATTCCCCATGTGCTTGAATTTTAAAAACTCTGACCTTGAACCAGAGTATGATCTGTGAAAGCTATCTGTACTTGAAAGTATCAGTGGAGATGAGGGGTCATGGGATTGTTGGGTCCTGCCTGCCGAAATACCCTCTGCTTGGGTGAACTTGTATTGTTCTGAATATGGAGATATTTGGCTGTGTGCATGGCAAAGCTTGGAATCCTAGGCTTACAACAGTTCTTTTCTTTAACGTGTCCTCCCTCCCATTACCCCCACACATATGCACTGTATGTGTGTGTATCCAAATTTCCTAAGTTTTATTTTCTTTTGCAGGTTTGATCTTGCTCTTCTACCTAGTCTTTTATGGGTTCCTGGCTGCACTCTTCTCCTTCACAATGTGGGCTATGCTTCAGACGCTGAACGATGAGGTTCCAAAATACCGTGACCAGATTCCTAGTCCAGGTAATTCTATTGCAGCTATTGTGGCTTTTAACAAATTTGGTTATACTTTATCTTCACTGTACATTTTTTTATATAGGTAAAAAGTTAAACCTGAGGGTTAGGTAAACAAAGTTTTGATTTTTTTGTTTAATATTTACATACTGATAAACCTTTAATATTTACATACTGATTGGAAGACCTATTCTATTTACATTGTGATATAAAGACCTGGGCTGATAAGTCTTGAGTCGTTTCCCAGGAATAAGCAGAAATGAATATTGAGAATTATAGTGAAGCCAAATTTGACCAGTATAGTCAGTGGATGGCTTTTGTGGATATTGTATAGTGTTTTCACTTTGCCTTGAGTAATTTACTTACAAAGTATATAATTTAGCTCTAGTTTGGGTTAGAGCATCGGTCTTATAAAGCTTCACAGTTTTAATTGCTTAATATGGAAGTGGTAAGAATCATTAAATAATGATACATCAGTAGAGAATAAAATGAGTATATTCTTACTGTGTTTAATTCTTCTCTGTTGTCTTAATGAAAAAATATTCTCCAGGATATTCTACTACAGAAGAGAAAATCTCAACTGAAACACTTGTTTATTATTTTTTTATTTAAAACGTTTTTTTTAATGTTTGTTTATTTTTGAGAGAGAGAAAAAAGAACGAGTGGGGGAGGAGTAGAAAGAGAGGGAGACACAAAATTCGAAGCAGGCTCCAGGCTCTGAGCTGTCAGCAAAGAGCCCAACCTGGGGCTTGGGCCCATGAACTGTGAGATCATGACCTGAGAGCCCAAGTCGGATGCTTAACTGACTGAGCCACCCAGACAGCCCCTGAAACACTCGTTTAAATCATATTTTCTACCTCCTGATTTTATTTTTTTTTAAGTAAAATAATTTGAATGCCAGCTTTGCTTTCTTTGTCGGGCATGGCCCTTCAAGGTACTGGCAGTTTTTACAGAAAACAGTGTGCAGAACTCCAGTATATATAATTCCCAAAAATGTGAACAACCTTTAGAGCTAATAGAGAAGGGCAGGCTCCTCATGAAGGACTGGGATTTGGACGGCAGGCAGGGTGGGCAGGCAGGCCAGCGAGGGGACGTGTGTAGTAGGACGTTTCTCTCTGGAGCAGAGGTTGTCATCCGGCTGTGATTTGCTCCCCAAGGGCCTTGTGGTCATGTCTGGAGACAGTTTTGATTGTTACACCTGGAGAGATGGTGCTAGTGAGCAGAGGTCAGGGATGTTGCCTAACGTGGTTCCTACAGTGCAGAGGACAGCCCCTGCAACAGAGACGTATCCAGCCCAAAATGTCAGTAGTGGCAAGGTTGGCGAACCCTGATCTAGATCCTTGCCTCACTGCGTGGATTTATGAGCCATATCAGTAGCCAGACTGTACCAGTTTCCCCAGCCATCTTTTCATGGAACATTTTGTTCTAATGACTTTTCCTTTGTTTGCTGTTAACATTTGTGTAAACATCAGGAATCACTCTTTTTTCTTTTTTAGTTTATGTGACCAAGTATCAGAGACTAACTCCATACTCATTTTCCCCTCATCACTCCTTGTAGCTGTTTTCTATCTACATAGACTAATTCTGAGATAATTATTTTTCTTGCTAAGTTATGTAACTTTACTACCAATGAACATGATCTGATCTATTTCAGAAATAAGCTATTTATAATTGCCTCAATAATGTAAGCAATAAGATGTGTCCATATGTTTAAGTTTCAAACTGAGTTCCTTAAAATTATTTACAAATGTATTATAGTAAAGACTTATTACTTTAAATATATATGCACACATACATATGTATGTATAATGCTGGATGAATATACATTAGTTAAAATTGTTTCTTTACAAAGGGATTAAGGTTTATATTTTTTTCTTCCTACTTGTACTTTCTGCATTATATGCAGTATTTAATATACCAGGGCTTTGGGGTTTCTTTTTGTTTGTTTGTTTTTGGCATTGACTATATTTTATTTTTAAGTGACATCATTAACACTGCCCATCACACCCAAAAAAGATGCACATTGTATGTACACACTCTTATCCTCCAGTGGTTTAAATTGGAAGGCGATAGTTTTTGCATTCTATAATGATCTTTATTTTGAGTAAGACAAGACTTTATTTGGAGGAATTAAGCATATTGTGTAAAACATACACCTAAATATGCCTGCTTTGGTTTTTTAACTTAAGAGTTTCAAATACATTGTTAAATAGCAAGTTATACTAGGGCTCTAGGAGCATTGTTAGGCAAGGTCTAAGAAGTGACAGGTATCAGAAATTCAGTTTTAGAGGCACTTAGCTGGCTCAGTTGGTAGAGTATGTGACTCTTCATCTTGGGGTTGTAAGTTCAAGCCCCACATTGGGCATAGAGATTACTTAAAAAAAATTAAGTCTTGGGGCACCTGGGTGGCTCAGTCAGCTGAGCGTCCGACTTCAGCTCAGGTCATTATCTCACAGTTCATGAGGTCAAACCTCACATCAGGCTCTGTGTTGACAGCTCACAGCCTGGAGCCTGCTTTGGATTCTGTGTCTCCCTCTCTCTCTGCCTCTCCCTGGCTTTGCTCTGTCTCTCTCTCTCTCTCTCTCTCCTTCAAAAATAAACAGACATTTAAATTTAAAAAAAATTGCTGGAGAGAGCGTTTAAAAAATTAAATCTTAAAAATTCAGTTTTAGGGGTGCCTGGGTGGCTCAGTCGGTTAAGCCTCTGGCTTCGGCTCAGGTCAGATCTCACCTTCGTGGGTTCTAGCTCCGCGTCAGGCTCTGTGCTGACAGCTAGCTCAGAGCCTGGAGCCTGCTTCCGGTTCTATGTCTCCTTCTCTCTCTGCCCCTGCCCTTCTTCATGCTCTCTCTCTGTATCAAAAATAAATAAAACATTAAAATTTTTAAAAATTCAGTTTTAGACTTTCAGGTGTTAATACAAAGTTTTTGCAAATTGAATCATTAGAAAATTCCTTAGGGGAGCCTGGGTGGCTCAGCCAGTTAAGTGTCTGACTCTTGATTTTGGCTCAGATTACGATCCCATGGATCAAGTGCCCCAGCACTGGGCTCTGTGCTGACAGCACAGGGCCAGCTTGGGATTCTCTCTCTCCCTATCAAAATAAACTTTAAAAATTAAAAATTCCTTTAGAAATCAGTCATGCAGGGGTGCCTGGTGGAGCATCCAGGCTCTTGATTTCAGCTTAGGTCATGATCCCAGAATCCCAGGATTCTTTCTCTCCCTCTGCCCCTCTTCCCTGCTCATGTGTGCACGTATGTGTTTTCTCTCTCTTTCTCTCTCTCAAAACTATTAGTCATGTAAAGGAATGTAATTTTTTGTATAAAACACAGTTCATGTTTTTCTTTAGGGACACCTGGGCGGCTCAGAAGGTTAAGTGTCCCACTCTTGATTTTGCCTCAGGTCATGATCTCACAGTTTGAGAGTCTGAGCTCCACATCAGGCTCTGCACTGACAGTGTGGAGCCTGCCTGGGATTCTCTTTCTCCCCCTCTCTCTGCCCCTTTCTCACTTGTACTCTTCTCTCTTTCAAAATAAACTTTAAAATATGTGTGTGTATATATATATAAAATACTTAAAAAATGAAAGTAAAATTTCTTCAGTTATGTTGGGGTTTTCTTAAAGTTAGGTGTTAATAGTTATATGCAAGCTGTCTTGATTCTCTTAATTTTTTAATTGCAAGATATTACATCTTGCTGTAAAATCTTAAAAAATAAAAGCAAACCATTTCAGACATATACATATGGTCATTTAATGTATTGGCCTCTAAGATATATTATTCCTTCATTAAATACTTT
This sequence comes from Suricata suricatta, assembly GCF_006229205.1. NCBI lineage: Eukaryota > Metazoa > Chordata > Mammalia > Carnivora > Herpestidae > Suricata > Suricata suricatta. The sequence continues at coordinate 119,206,491 of NC_043704.1, read as the reverse complement.
TATAAGAAGTCATAAAATTATTGTAGATTTTATAGAGATTTTGCGGTGGATAGAAAATCAGGCATAGGGGATTATCTAAATCCAAGTGATCTCTGGTTTGCTGCTGTAAGTGAATGGGGAGTTAAAAAAAATTTTTAAATTTTTTAAATGTTTTATTTATTTTTGATACAAAGAGAGACAGAGCATGAGAGGGGGAGAGAGAAGGAGACACAGAACTGGAAGCAGGCTCCAGGCTCTGAGCTAGCTGTCAGCACAGAGCCCGACACGGGGCTCCAACCCACGAACATGAGATCTGACCTGAGCCAAAGTCTGAGGCTTAACCAACTGAGCCACCCAGGCGCCCCAGTGAATGGGGAGTTTAATTGGGAGGTGTTTTGTGTTGAATATAGAGTAAGATTCGCTCTGCCATTTAGGAACACTGTTTCATCTTATTTGGGTAGCACCGCATCTAGTTTAACTCAAGATCCCTGCAAACCAACACAGGCAAGGGTTTAAAAGAAACTGAATCTGATCTAAAATGTAATCCTATTTAAAAACAACAAAAATAAAATGTACCACACTGTATGTTAACCATACTGGAATGAAAATGAACAACAACAAAAAAATATCTGTGAGCAGCAGTCTTAATGGAAATTCAAACAACTTTTGTTACTTGTATATTTTCAGATTCAGTGCAAGGCATAGCATCTCTAATAACTTTGATATGGGAAATATTTAGAGGCTAGTGAAAATTTTAGGATTGTTTTTGAGCGTGGGTGCAAGGCTGAATTGATCTAACGCTTTTTAAACAAAGAAAGCTTAAATTAAAGTTGGAAGTCTGTTAAGTTTCATAAACTCATCCAATATGTTCTGTGTACATGGGTGTTGACTTCTGATATGAAATTTTGGCTATATTCCAAATTGCATATGTGAAAATCACATTTGAATTACAGAGAAGTGTTTATTATTGAAGGAAGAATATTTAACCATAGAGTTAAAATTGTATAGGCCTCTTCCACTGAAAAAGTTTTATGTATGTTTCCATACAGTTGTAATTTTAATGACATAAGTGCTGAGACTTTGATTTGCTAAAACTTTTCTCTTACTAGCAAATCGACAAAACCTAAAAATATTTGACAGGAAAATGAATGTAGGAAGTCTAAGTAAAATTTGTATCTTTTAAAATCAGAAACAGAGCAATTATAATTTAACTGTAGATGATCAGATTTAGGGGAGATTTTTAATTGGTAATGTCTGAAATGATTTTGAAGATTTCCAGTTCTTTCATTTTAGATGTCTGTACCTTCATAATCAGAACTGAGAAGTTCTTGATAATTTCAGCATACAGGTGAACACAATTTTCCATATAATTTACTGAGATCTGCCTCTTAGGTATAAAAATAAACAAAAAGGGAATTTGCTGCAGTTAATCTCCCACCTTTTTCTTTTATCTCTGTATAGGACTTATGGTTTTTCCAAAACCAGCAACTGCATTGGAATATTCATTCAGTGCCTCTGATCCAGAGTCCTATCAAAGGTACACTGAAGACCTTAGGAACTTTCTAAAACGTAAGTATATTTTCTGAGATGAAGTAAAAGATTTTAGTTATTAGAGGAACTTGTACCAAATAATGATTACTTTTAGAAACCTTTCTTAGTCTATTTTACCTTTTTTTCCCCTCCTGTTGAACACAGTCAACTGAGAGGACTTCCAAGTACGTTTTATAATTAGTTATGAGAATATTCTGACTTATGGAAAGACATAGGGGTCTAAGCCCAGTGGGCAGTTGAATTGACTTTTCTATAATAGACTTGACATTTTTGAGGCAGCCCTGAAAAGGAAAACAGACAAACACACAGGGAACACAAGCACACTGACAGATCCAGTAAACAAGCAAACCAAATGGGAAAGGAAAAAAAGGGAGTAGAAAGAAGAGGACAGGAAAGGGGAAAGAAAAAAAAAACCGGGGGTTGAAAGACAGCCAGAGATAAAGGACAGTCTGAGAGCCTATACCTGTGGAGGATAAAGATAAGAATGAGATAAGCAAAAAATATCTGGATGGTAAGGGTTGATCTAATCACAGCAATGTTAAATGTTGGTCTTTCCCAGACTCCAGGTAGAAAAGGGAGAGAAGGATGAAATGGGAAAATAGAAAGGAGAAAACAAGGGAAAAAATTATAGAAGCTTAAAAATTGAAAATAATTAGGATAGAAAAAATTGGGGAAAAAATTAAAAAATAGCACGAAGAGAAGAATCCAGCTCTCCAGTGCAGATGGGTGTGGTTTGATGTAAGAATGTTGGGTCTCTGGGCCTGGTCTCTGAGGCCCCGCCTTAGTAGATGCAGGGGGAAGAATGGTGGCGCCTCAAGTCCCTCCCAGACGGCGCATTGCCAGCCACTCTCTCAAGTCCAACCTCCCCGTGCCATGGGCAGGTCAAATTGTTTCGGTCATCCAAGGTCTGCTATGCCCTCAAATCCTAGTCCACCCACTTTCCAAGTTTCCACCACCGTTAAAATAACCTCTGGAAGCCAGGCGGCTTTCTGGTCGGGACTGTGCAGGGGGATTGGAGAGCTAGCACTTCCTGGCTCCACCTGAGGTCTGCAGACTGCCTGGCCCACCGGATCGCGAGCCCGCTGAGAGGGTCAGATTCCTCTCCCTGGGCACAGCGGCTGCGAATGGGAAGTCTGTCTCTCTGTCGCGCCACGGGCTAAGGTCTCCTTTCAGTCTCTCCTCTTCCTCTCGGCTCCGTACCTCCCTGGAGGCTGGCTCACATGCAGCTCTCAAAATTCTGTGCCAACCTGCATGGCCGTCCTGTGTGTTTGCGGCCCTGCGTGATGGCTGTGCAGCCTCTGGACCCGCACTCTGTGTGGCCTGGGGCTGTGTCTCTGAACACTCTCTTTCCCAGCTGCGCTTTGAGCTGGCGCTCCCTCCCTCAGAGTCTCTGTTCCCAGTTTTCACTCACTCACTCAGGCATCTGTGGGGCTGATATCAATAAGGGGTCAGTGCGTGAACCTCCGCTCCTGGAGATCAGAAAGTTGTGGCTTTTAATTCCTCTCAGTTTGATGTTTGCAGGCATGCGGAGGTGACAGTGTTCCCTACTTCTCCACCATTTTGCCTACCTCTCCATCATTTTTTTAATGTTTGTTTTTGAGACAGAGAGAGAGAGAGAGAGAGACAGCATGAGCAGGACAGGAGTAAAGAGAGGGAGACACAGAAGTGACCTGACATTTATATCTGCATTAAAAAAAGCATTTGACTATTAAACTGAATTATATAAAATAATGGCTCTAAGTATTTGGATCTTGAGAATCCAATGTAGTATTTGTGGAGGGGACAAGGAATGATGTTTATTAAAAAAAAAAACAAAAAAAAAAAACGAGTGGCTCAGTTGGTTGAGCATCCAAATTATTTTGGATCCGGTCATGATCCCAGAGTTGTGGATTGAGGCCCGCGGCAGGCTCCACACTGAGTATGAAGCCTACTAAGGTTCTCTCCTTTCTTCTGCCTCTCTCCCCCACTCATGTTCTCTCTCTCTCTCATTAAAAACAAATAAAAACAAAAAACCCACCCAAATACATATCTGCTGTGGGTTTTGGAGTTGCCAGTCTGTAATGCTTTCTAATAGTGGTCCTAGCCCAGTTTTCTTCCTGTTTTATTTAGCCTACCTCTGTGGTGTTACCATTCACATCAGTAATCACCACATGCCCTGGCCTGTTGGTTTGTGATTACCTCACCTCTTCCTCAGGCACACAGATCTGTATGCATTCCTTAGAACACATAGGACCCCATTGCCAAAATCACTGAGGCTTTCCTGACAGCCGTCTAGTTTGGCTGTTTAACTTTCCCTCACGATTTTGCCTCACTGGGACTTCCACTTCACCGACCCTTTTATTTTGTCCCAGCCTCTTCTCCCTAACTTGCCTTTTTACCAAGCTTAAGTCCATGGTTTTTCATTTCACTTTTAGTTTTGCCAGTACTCTAAAATCCTTTGCTTGTCAGTCTATTTGTCATAGAATGCACATGGATGAAGCCACATAGTTCTCCTAGATGAAACCATGTAATTCCTGAATGAAGCCCTTCCTTTGAGGCTGCCCCCTGAGCAGGCTGCTGAAGACTTTCCTTGGACTGTTTAGCACTGTGATACTTGACCACCTCCCTCAAATAGACCTGCTCTCTTTCCTGGAAATCCTACTGAATTTCTCTGGATAATTCTGAGAGGATTATTTCCAACCTCTACTCAGACCTCTAACCTGTTACTTTTTCCTCTTTATAGAACTCACTTCATATAACCTGCTTTCCTGTCTCCTGGAAGGACTCAGGCGGGAACTCCTGCAGTTTCCCCATTACCAGTAAAGCCGATCTACAGTTAATAGCTGTTTTGTCTGTGATATTTCTACTGCTCTGAGGCCCTTCCTTACATAGGCCACCTGTACCAGTCCTGCTTTGGATCTCCTCCTTTCCCGGGGTCTTGGAAGTATTATTTGCTCTCCTTCTCCTGTATATTTAGCCTCTACTTATTGGATCCTTTTTGTCAGCATGCAGAATTCTTCAACATTCTTTTAAATCAAAAACCTCAATCCTACATCATCCACTTGACTGTCTTTCTAAATCTCTTTCCCTTGATAGTTTTTTTTTAAGGATGTTTTTGTAAGAGTATAACCCATGGTTTAAAAATCAAAAAGTAAAGAAAGGTCTATAATGAAAATTTCCTGCCCTACTCCTTTCTAGCTGCAGTCCTATTAATTTCTTAAATATTTTTTGAAGGCCGTCTTTGTGCCAAGCACTCTTCTAAGTTTCATCAGTGAACACAGGAAGAAGTGTGTGTTCATGGAGCTTGTAGTCCAGTGGTGCACAGGAAGGTGATGCGTGCTGGGGACGAATGTGAGGCAGCGATGTGTTGCAGTTTTGAACAGTCCCGGAAGGCCTCATGCAAAGGGGCCCTTAAGGAAGGATCTAAAGGTGAGGGAATTGACCTGAAGCTTATTTACAATGTCCAGCGCATTCAGGGTTTATCAAGAAAGCTAGACAGGCTGGATGAGATAAGCCAGGGAGAGTTTGAGGAGGTCAGGGAAGTAAAGGACAGGTTGTGTGGGTCCTTAGAGGCCATTGCTAAGTTCTTTGGATTTTACAGTGACTCAAGTTGGAGGTTTTTAAGCAGGGAATAATCTCAGTCAAACTTTTAAAGGACCACTCAAGCTGCTTTTCTTGAGACTGTTGGGTCAAGGGGTAGAGGGAGGCTAGGTGAGGAGGCCGTTACACTAACCAGATGAGTAGAGTGGTGGCTTGGCAAGAGAGGAAGCAATGGAGGCTGGGAGTAGTTTGATTCTGGATACATGTTCAACGGGAAAGAACTTCATGCTTTTGAAATTTCTGTTAATGGTTTTTTCCTGTATCTCTAAATATTATACTTTCCTTTTGGATCGTGATTTATCACTTTTATATATTGTCTTTACTTCCTGCCATGACAGATGAGCATTTACCTCATAGGCCTCAGACCTGCACCCCCCCACACACACATAACCCACTTTAGTAATTATTATTTTTAGTTTCGCTCTTGGTTGCCTTTTTATGCTTAATCTTGTCTTATTCTGTCATCTATAGACAGTCTTCTGACTCCCTTATTTGCACACTGTTATTTGAAGTATCCTCTTGAGTCCTTCCCCCCGCCCCACCCCAAACTCTTTAGAGCCTTTCCCTTCCTGCCATAGTCTGTACTAGTAACCATTTAGAACTTTACTATCCAGCTGTCATTTGGGGATTTTTTTTTCAGTCACTTTAGTTGGATCCACCTTCTTTTGGCTCCTACCTTCTTTTTCTTTACTCCCTAGTTTTCGTGGAGAATATTTATTCTCAAGTAACTTCATAAGAAAAGATACATGAAATGTAAATTTTGCGTGCTTTCATTTCTGAAAATGACCTAATTCTGCATTTATAGGTGGTAGTTTAGCTGCATGTAGAATTTTAGTTACTTTGTATTGCCCTTTTCGCCTCTGCAAGGCTGGGTTTTAATTTTGTTCTTATGTATTTCCTTGGGGTTCTGAAATTTAGTTTCAGTCTTTAAAATATCACTTTACTGGGGGGCACCTGGGGTGGCTCAGTCAGTTAAATATCTGATTGTAACCATTTTTACTCCTTTATCACTTGAATTTATCTAAGATGTTACTTCTAAGTTAAAACATTAACTCACAGGTACCCTTGATGCTCGGCTTTGTTGTCCTCCCCACCCAGGAGAACACTGTGCAGAGCGCCGTAGCACTCTGGGTCTGTAGGTCCTTCAGTTAAAATTGTTATACTTAATGTGCTTTCCCTGTTATATTGTATTCCTATGTTCTCACCTCTGTATCTTTTGTTACTGGAGTATAGTGGGCCCATAGTGGTATATTAGTTTCAGGTGTACAACAGTAATGGGACAAGTTTGTGTGTTGTCACCACTATCTTTTGGGGCCATGAGCATAGGAAGCATTCAGATAATGCTCTAGTTGTGGCTGGCGCCACCTAATGGTAACAGAAGACCATGGTCTGTAATGCAGTAAACAACTGAGCTGTCAACATTCTTTACCTAGAATAATTTGGTAATTAGAATGCTCTTTTTTCCAGAGGATGATGGGTTCCTGGTTGTATTTAAGATCTATTTCTAGCTGATCTATACACGCATGTTTTCTTTTTAGCGTATGATGTAGAGGAACAGAAGAATCTCACAGCCTGTTCTGATGGACAACTTTTTGTACAGACGGGTCCAAGTTATAAGGCATGTCAGTTTCCTGTTGCCTTACTTGAAGCCTGCAGTGGTGTGGATGATCCAGAGTTTGGCTACTCCAAAGGAAATCCTTGTATTCTTGTGAAAATGAACAGAGTATGTACCTACTTTGCTTCTGCTGCTTTTTTCCTACGATGCTCTATTAAGAAATTTGAAACTTTTTTCTCATTTAGGGGTAACTTGCATAAAAGGTTAGCAGTGATATTGACCTTTGGAAAGTTAATACAGCAAAAACCAAGATGGATTCATTAACTTAATCATGAATTAGGGAAATAAAACCACCTCAGCTTTTCTCTTTTTAGTTATGTGCATTTTGGCATAGATTAATGCTTCAAGGTGGAGGTATTCTGGTTGTCACACACAAAACAGTTTTATTAATATTTATGTGCCGTGCTCATCTGAGTCCTGTTGAAATTTAAAATTCCTTTGAGAATATATTAGGTTTTAGTTTGAATATTTAGTAGCAAAGCATAGTTTTATAGTATATGCACATATAATTAAAAAGTAGAGCTACAAGCAAAATAATGAACTTGGAGGGGTGTTCAAGTTGTAACCAGAGTAGTAGCATCTTGCTTTGTCCAGAAGCCATTCCTGAATTATATAGCTATTAGCAAAGTAAGAAACTCGTGAGCTTCTCTAAGGATGACTGGGGGTCAAAGTGCAAAGTAAGATGCTCTTACTAACCCCCGTGCCTGCTGCTCCATAAACACTGTGCTGCAGAGCTGTGTTCTGACAGTTATCCGATTGAGACCTGCAAGGTCTCCCTTGAAGAATAAGGTTATTCCTAATCATTTACTCCAAGAGGAGGCAGTTTCTTAAAAACAGGTGTAGATCTCTCAGGATCATGAGTTTACAAATCACTACAGTTCCTCTTGATAAGCAGATTGCTACCATGTGTTGGCAGTATCTTGGCCCTGCTAAGTAAGAAGGACATTCCCTGTACAAAGAGCCAGCTAGCCCCTGAGGCACCCAGACTGACACCTGGCACTCCAGTCTCTCCTCCTTTCCCCACACGGACAATGACAAGTTCCTGAGTATCCCATCACACTCCAGAGATGATTCTGAAACATCACCTGACACATAGTGGGATGTTTCAGCAAGACTTCATTAAATTAAGGTTAACCAAATAAGCCAAGAGTAATAGGAAACTTGATAGTCTAGCTTATAAGATGAAGTAAGTGTATTTACCTTAACAGGAATGCCTTTTATAATCCCAGCCGTCCAGGAGGTAATACCTTCATAATGTCTGGATTCCTGGAAAATCTCCCAATATAAGCCAAGAGAAGTTCCATTTCCTTTTCCTCCAGCATGTTCTTTTTGAATGAGTGTCTGAGATTATACTTGGCTGATGGGACATGGCTTAACAGGGCATGACAAAATGACAACATCGAGCTCAAGTCCGGGTCATTCATGAGCTGTGCACACTGAGAGTAGCAGAGGATTTAATCCAGTAGAGTGTGTTCCAAAGTCCTCACGTAGGCAAGGATAGTTACTGCTGGTGATATTATTTCGGTTCTATAGTACTTACCTCTTGGGAGGAATACTTACATTTTACAGGCATTTGCATGTAAAGTGAAAATAAATTCAAAACATAAAAGGTCCTCCCACAAAATAGATGGATATATCTATTGCCATTGAGAATTAGTTATAGCAGCTACTTACATGAAAGTAGCTTTATTACATAGAACTGAATGGTACTGTGTCTTAAAATGGGATTCTCCCCCATGTATGCATTTTTGTAGAATAGATGTGAAATATGGTTAAGGGATTACCTGGAGGCTTTATGGGAAAACATGTTAAAGGTTTGACCAATACATTTTTGTGAAAAACAGTTTTATTCTTCTGCAATTCTTACTATTTGCTTCTCATTTGAAAGGTAGCAAAGTGCAGTACTATGTTTTAGTCAGTTCTTCAGTAACTATTTTATTTTCTACATTTCCCTAGTACGGTAATAAGAGCAGATTGGTAACATTATTATATTAAAAAGTCAATTCTAATCCTCTAAAATAAAATTAAAAGGCAGATATAATAGAATTTTAATACATAGAGTTGATATGCATCTCAACCTTTCCAGCTCTGGGTCTCCAGCAACAACACAGGAGGCTCTTTCCACACATTTGTGATGTTTCAATTAATCAATTTTTCTTTTCCTTAGATAATTGGGCTAAAGCCTCAAGGAAACCCAAGGATAGAATGTATTTCAAAGGTTAGTATTCAAAAAACTTTAGTATATCTTAATATTTTAAAAGTCTGTGGGTCTTACTGTTTTTCTTGTCACTTTTTGAAAAGTCCTAAGGCCAATCTTAGAGAAATAAAATTCCACCAAACTTGGGGTGTAGAGCCCTTCTCTACTTGCTAATGATAATTCCCAAAGACATGTTTTCCATGTGTTGATTTCACAAACATTGCCTTTGCACATATCATTTTACCGATTCTGAGATTCACTTTAACACTGAAACGGGGGTTGGCCTTATAGTTGATAGGGTCTCAATATTGTATCATAAGATTTTTTTGGTAATAGCACATAAATTGGTGTACATCAGCGGCATCTGAGATTTCATGAAACATTTTCCCTAAGGTGGAGGCAGTATTTGTCGCTCCAGTCCCTACTTTATTTTTTTCCAGAGTGCTGCGAAGTTTTCATCTCATAACTTCTTTTGTTTTCTCTCCATGCTGCAAGTGCAACTAAGACAAATATATAAAATGATGGGTAAGAGTTCTGAGGAGAAAATGTTAAATTCTACATTTAATTTTACTATTGTGCAGAATACTAGCATTCCAACTCTTAAATCTCTGTCAAGGGTATTTTACTTGAAATATTACATTGAAATCGCTTCTCAAGTTGTTTGTGAAGAAAATTATATTCCTTTTTGCTGGAAATGCGGATTTCTTATTTGGGCAGAAATCTCTTGCTCAGTGGTTCTCAAATTCATTCGTGTATCAGAATCATTTGGAGGGCTTGTTGGGTCCTATTCCCAAAGTTTCTGACTCAGTAGTTCTGGGGTGAGGCCCAAACTTTGCATTTCTAACTCAAATTTCCAGGGGATGGTGATGCCTATGGTTTGGGGCTCCTGCTTTGAGAATAGCTCCTTTAGAGTAGAATAAAAAAGGAAGTTTGTGGTTTCTCCTCTGGGTTGAAGTATAGGTGTGTGAGGCACTGGGACTTCCCTTTACCTCTGTAGACCACAGCTCAGCCAGCTTGCTGCTTAGAGTCAGGTGCTGCATTCTAAGCTGAGCTTTTCTTGATAAATCCTTATGAAAATCTAGTAAGCGTATGCTAGTATCTCTTAAGAGGAAAAGGAAACATGGCTAGGAGACACATTTAGAAAAAGGAACTATTAGGGCCTTGCTTGCAAGCCTTCCCACTAGAAAGTTTCTGAGGCTCAGGTGCTAGGCTCCAGGCACATGCTGGTGACTACGTAGGAAGGAGCGGAGCAGGAGCGTGTATGTGGATGCGGGAGCTTTTGCATTTCAATGAGAGGACCACCTGGATCAGCTTGGAGCAGGGCCTCTAGGGAGCGCACATTACTATAAAAGGCAGGCCGAAGGCTTTTCCTAAGATTTCAATTTAGGAAATTAAACCTTTGGGCGGTATAAACAACTTCACAGAGCTGTTCTGAGGGTTCCTATTGTGTATCCTTTACTTCTAGGATAGTTGCTGGGAAATAGCAATGAAAAATCCTGGTCTAATGACTCAGATTTCAGTTTGCTCTCCCTTTTGCTTTGAAGGGTTAGGTGTAAACTAGATGGGGGGTTTGTTAATTTATTTGTGGGATATTTTTGTTTTTACAAAGTTTGTAAAAGCTCGTCACAAAGGAGTAAGATGGCGTGCATACATTTTAGAGGCGTGGTTCTTGGAGCAGATGGCCGCATTTGCTGCAGCTCATCATAGTTGTTTCCCATTAAATTTGTTTCCCATTAAATTTGTCTTATATTCTTTAGTTGACATTTTTATGTAATACATGTCTTATATAAAAGCAATTAAAAGAGTACAAGATTACAAGAGTCCAGAAAATACTGAAATATTGAGGACAGTACGCTCTTAGGTGTTTAAAAGATGGAATATTCCTATCATTTTTTAACATCTTAATTTTCTATAAAAATGAATCCTATTCATTTAGTATAGAAAAATTCAGAAGAAGAGGTGACTTTTCTAAATCCTACCCCTTTCCAATTTGTGTTCAAGTCTTTTAAGGGTGGGAACTATATAAAAGAAAAGATGTTGATCTTAAAACTTTGTTTTCAGTGGAACTCTGACTGTTAGTAGACTCTCGGACTAGCTGCGCTTAGTTTCCAATATGATGTCGTCATTCATATACTTATAAAACTGACATGGAGGCTTCACCCTAAAGTATCTCATTATTCAGATATGCATTTCAGTATTTTATAATTTCCAAATGTTTGGTTTTACAGAAGCTATCAAGTGCAAGTTTAAGTAAAAGCCTGCCAATGTTATGTTTTTGGCACAAACCAAGAGAACCATTAAGAGTCACACGTGGGTGCCCTTGACTCAGTTCCCCTCTTTGTAATCGATTTTGCCCACATAGCAGTATTGGGCCTAACTGAGGTTAGTGGAAGCTAAGTGTGTCTGGCTAGAAACTGTAATCCAAAGAAAACCTCTTTTACATGTTGGGGAACATCTCTGTTTATAGAGTACAAATGTGGGGTGTTGTTTGAACAGGGTTTGTACCATTTCTCTTAGCCTTGTCATCTCCTGTTCTTTTACATATCTTTGACCTGGATAATCAGAACTTGCCCATTTTGTGGGGCAGCATCACTCTGCTTTGTGTTGTCTTGGTTTGTCAGATGTGCTACTCAGGATAGGTAGAGAAGCAGAGTAGGACTTCTCCTTAGAGGAGAAAGTTTTACTGTAATGTTTCCTGTGTGCTTTCCAAAATAGAAATTAGTGCGTTTAATAAATCTAGAATTAAAGCATTTACTAATATTTTAATTAGTGCTTAGTAAATTTCCAAAGATTTTAGTCATTGTCATCTATTCATTGTGTGTTAAAGTCATTAAAATTAGTCCAATTTGGAATGTGAAGAAGAGATGACAATAGATCTATCATGAATGAGTTGGATTATGGAGGATTCATTTGTGTATTTTTCATATTGATTAGTTTAAATGCATGGGATATAATTCCAATACATTTCAGCACTTTGATTTGCATGCGCTCATAAATTCTAAGGTATTTAAATTTGTTGAGAAGACTTTTGCTTGGAGTACCTTAAATTTTTCCTAATAGCTTTTGTCACTTACATCATAGTTTCCCCTTGTGGTTACCGTTATTAAACACAGGAAACCCTTGGACCTGCCGCCTCCCAGGCCAGCGACAGTCTGGACGCACAGTGTTTTAAGTCATTTCAAGAATACATTGGTCCCATACAGACTGGTGCATTCCTGCTGTCAGTGGCTGGAGAACTGGCATTTGGTAGTTAGAAGGCAGATAAGATCTTCAGACAGTGTGCGAGTGGATGCTGGGCTAGAAATTAGAAGGGACTCTCATGGGGTAGATCTTGGGGTAAGAAGAGTCAGGATAGTTTTGTAATTAATGCAGTTGGGATAGCATTGTAACATCATACTGTTCATAATTGATACTGCCTTAATATACATTTTGATTTTTTGTGACCTAAAAAGGGGTTTCTTTTGTTTTCTACTTTAGACTCAAAACACAGCAGCTATTTCAACTTACCCTCCCAATGGAGCTATAGATTTAAAATATTTTCCATATTATGGGAAAAAACTACACGTAAGTACTTAGAAGTTTGTGTTTGTGACTCTTGGGAAATGGGCACATCTGTATTAAAATGTTGCTTGTTTGCAAATTCATGCTCATAAGTCTTACATTTTGAATTTATCTTAAATCTTAAAGAGAAAATATCTTGAAATTTTAAGAATTTGCTTAGGGAGTGTACACAAGTGGAAAAAAAAAACACAATGGATAGAATAGTACAAAGGTTTTCTGTAGACCTTTTATCCAGATTTCCCGAAAATTTTTTTCCCTAAACCATTTGGGACTAAGTTACTGAAACATGTGACTCTTGCCCTAAATGCTTAAGTTTTATTTTCCTTAAAAAAAAAAGTCATATTAAAAAAAAAAGTCTTATATAACCATAACAGAGTTAGCAAAGGAAATGAGCATTGATAGAGTACTGCCCTCAGTCTATAGACCTTGTCCATATTTTGCTAGTTGTTGTAGTAGTGTCCTTTATTGTAAGTGTTTTCCTGGTGGATGTCACACTGTCACATCTTTAGTCACCTGGAACAGTTCCTCAGTCTGTTACATGCCCTTGTACTCTTCAAAAATGTACGTAGGCCTTTTGGGGCCTATTTTGTTGATATTCCTCCACTTGAGTTTGTCTGATGTTTTTCATGATTACATGCAGAATGTACATTTTTTGCAAGACTTCCTCAGAAGAAATGTTCAGAATTCGCGTATCAGGAGGGATGTGGTATTGATTAGTCACATCAGAGGTGATGGCGACTGTGGACACTAACTTGGTTAAGGTGGTATCAGTCAGGGTTTTCTGCTGTCCAGTTAGTTTTTTTTCCTTTTGTAATCAGCAAGTATTAGAGTCTACACAGTTCTGTTTCTCTCCTGCTTTAAGCTGTATCAGTTGTTGCCTGGGTTGTTCGAGATGTTTTCTGATTCCATCTTTTCCTTTCTCCATTTACTAACAGCTTTGCCTTCTCTACCATCTCTTTGCATCCATATATTCTCATGGACTCATTATCTGTTGTATTTATTTTGATACTAAAATTGTCCCAGATTTGGCCATTGAGAGGCCTTCAGGCTGGTTCCTGTCCTTTAGGCATGTGTCCAGGATTCTTTCTGGCACCATAAGACATTCCAGATTCATCTGGTACTTTCTCTGCCCCAGTTCTGAAACGAGCCCCCTAGTTCCTTTTAGTGAAGAAATGTTAGCTAGAAACCACAGTGACGGTCATGTAGTTAGGAATATATTTGCATCAAATTATACAGCAACCATAGTAAGGACAGTAGTCCTTTGGGTAAAAAGGGGAAACTCAAACCAAGATTATAGATTGTCTAAAAAATGATTATGATTGACACTACCTAATTACAACCTGTGGGATATATTTAAAGCAGTGCTTACAGGAATACGCATAGCCCTTATGAACACTTTTATCCATAAAAATTAAAGTGAAAATAAATGGATATCCAGTTTAAAAGAAATTTTTATATGCCAACTCCTGAGAAAAGGCAAAAAATGTACATGAAGTTGCTACAGAATTTGAATTAATGTTTTCCTTTTATTCGCCAGGTCAGTTATCGGCAGCCATTAGTTGCTGTCCAGGTCTCCTTTAATGCTAGCAGCAGTACCGTAAAAGAAGTAACAGTCGAATGCAAGATTGATGGCTCACCCAACCTGAAAAACAAGGATGATCGTGACAAGTTTTTAGGACGAGTTGTGTTCAAAATCACAGCACGTGCATAGTAGAGTTAGGAGATCTCCGCAGAGTAAATGTTGTGTTGTCTGTCTTCATTTTGTATCAGCTGGACCTGCCATTCTAGAATTACGAGACCACCTTGGAGAAAGGTGGGTGGTGCGTGACACGGGGGGAACATCAGACATGCTTTCAGATCATAGTGTTCAGTGTCCTCTGAAGTAACTGCCTGTTGCCTCTGCTGCCTTTTGAACCAGTGTACAGTCGCCAGATAGGGACCACGAACAGCGACTCTGACCCTGTAGTAGGGGGGTTTGTCTTATTTTTATGTGGTTTAATTGCCAAGTGTCTAAAGCTTAATGTGCTGTGCTATGTAAATATTTTCTAGATTTAACACTGGTTAACTGTCCTATTGTGATGCCAGCCAAGTTTTACGGATAAGTGGTACCTGAACAACATCAAGTGACTAGAACAGCTGCAGGAAATGTGGGGTGAGGAGCTCTGTATGTGAGGAGGAAAAAAGAAAATAAAAGTGATTTGAAAGGTTGACTTGGATGTTTTGTACAATTATTTTTTACATGCTGAATTAGTCTGTGGATCTTTTTGATTAAGAGCACAAACTTTCTGTTGTAAAATATATATATACTGATGGGTTTATTTTTAGTGCTGGAACTAAACCTCTTATCAATATTTTAGACCATAGATGAAACAGCATTTTTGAGTTAGCCACTATGAACATGCACCTAATTTTTTATGGAGTTAAATTCATATGATTTAAATTGTACAATAGTTTGTGAAATATCTTGTTACTGCTTTTATTTAGCAGACTGTGGACTCTAATAAAAAATAAATTGTGAAATATAAAAACTTGGAACTTATTCAAACCTTCAAACCAGCTTTATTTCAGTATTCTTTGACTAGTGTGAAATGTTTTCTCCTTCATTCAGTGTGTGCTGGTCTGATTCCTGGTGATAACGTGAGCTGTTTTCTCCTCTGTTGAAAACGTGTGCTTCCTGTATGATCTGTGGTTTTTGAAGCCATTTTTAAGTTTTGTCCTAATGCCAAAGCTGATATAGTCTTGAGGTCTTCTTTGTGCTGGTACAAGCCAACATGAGTGGGACACCACCCAGCTGGTTCAGGAACACTATCTGGTGAAAACATCAATGCTCCAACTGGCCTTTATGACCTGGTGGCAGCCTCTCTGCCACTAAGATCTTAGTAATAACCGATTTTTGTTTTAGAGGTCTGCTTTCGCAACTCAAGAAAAATGATTCTTGGGGCTGTTAATAAAGGAAATGATTTCTGGGCTTTGATTTTCCTTTCTGCCCTCTCTCTTACAAGTGGAAAAACAGTTTCAAAAATGCTACAGTGCTAGAGCAATGTCATGGGCTACAGCTAAAGTGTCCCTGTAGCTGGTCCAGTGTGACCAGGTCTTCAGTTGTGGAATTCATACTATGTATACAGTTAGATTTATATTTTTTTGGGTCTTGGGAGTATCACCTAGATCAAAGTTCTGTTCTAATGAGCTTAGATAAAAACAAACTAGTTCTCAGAACGTGAAACAAGAATGGAGATAACCAAAATGGGGGAGTGGGTTTTATAGAGAATAAGAACAATATACACAGAAGTGACGAAATCGTATTTGTGCCTACCTGGTTCAGGAGTTTGAGTGAGGCTCAGTCCCTGATTGCTGCCTTACCTCAGATGACCTACCCAACTCTTCCTGGCTCTCGTCTACTGAAATTAGGGGTGTTTAGCACTATCCCAGGCCTGCTGTGTGCCAAGTTAATGATGTGCCAGACCGAGGATATAGAGATGAAGACACAGCCCCGAAAGTAAGAGGGAAATAGCAAAGGCTCTGGGATATGGAATTACAGTGATGGCACTTACGTGCTAGGATCCAAGGAGGTGGGGTATGGGTGTTTGGTAAAAGTCCCTCCAAGAGAGGTGCTTTGTGGAGGGGAGGGTTGGAAGGAGCTGGGCCAGCATGATGAAGATGAAGAGTTTGGGAAGGAAAGGGACTCTGGATACCATCTGAGTCTGCACTTCTGCTCCATTTCATATTTTCCTCAGAACTTCACCAGACCTCTTACATGCAGACTGATTCCATAGGAGACTATATGCAACAATTCCTTGAATCATGGCTCTGCTGCTTATTCATAGATCACAGTTTGAATAATGAAAGACCAAGGGACTAAAGACAACCAGATTTGCATCCTTGGTGATTGGATCTACCACTTGTTTGACTAATGGATGGAGAAAATTCAACTGTCAGCTGACCTTAATACTAAAAATTCAGCAGGTTAGGGGGACAAAGTCTCAGATGGCAAGGTAAAAGACCCTGAGCTCCCCTCCAGGGACATAACCAAATCCATACCTACTTATCCGAGCAGTTTCTCCTGAAGACAGCTAATTGAAAAGCTGCACAAGATAGACCACAGAGAATGGTAAGAGGGACAAGACCATAACAAAGGGAAACTCCAACCCCGACACTTGCCATGAGGTGCAATAGTACTAAAATGACTGATTTGTCTGAGGGCACAGAGGAAAAAACTGCGATTTAAAAGGGCTACTAGCATATAAAAATTCCAGCCCTAGAACTCTACCAAATGGAGACCTGTTGGAGGGACTTGTGACTGCTACCATCTACATTCACCCTCCACCTTGATATCAGATGGGAGCAGGGGCCAGGCACTATGATCAGCCTACTGTCAGCCCCTGACTACTTGGCACCCATCAGCCCAAGGCAGCCCAGTGTGGTGCACATCACAACACTCGTGATCAGTGCTCTCTCCAGCACTTGTCTCAACAAGGTGACTCGGTCTGACCACTCCAGACCCTCACCGCTTAGGCTCCAGACAGCTTGCTAGGACACTCCCAGTGCAAAGTCCCAGGAACTCCACGCTCTTGCTCATTTTGGCTTCTGCCACCTCACAAATATGCCTCTAGCTTATGGCACACAATGGCTCCAAGCTCCCCACCAGGACACCCTGGTGTGCACTCACTTTAGCTAGAGCTGTCCTGCCAGATTGATTTCCAGAGTCCTGGGTCTGCCATGGCCTGTGCCAACATTAGCTTTAGCTATACTGTCAGGACACTATGGACGGAGATTCATGGGACCACCCCACCCTATGCCCGCTTCAGCTTCAGCATCCCAAGGGCAACCCTATCACGCAGTACCCCAGGAACAGCCAACGCCACCACAATTCTAGGCAAACAGCCAAAGTTGCCAGGCATAAAGCGCACACAAGGGGACAAGTACACACGATCAGTCCTTCATATTTCGGAGAAGTAGCTATTCTAATTCAGAGAAACAAAGTCAAGCAAAATGAAAAGAATAGCTCCACATGAACAAGCAAGACAAAACCACAGGGGAGAAAATGAGATAACCAATCTACCTGACTGAGTGCGTGTTCAAAGTAATGGTCATAAAGATGCTCACTGGACAGAAGAGTGGATGTATTCACAACTTCAAAAAGAAAACACTAAAAAGCTAATTACAGTTGAAGAAAATGAAAAGTGCACTAGAAGGAACCAAGAGTAGATTATAGGATGAAGAATGGGTCAGTGATCTGGAAGATAGAATTAAACACCCCTCAAAAGAAAAGGGGAGAGGAGTTAAGATGGTAGAGTAGTAGGGGGACCCTATGCTTGCCTCATCCCTCAAACACAGCTACAGAAGTAAGTCGTTCTTAATATCCAAGAAATCTGAGGACAGAGCCGAACCGCAAAACCAGAGGGAGAAAAGCCACACTGTGTGAGGTGGTGGTGCAGAGACATGACCTGGGAGAGTAAAGAATCTCCGGTGCTGTGGAGCGGAGGGAGCCCTGACCATGGAGAGAAGACAGCGAGCGAGCACAGCACACACGGCATCGCACACAGAAGACAATCCCCCAAAACCATCGAGAGGGGCTGATTATCTCAATTTTTTTTACAAGGAGCAGAGCTAAAAGTCAAGTTTTAGAAGTCTGCACCATTGCTGGGGTAGAGCCTGGTGGGCATAGCGCTGTGGAAAAGGAGGGCAGGCGCCCAGGTGCAGACAGCATGGTCTGAGGATCCCCTGGGTCACACTTGGGTAGACTATTCCCCTTCTTGGAGTGCTTTTGGGAGAGGTGGTACTGGTTCTTGGGACAAAGGAGGTGGTAGGTGCCACTGACTTGCTCTGTTCATTAGCATATGAACAGAGGCACCTACTGAAGGCAGCGAACCTGGACCCCCGGTTTTTGCTGCGCTTTACCATAAACTCCAAGCCTCTGCGCATTCTGGCCAACTGCCTTCCTAAGACACACCAGCACTAGCCACAGCAAAGCAAGACCCTCTCTCAGAGGGGATCAGGTCCTAAATTTGGGTTTTGAAACCTAGCCAGTGCCCCTGAGATAAAACACAGGAGCACTGTTATGCTGACAGGGCAGATGGCTTGGATACAGACATGGCGAAGGCAGGAATCTGAGGGATGCCTGGGACATGTAAGGTGAGACTGTTTGCTCTTCTGTGAGGGTTTCCAGAAGAGTGGAGAGCACAAACTCTTTTAGGGGACCAGAGAGCCGGCTGACACCATTTTTACCACCGCCCATCAACAGGGACTGACTTTAGTAAGCAGCACACCATCTACAGTGGAAGCTTGAGTCACTTACACAATGTCTTGCCCCCCCACCCCACCCTGCACTCTGCTGGCTCCTCTGAACCAGGAGCAGAAGGTTTATTTTAGCAGATTATAGCTGAAAACTTCCCTAATCTGGGGAAGGAAACAGACATCCAAATCCAGGAGGCACAGAGAAAACCCATCAAAATCAACAAAAGCAGGCCAACACCAAGACATATCATAGTAAAATTTGCAAAATACAGAGATAAAGAAAGAATCCTGAAAACATCCAAGGAAAAGAAATCCCTGATCTACAAAGATTAGCAAACATTAGCAGCCCATCTCTCCACAGAAACTTGGCAGGCCAGAAGGAAGTGGCATATTTTCAACGTGCCAAATGGGAAAAATATGGAGTCAAGAAGACTTTATCTAGCAAGGCTGTCATTCAGAATAGAAGAGAAAGAATTTGCCAAACAAAATAAAGTAGTTTGGGACCATTAAACCAGCCCTGCAAGATATATTTAAGGGGACTCTTTAAATAAGAAAGAACAAACAAAAGCAACAAAGACTAGAAAGCAACCATCAATGGAAATACTGACTTTACAGGTAATACAGTGGCACTAAATTCGTATCTATCAATAATTGCTTTGAATGGAAATGGACTAAATGCTCCAATCAAAAGACCTAGGGTATAAAAAAAAAATCTATATGCTGCGGCCTACCAGAGATTCATTTTAGACCTAACAAGACCTCCAGATTGAAAGTGAGGGGATAGAGAACCAGCTGTCATGCTAATGGACATCAAAAGACCAGAGGAACCATACTAACATCCGAAAAACTAGATTTTAAAACAAAGACTGGGGTCCCAGCACGGACCCACTGCGCTGGCAAAGGCTGCGAGCCCGAGCTCAAGCCCATAATGATAACAAAGCCCTTTAAAGATAAATAAATAAAACAAAGACTGTAACAAGAGATGACGAGGGGGCATTATGTCATAATAAAGGGATCTACTCAACAAAAAGATCTAACAATTGTAAATACTTACGGCCCCAACTTTGTGACACCCAAATATATGAATCAACTAATCACAAACAAAGAAACTCATTGATAATAAAACCATAATAGTAGGGGACTTCAACACCCCACTTACAGCAATGGACAGATCATCTAAACAGAAAACCAACAAGGAAACAATGGCTTTGAATGACACACTGGACCAGATGGACTTAATAGATCTATTCAGACCATTTCATCCTAAAGCAGAATACACATTCTTTTTTGGGTGCACATCGAACATTCTCCAGAAAATATCACACACTGGGTTACAAATCAGGCCTCAGCAAGTGCAAAAAGACCGAGATCATACCATGCATATTTTCAGACCACAACACTATGAAACTTGAAGACAACCACAAGAAAAAATTTGAAAAGGCTGCAAATACATGGAGGTTAAAGAACATCCTACTAAAGAATGAATGGGTTAACCAGGAAATTAAAGAAGAAATAAAAAATATACAGGAAAGCAAATGAAAATGAAAACATGACAATCTAAAACTTTTGAGATGCAGCAAAAGTCATAAGAGGAAAATATACAGCAATACAGGTCTACCTTCAAAAAGCAACAAACTTCTCAAATACACAACCTAACTTTATACCTAAAAGAGCTAAGAAAGGAACAACAAATAAAGCCAAGAGCAGCAGAACAGAAACAATAAAGATTAGAGCAAAAAAAATGATATTTACATTTGAAGTACATTGAAACAACAACAAACAGCAGCAGCAGCAGCAACAAAAGCAGAACAGATCAATGAAACTAAAAGCTGGTTCTTTGAAGAATTAATAAAATTGATAAACCTCTAGCCAGACTTATCAAAGAGAGAGAGAACCAAATAAAACCATGAATGAAAGAGGAGAGATCCCAACCAACACCACAGAAATAAAACTGTAAGAGATTATGGAAAATATGCCAACAAATTGAGCAATATGGAAGAAATGGATAAATTCTTAGAAACATAAAATACCAAACTGAAACAGGAAGAACTAGAACATTTGAACAGACCCATAGCCAGCATAGAAATTGAATCGGTAATCAAAAATCTCACAAGAAACCAAAGTCCAGGGCCAGATGTCTTCCCAGAGAAAGTCTCCCAAACACTTAAAGAAGCATTAATACCTGTTCTCAAACTATTCCAAAATAGAAATGGAAGGGAAACTTCCAAATTCATTATATGAGGCCAGCATTATCTTGATTCCAAAACCAAGCACCCCACTACAATGGAGAATTACAGGCCAATATCCCTGATGAACATGGATGCAAAAATTATCTACAAAGTACAAGCAAATCAAATCCAACAGTACATTAAAGGAATTATTCACTATAATCAAGTACGATTTATTCCTGGGTTGCAAGTGTGGTTTAATATTTGCAAGTCAACATGATGCACCACATTAATAAGGAAGAAAAAAAGGAAGAACCATATGATCTTCCTAATAGATGCAGAAAACACATTTGTATTTGACAAAATACAGCATCTATACTTGATTAAAAAAAAAAAACCCTCAAGAAACTAGGGATAGAGGGAACATACCTCAACATCATAAAGGCTATATATGAAACACCTATGGCTATTACCCATCCTCTGTGGGGAAAAACAGAGCTTTTCCCTCTATGGTCAGGAAGACAACAGGGATGTCCGCTCTCATCACTAGAGGAGACCTAACACTAGAAGTCCTAGCCTCAGAAATCAGACAAGAAATAAAATACATCTAAATGGGCAAGGAAGAAGTCAAGCTTTCACTATTTGCAGGTGACATGATACTCTATGTTAAAAAAAAAAAAGAGAGACTGTAAAGATTCCACCCAAAATTGCTAAAACTGATATACAAATTCAGCAAAATTGCAGGATACAAAATCAATGTACAGAAGTCTTGCATTTCTCTGCACCAATAATGAAGCAGCAGCAGGAGAAGTCAAGGAATCAATCTCATTTACAATTGCACCAAAACCATGTAAGATACTTAAGAATAAGCCTAATCAAAGAGGTAAAATATCTGCACTCTGAAAACGATAGAATGGTTATGAAAGAAATTGAAGAAGACACAAAGAAATGGCAAAGCATTCCAGGCTCATGGATTGGAAGAATAAATATTGTTAAAATGTCTCTACTGCCCAAAGCAATCTACACATTTAATGCAATCCCTATCAAAATACCAACAGTATTTTTCACAGAGCTAAAACAAACAATCCTAACATTTGTGTGGAACCACAAAAGACCCGAATTAGGCAAAGCAATCTTGAAAAAGAAAAGCAAAGCTGGGAGCATAATTCCAGACTTCAAGCTATATTATACAAAGTTGTAGTCATCAGGACAGTATGGTACTGGCACAAAACAAGATATAGATCAATGGAACAGCATAGAAAACCCAGAAATGGAGCCACAACTAATCTTTGACAAAGCAGGAAAGAGTATCCCATGGAAAAAAGACAGCCTCTTTAGCAGGTGGTGCTGGGAGAACTGGACAGCAGCATGCAGAAGAATGAAACTAGACCACTTTCTTACACCATACACAAAAATAACTTCAAAATGGATGAAAGACTTAAATGTGAGACAGGAAACTATCAAAATATTAGAAGTAACATAGGCAGCAACCTCTTCAATTTTTTCTAATGTTTATTTTTGAGAGAGAGACAGAGCAAGCAGAGGAGGGGCAGAAAGAGGGAGATATAGAATCTGATGCAGGCTCCAGGCTCTGAGCTTCAGCATAGAGCCGGATGTGGGACTCAAACTCATGAGCTCTGAGATCATGACCTGCGCCAACGTCAGACGCTCACCCGACTGAGCCACCCAGATGCCCCATGGCAGCAACCTCTTTGACCTTGGCCATAGCAAGGTCTTACTAGACACATCTTCGGAGACCAGGGAAACTAAAGCAAAAATGAACTACTGGGACCTCAAGATAAAAAGCTTCCACACAACAAAGGAAAGAAGGGATAAAACTAAAAGGCAACCTACAGAATGGTAGAAGATATTTGCACATGATATAGCTGAATAGGGGTTAGTATCCAAAATCTATAAAGAGCTTATCAAACTCAATACCCTCCTCCAAAAACAAATTCAGTGAAGAAATGGGCATAAGACATGAACAGACATTTTTTCCAAAGAAGACACACAGATGGCTAACAGATATATGAAAAGATGCTCAACATTACTTACCAGGAAAATACAAATCAAAACCATGATGAGATACTACCTCACATCCGTAAGAATGGCAAACATTAACAACACAGGAGCAGATGGGGAGGAGCTTGAAAAGTCCATGGACTCAGTACTGGACTAGCCAGGAAGGCCAGGGATAGCTTGATTGCTGCCCTTAAAGGGAAAGCAGCCTGTGCAGAGGGACAACATAAAAACAGCCGTTTACCCAATGCCGGGTGCAACTGAGAGGTCTGTTCATACTGATTTTGGAGCGTGTTGGGGGACTTCTTTGAAACCCGGGGAGCTGGCAGCCACCATTTCCCTGCCATGCCTCCCAGCAACAACACAACCATCTGCACAGATACTTGTAGCCTAGACCCAGAGCGCAGGGCAAATTTCACTCAAGCTGCACGTGCACCGTGCCCAGACACTGGCTGCACAGCTGTCCCTGCACACCAGGCCCAGCTACACCAAGCCAGTGCACTGCATCCGGCCACGCACCCCCAGCCACCATGGCGCACTGCACCCAGCCTTACAGCCCCCAGCAGCTGCAGCACTTTGGGGGATCCAGCATAGGACTAGCAGCCCAATGCAGATTTTGCAAACACCCTGTCCAGCTCTCAAATTCCCTGACAGGCACACCGTCTCATGCTGGCCTAAGTCCCACTACCACCACAGAAAGGAAGCACAACCCCAAACAGGCAGAAAGGAAAAGTGACTCAGATGCAACGACAGGGTGTGAGCAACACAGAGGACATTCTCCTAAAGCACCAGGTTCTGGTGAACAGAGCGTACTTCACTGCAGGGAACTCCAGGACCTCCTCTTCATACAGTCACTATTTTCAAGAATGAAGACACAGCTGACTTTCTTAGCACACAGAAACAGACGGAGAAGCAGACAAACAGATAAAAAGAAACTTATCCCAAACTAAAGAACAGAACAAGGCCCCATCCAGAGACTTAGGCGAAACAGAAAGAAGTAACCTGCCTGACAGAGCATTTAAAGAAATAATAAGGGGCGCCTGGGTGGCTCAGTCGGTTAAAGCAGCTGGCTTTGGCTCAGGCCATGAGCTCACAGTTCGTGGGTTCGAGCCCCACATCGGGCTCTGTGCTGACAGCTCAGAGCCTGGAGCCTGCTTCGGATTCTGTGCCTCCCTCTCTGCGCCTCCCCCACTCCTGCTCTATTTCTCTCTGTTTCGATAATAAAATAAAAACATTAAAAAAATAAAAATAAAATAAAGCAATAATAAGAATATTCACTGCCCTTGAAAAAAGAGTGGAAGACATGAGTGAGACTCTTAACAGAGAGATAAGGAATAAGGTAGCAGAGATAAAGGACTCAATAAGCAAAATGAGAAACCCAGTTGATGGAATGAATAGAAAAAGGAAGAATCAGAGGAATGAATGAGTGACCTAGAAGATAGCATAACAGAAAGTAATTAAGCTGAACTAAAGAGGGAAAAGTGTATGTGTCTCCCTCTCTTTCTGCCCCTTCCCTGCTCATACTCTGTCTCTCTCTCCTTCAAAAACAAACATCTTTAAAAATTAAAAAAAAAAAAAAAAAAAAAGAGAGAGGCACCTGGGTGGCTCAGTCAGTTAAGCGTCAGGCTTCGGCTCAGGTCGTGATCTCAGTTCGTGGGTTCAAGCCCTGCATCGGGCTCTGTGCTGACAGCTCAGAGCCTGGAGTCTGTCTTCAGATTCTGTGCCTCCCTCTCTGACCCTCCCCTGCTTGTGCTGTCTCTGTCTCTCAAAAAATAAAAATATTTAAAAAAATTTTTTAAAAGAGAAAAAAGAATTACACAAAATGAGAATAGACTCAGGGAACTCAGTGACTCCATCAAACTTAATAACTAGGAGTCCCAGAAGAAGAAGGAGAAAGAAAAGGGGGCAGAGAACTTATTTGAAGAAATAATAGCTGAAGACTAACCTAATCTGGGAAGGACACAGACATCCAGAGCCAGGAAGCACAGAGAACTCTCATCAAAATCAATAAAAGCAGACCCACACACCAACACATATTGTAATTAAACTTACAAAATATAGTGCTAGGAAAAATCTTAAATGACAAGAAGTCATTAACTTACAAGGCAAAATTCATAAAGCTAGCAGAGTTGTCAACAGAAACGTTGGATATATCAAGCTACTCCCTTACAGCTTTCAAAGTGCTCAAAGGGAAGAATCTGCAGCCAAGAATCCTTTATCCAGCAAGGCTGTTCTTCAGAATAAAAGGAGAGACAAACAGTTAACCAGACAAAAACTAAAGCAGTTGGTGACCACTAAACCAGTCCTGTAAAAAACATTATTAAAGGGGACCCTTTGAATGGAGAGACCCAAAGTGACAGTATAAAGGCAGAAAACACAAAAGCAGTAAAAATAAATATTTCTGCCCCATGAAAACTGGCCAAGGAATTAATCAAAAAAGAATATTAAATATAATAACCTACACCAAAAATGTGAGGAGAGAAGGGATTCAAACCTAAATGATCAATGTATTATTATTATTGACTGCTACATGTATACATTATATATAACCCTAAAAGCAAACGTATCAAACGTATGTCAACCACTACTATTAATATGCAGAGAATAAAGAAAAAAAATCCAAATATATCACTAAAGAAAATCAAAACACGAAAAAGAGAGGTAACCAAGAAACAGACTCTTAAGTATACTGATGGTTCCCACAGGGGAGGTGGGAGGAGGACGGTGAAGTAGGTGATGGGGTTAAGAAGTGCGCTCTGATGAGGAGCGCGAGACGATGTACAGACCTGTTGCCTCACCGTATTGTACACCTGAAACGAACACTACAACAATAAAACTTTAAAAAAAGATTTTTTAAAACTAGGATACAATACGGGACCTGGGTGGCTCAATTAAGCCTCTGACTTCGGCTCAGGTCATGATCTTGTGGTCTGTGGGTTCCAGCCCCATGTCGGGCTCTGTGCTGACAGCTCAGAGCCTGGAGCCTGCTTCGGATTTTCTCTCCCCCACTCACACTCCGTCTCTTTCTCTCTAAAAATAACAAACATTACGGGCGCCTGGGTGGTTCAGTCAGTTAAGCGTCTGGCTTCAGCTCAGGTCATGATCTCACATTTTGTGGGTTCAACCCCCGCATCGGGCTCTGTGCTGACAGCTAGCTCAGAGTCTGGAACCTGTTTCAGATCCTGTGACTTCTCTCTCTGACCCTTCCCTGCTCATGCTGTCTTTCTCTGTCTCTCAAAAAAAAAATAAATAAATAAAAAATAAATAAATAAAATAAAAATAATAAACATTAAAAATATTTTTAAAAATACAATTAGGATATGATAGGTTAAGCACTCTCTTTGACAACCTTCAGATTACATGGGACCCAAAAGGAGAAGATCAAGAGAAAGGGTAAGAGAATTTATTTGAAGAATGATAGATGAAAATGTTCTTAACCTGGGAAAGCAAACACATCAAGCTTCAAAAAGCACAAAGAGTTCTAAAAAAGATAAACCCAAGGAGATCCAAACATGACACGGAATAAATAAAATGTTCAAGATTAAAGATAAGAGAATATTTCATGCAGCAAAGAGAAGGAACTAGTAATGTACTAAAAAAAAAAAAAAAAACCCAATAAGGGCAGGGTGGCTGGGTGGCTCAGTTGGTTGAGCGTCCAACTTCAGTCAGGTCATGATCTCACAGTTCATGAGTTTGAGCCCCGCGTTGTGCTTTGCACTGACAGCGTGGAGCCTACTTTGGATTCTGTTTTCCCCTCAGAAAATAAACATTAAAAAAATTTTTTTAAGCCAATAAGACTAACAACATTTTTTTAAAAAAGAAACACTGCATACCAGAGGGAGTGCCATGGTATAGTCAAAGTGATGAAAGAAAAAAAAAACACAACTAAGTATACTAAGAGTATCCACTAAGAAGGGTTATTATTCAGAATCGAAAAATTTTCTCAGAAAAACAAAAGTTAAATCTATCATTACTAAAAGTCTTACAACAAATTTTCAAGAGACAAAAGATTTAAAAAAAAGGACCAAACTATAAGTAGGAAAATTCGGAAAAGACAAACTTTTTCAGTAAAAGCATATAGCAAAGTTACTAGATAAAACAACATAAAAGCATTTACAAAGGTTTTTTTTTTTTTTTTAAAGAGTACCAAAATCAATTATATCTAAAAAATTAGCTATGGGACTCAAGATATAAGAAATGTAAAATACGCTAACATGTAAATAAATTGAGTATAGGGGAGTAAAAATGAAGTTGACTGAAAATATGCTCAAAATATGCTCACTTAGGTGACCATCAACTTAATATTCATGTCAATATGTTTAGGATGATATACATAACCACATATGTGTGTGCATAGTATGTGTGCATCTGTACCCAAGCATCACACAGGTCACCAATAACAATGAGAGCAAGAAAGGAACAGAAATGAACTACAAAAATAATTTGTTTAACAAAATAGCAAAAAGTACTCAAGTATCAATAATTACATAAAATGTAAATGGTCTAAATATTCCTCTCAAAACCATAAAATAATCCAATAGGTTCTTTTAAAAAAATTGATATAAAGCCTACAAGAAATTCACTTCATACCTAAAAACATATCCACATAAAAAGAAATAGAAAAATATTCCATGGCAAAAGAAGTACTGTTATTTATACCAGATAGTGAGGGTTTTAAAAGAAAACAAATATAAAAAGAGACACTGATGAACAATACATAATAAAAAAAGTCCATAAAATATTAGAGACACACTGAAAAATGTTCAAAGTTGGAAGGATAACAAAAAATCCGTAACTCAAAAACAAAAAATTTCAACCCATCCAACATTACGCTGAAATGAAGTATACGGAGAAGAATGAACAAAGCCCCAAGTTAGCAGAAAGAAGGAAATCAAAGATCTGAGCAGAAATAAAGGAAAGAAAAGAACAGAAAAGATCAGTGAAACCAAGAGTTGGCTCTTTGCAGAGACAGACAAAGATGATAAATTCCTTGGCCAGAAAACAAGAGGAAGAACCCAAATAAAATCTGAAATAAAACAGGCAAAGTGACAACTGACACCACAGAAATACAAAGAATTAGAAGAAACTACTATGAAAAATTATATGCCAATGAACAGGATAATCTAGAAGAAATAGGTCAATTCCTATAAGCATACAGTTTTCCAAAACTGAATCAAGAAGAAAAAAAACCTGAACAGACCATTAGTAACAAAATTTATTCAGCAATCAAAAAAACTCCCAACAAACCAAAGTCCAGAACCAGATGGATTCACAGTTGAATTCTACCAAATACTAAGAGTCCATGCCCTTTCTCCTCAAAATATTCCAAAAAATACAAGAGGAAGGAAAGCTCCCAGATATATTCTAATGAGACCAGGATTACCCTGACACCAAAACCAAAGAGACACTTCAAAAGAAGAGGGGGGCGGGGGGGGGGGGAGGACTGAGAAGAAGAGGAAGGAGAAGAAAAAGGAGGGCATAGGAAGAAAAGGAGGTAGGAAGGTAGGAAGAAAGGAAGGCAAGCCAGAAGGAAGAAAGAAAACTACAGGCCAATATCCCTGATGATACAGATGAGAACCCTCCACAAAATATTAGCAAACATCATTCAATAATACATTTAAAAGGATCATTGCCCCACTATCAAGTAGAATTTATATCAGGGATGCATAGATGGTTCAGGATCCACAACCCAGTCACCATGAACAGCACGTTAAGAAAAGGAAGGATAAAAATCATACGATCACATCTCAGATGCAGAGAAGGCATTTCACAAAACACAACATCCGTTCATGACAAAACCCTAGCAAGGTGTATTTAGAAGGAATCCATCTAACAAAACAAAGGCCACACACGCCAAACCCACAGCTAACATCATACTCAGTGGTGGGAAAACTGAGAAGTTTTCCTCTAACATCAGAATGGGACAAGGATGGCCAGGCTCACCACTTTTTTTTTTTTTTAATAGTTTATTGTCAAATTGGTTTCCATTTAACACCCAGGGCTCTTCCCCACAAGTGCCCTCCTCCATCACCACCATCTCCCTTCTCCCCCCTCCCCCCCCTCCCCCGCCTTGGTTCGTTTTCAGTATTCAATAGTCTCTCAGGTTTTGCGTCCCTCTTATATTCAACACAGTGCTGGAAGTCCCAGTCACAGTAATGTGACAAGAATCGAAAGACATTCAAACTGGTAATGGAGGAGTAAAACTGTCACTATTTGCCCATGCCGTGATACTATACATAGAAAACCCTCAAGATGCCACCAAACACCTTTAAAAACTCAAATTGTATCAGTTAAGTCGCAGGACACAAAATTAGCAGACAGAAACCTGCTGCCTTTCCACACACTAAGAACAAAGTGGCAGAAAGAGAAATTAAGGAAACATTTGTGATTACCCACACAAAAAATAAAATCTCTGGGAACAAACTTAGCCAAGGAAGTCAAAGACCTGTGCTTTGTAAACTTTAAACATTGATAAAGGAAATCGAAGACAACACATAATGGAAAGGTGCAGCATGCTCATGCTTTAGAAGCATTAATATTGCAAACAGGCCCACACTGCCCAAGGAGATCTACAGATTCACTGCAAACCCCATCAAAATATCAAAAGCAGTTTTCACAGAACTAGAGCAAATAATCCTAAAATGTGTATGGAACCACCAAAGACCCTGGGTAGACAAAGCAGTCTTGAAAAGGAAGAAGAGGAACCAAAGTTGGATGCCAAACTGACTGAGCCACCCAGGTGCCCCTGTTCTTTAATATTTAAAATAATGATTTGGACAAGAGGTAGGCGCACAGAGTCCTTATCGATGACAGCCTCATGGACGCCTGAATGAACGCGACCTGGACCGGAGGCTCTGAGGGGAGGGAGCGCTGGCCCAACGCGGAGCCGGGAGAGCGCGCGCAGAAAGGTGGCGCAGGGCCGCAGAGGGCCGCGTGCGCAGAAGCGGCACAGGGTCCTGCGGGGCATGCGGAGCTGCAGAGAGGCCGCGGAGAGCGGCGGAGAGCCAAGGGGAAGAATGTTGTAAGGAATATAAGGTACCAGAGACATCACTACAAATATAAACTCTACAGGGAACACAGTGAATCTAAACCCACATTTTTCAATAATAACACTGAATGTAGATGGACTGAATGCTCTAATCAAACAACACAGGGTAGCAGAACGGATAAAAACCTAAAATCCATCTATTTGCTGTCTACTAGAGACTCATCTTAGACCTGAAGACACCTTCAGATTGAAATTAAGGGGATGGAGAAATATCTGTCATGCAACAGGAAGTCAAAAGAAAGCCGGAGTAGCCATACTTAGACAAACTGGACTGTAAAGTAAAGGCAGTAGCAAAAGATGAAGGAGGACATTATATAATAATTACAGGGTCTCTCCATCAGGAAGAGCTAACAATTATAAACATCTATGCACCGAATTCAGGAGCACCCAAATACATAAAACAACTAATCAAAACAGAAACACTCTTATTGATAAGAATGTGCTTATCGAAAGGGATTTTAATACTCCATGTACAGCAATGGATAGGTCATCCAGACAGAAAATCACTAAAGAAACAATGGACCTGAACAACACATTGGACCAGATGGAATTAATAGATATATTTAGAACTCTGCATCCTGAAGCTAGGGAATTCACTTTCTTCCCAAGTGCAAATGGCACATTCTCCAAGACTGATCACATACTGGGGCATAAAACAGCCCTCCATAAATACAAAAGAATTGAGATCATACCATGCACACTTTCAGATCACTTGAAATCAACCACAGGAAAAAGTCTGGAAAACCTCCAAAAATGTGGAGGTTAAAAACCACCCTACTAAAAAATGATTGGGCCAATCAGGCAATTAGAGAAGAAATATAAAAATATATGGAAACAAATGAAAACAAAAATACAACAATCCAAACGGTCTGGGACACAGCAAAGGCAGTCCTATGAGGAAAGTATATTGCAATTCAGGCCTATTTCAACAAACTAGAACAAGCGCTAACTCAAAATCTAACAGAGCACCTAAGGAAACTAGAAAGGGAGCAGCAAGAACACCCTAACCCAGCAGAAGAGAAATAATGAAGATCAGGGCAGAAATAAACAATACAGAATCCAAAAGACCAATCAAACAGATCAATGAAACCAAGCGTTGGTTTTTTGAAAAAATAAACAAAATTGATAAACCTCTAGCCAGGCTCCTTAGAAAGAAAAGAGAATACCCAACTAGACAAAATCATGAATGAAAATGTATTTATTACAACTGATCCCTCAGAAATACAAGCAATCATCAGAGATTACTAAAAAAATTATATGCCAACAAACTGGACAACCGAGAAGGAATGGACAAATTCCTAAACACACATGCGCTACCAAAATTCAAACGGGAAGAGATAGAAAATCTGAACAGACCCATAACCAGTGAAGAAATCGAATCAGTTATCAAAAATCTCCCAACGCACAAGAGCCCAGGGCCTGGATGGCTTCCCAGGGGAATTCTACCAGACAGAGCAGAGTTAACACCCACCCTTCTCAAGCTATTCCAAAAAATAGAAATAGAAGGAAAACTTCCGGACTCATTCTATGAAGTCAATATCATGTTGATTCCCAAACCAGACAGACCCAACGAAAAAAAGACAACTACAGGTCCATGAATACAGATGCAAAAATACTCAACAAGACACTAACAAATTGAATTCAACAGCATATAAAAAGAATTACCCACCATGATCAAGTGGGATTCATTCCTGGGTTACAGGGCTGGTTCAATATTCACAAATCCATCAATGTGATACATCAGGTTAACAAAAGAAAAGATAAAAACCATATGATCCTGTTGATAGATGCAGAAAAAGCCTTTGACAAAATACAGCATCCCTTAATAAAAAACCTCAAGAAAATTGGTATAGAAGGAACTTAAACATTATAAAAGCAATTTATGAAAAACCCACAGCTAATATCATCCTCAGTGGGGAAAAACTGAGAGCTTTCCCCCTGAGATCAGGAACACAACAGGGGTGTCCACTCTCACCACTGTTATTTAACGTAGTGCTGGAAGTCCTAGCATCAGCAATCAGACAACAAAATAAATAAAAGGCATCAGAATCGGCAAAGAAGACGTGAAACTTTCACTTTTCACAGATGACATGATACTCTACATGGAGAACCCAATCAACTCCACCAGAAGCCTTCTAGAACTGACCCATGAATTCAGCAAAGTCGCAGGGTACAAAATCAATGTACAGAAATCGGTTGCATTTTTATACACCAATAATGAAGCAACAAAAAGAGAAATCAAGAAACTGATCCCATTCACAGTTGCATGAAAACCCATAGAAAATCCATAAAATACCTAGCAATAAACCTAACCAAAGATGTAAAAGACCTGTACGATGTAAACTATAGAAATCTTATGAAAGAAATTGAAGACACCAAGAAATGGAAAAACATTCCATTCTCATGGATCGAAAAAATAAGCATTGTTAAAATGTCATTACCCAAAGCAATCTACACATTCAATGCAATCCCCATCAAAATTGCACCAGCATTCTTTTCAAAGCTAGAACTATCCTAAAATTTGTATGGAAACACAAAGGACCCCAAATAGCCAAAGTCATATTGAAGAAGAAAACCAAAATGGGAGGCATCACAATCCCAGACTTTAGCCTCTACTACAAAGCTATCATCATCAAGACAGTATGGTATTGGCACAAAGACAGACACATAGACCAATAGAGTAGAATAGAGAGCCCAGAACTGGACCCACAAATGTATGGCCAATTAATCTTTAGCAAAGAAGGAAAGGAAAAAAGACAGCCTCTTTAACAGGTGGTGCTGGGAGAACTGGACAGCAACATGAAGAATGGAACTAGACCACTTTCTTACACCATACATGAAAATCAACTCAAAATGGATGAAGGACCTGAATGTGAGACAGCAAACCATCAAAACTCTCGAGGAGAAAGCAGGAAACAGCCTCCTTCTGCTCAACCGCAGCAGTTTCCTACTTGACACATCCCCAAAGACAAGGGAATCAAGAATAAAAATGAACTGCTGGGACCTCATCAAGATAAAAAGCTTCTGCACTGCAAAGGAAACAATCAAGAAAACTAATAGGCAACCGACAGAATGGGAAAAGATAGTTGCAAATGACATATCAGATAATGGGCTAGTATCCAGAATCTACAAGGAACTCACCAAACTCCACACCCAAAAAACAAATAACCCAGTGAAGAAATGGGCAGAAGACATGAACAGACACTTCTCCAAAGAGGAATCCAGACGGCCTACAGGTACATGAAACGATGCTCAGCATCACTCATCATCAGGGAAACACAAATCAAACCACACTGAGATACCACCTCATGCCGGTCAGAGTGGCTAAAATGAACAAATCAAGAGACTACAGATGCTGGCGAGGGTGTGGAGAGACGGGCACCCTCCTACACTGTTGGTGGGAAAGTAAACTGGTGCAGCCGCTCTGGAAAACAGTGTGGAGGGTCCTCAAAAAACTATTACTAGATATCTCCTATGACCCAGCAATAGCACTGCTGGGGATTTATCCAAGGGATACAAAAGTGCTGATGCGGGGTGCCTGGGTGGCTCAGTCAGTTGAGTGTCTGACTTTGGCTCAGGTCATGATCTCACGGTTTGTGAGTTTGAGACCCGCGTCAGGCTCTGTGATGACAGCTCAGAGCCTGGAGCCTGCTTCGGATTCTGTGTCTCCCTCTCTCTCTGCCCCTCCCCTGCTCATGCTCGCTCTCTCTCTCTCTCTCTCTCTCTCTCAAATAAATAAACATTAAAAATTAAAAAAAAAGGAAGTGCTGATGTATAGGGGCACATGGACCCCAAAGTTCATAGCAGCACTTTCAACAATAGCCAAATCATAAAAAGAGCCTAAATGTCCATCAACCAATGAATGGATCAAGAAGATGTGGTATATATACACAATGGAGTACTACATGGCAATGAGAAAGAATGAAATCTGTCCATTTGTAGCAAAGTGGATGGACCTTGAGGGTGTCATGCTAAGCGAAATAAGTCAGGCAGAGAAGGACAGATATCATAGGTTTCTCCTGTTAGACCTATGAGTGAAAACATAACAAGGGACCATGGGAAGGGGATGGGGGGGAAAGAAAGTTAGGGAGAGGGAAGGAGGCAAATCATGAGAGACTCTTGAATACTGAAAACAAACTGAGGGCTGAAGAGGGAGGAGGAAAGGGGAAGGGGGTGATGGTCATGGAGGGGGGCACTTGTAGGAATGAGTGCTGGGTATTATACGGAAACCAACTTGGCAATAAACTATTAAAAAAAAAAAAAAGGAAGAACAAAGCTGGAGGTTTCACAACCCCAGATTTCAAGGTGTACTACAAATACTCAGTAGGGTATGGGCACAAAGGAAGACACATAGATCACTGGGACAGACTGAGGGCCCAGAAACAACCCCAGGCAAATGTGGTCAATGAGTCTACGACAAAGGAGGAGAGAATATACAATGCGGGGGGGGGGGGGGGGGGACAGTCCCCCCCACAAATGGTGCTGGAAAATCTGGTCACCCCCATGCAAAAATGAAACCGGACCACTTTCTTACACAGCATACACAAAAATAA
>NC_043704.1:119130125-119171887 GCF_006229205.1 Suricata suricatta | reverse complement strand
AACACTAGTAGCAACATTTCTCTAGAGATGTCTCCTTGGGTAAGGCAAACAAAAGCCGCAATGAAACTATCAGAACTACACCAAAGCAAGAACATTTTGTGCAGACTAAATGCAACCTACCAAAAGGGAGACAATGTTTCCAAATGATATATCTGAGAAGAGGTTAATATCAAAGAACTTATTGGACTCAACACCATAGAAACAAATAGGCCAATTTAACAAGTAAGCAGGGAACCTGAATAAACATTTTTTCCAAAGAAGATATGAAGAGAGCCAGCAAACACAAGAGCCTGTGCTCAATATCACTAATTATCAGGGAAATGCAAATCAAAACCACCATGCAATATCACCTCACACCTGTCCAAATGACTTGAATCAAAAAGCAAGTGGCAAGTGTCTGCTAGGGCATGAATAAAAGGAACCCTCGTGCACTTGTTGGTGGAGAACAGTATGGAGGTGGTTCTTCAAAAAATTAAAAAGATACAGTAATTCCACTACTGGGTATTTACCCAAAGAAAATGAAATCACTGACATGAAGAGATATATGCACCCCTATGCGTACCACAGCATTATTTACAACAGCCAAAACATGGAAGCCACCTAAATACCCATCGAGAGAGGAGACAAAATAGAAGTTTTCATACTCCAACACACACACACACACACACACAGAGGCACGAAGAAGTATCACTGAGACATAGAAAAGAATGATTTCTTACATTTGCAACAACATGGATGAACTTACTGGGTATTATGCCCAGTGAAATAAGTCAGAGAAAAAGACAAATACCGTACAACTTCACTCATATATGGAATGCAAAGTATAAAACAAAAGTAAGACCACACAAACCATAGTAGAATCAGGTCCACAAATACAGAAAACCAATGGAGGATTTTCAGAGGGGAGGGACATGAGGAATTGGGCAAAGTGGATGAGAGGTGCAGGCTTCCAGTTATGGAATGAATAATTCATGGGGATCAAAGGTACAACAGAGGCAACACAGTCAATGGTACTGTAATAGCGTTGGATGGTGACATGGCAGCTACACTTGGGGCTGAGGTTAGCGTAACTGACAGAGTTGGGCCATTATGATGCTATACACCTGAATCTAATGTAACGTTGTGTCTCAATTATACCCCAATAAAAAAGTAGAAATTTTTTTAATAAAACTAAATTCATCAAGTATATTTGTAGCTCAAGGATAGTTGTGCGTTTATTTGCTTAGATACCCAAGTTTATACTTTTTTTATACCCTCTTTAATTTTGATCCCTTCCGCAGGTGACAAATGACAAATACAGTATAGTTTATTTGGTCCCATTTGTATATATAGGTTTTCACTCTTATACTGAGTTTTAGGGCCTCTTTTAGGTTTTTCTGTAAAAGATTTTCTTTAGGTAGGGCTTTTGCAGTTTGCCCTGTACCTTATGCTCTGTTGTCCCTCCTCGGCGTTAATTTTCCCCGTGTGCAGTGGTGAGATGAGGAAAGCTGGTTTGCCCTCTTTGCATAATTCAGATAGAACAGGACTGCCTGTCACTGCAGGCTGTGCAGAAGGTGCAGTCCGTGAGGAGGTGTGCCCAGGTTCCCTGTAGAGTCTGCTGGGAGAGATCACTTCAGCTTGAATCCATGATCATTCATCTTGGAGGCAGAGGAAAGTAGTCTTAGCTATAATTCACATTTACAGGGGTGCCCGGGGGACTGTTTGGTGCCAAGTGTCCAACTATTGATTTTGGCTAAGGTCATGATCTCACAGTTGGTGAGATCGAGCCCCATGTCAGGCTCTGCACTGACAGTACAGAGCCTGCTTAGGATTTTGTCTCTCTCTCTTCCTCTCCCTGCTCCTCCCTTGCTTGTGAGCTCTGAAAATAAATATACTTAAGAAAATTCACATTTACATTAGATCGCTTAGAAATCTGAGGCAGGTTATTTAACTTCTGCTCTGTAATTCTCTAATAGTAAAATGAGTGTAATGCCATCCTTCAGAACTGAGCAGATTAAATGAGAAAATATACACATGGCGCCAACATGTAGAGGTTTACAACGGTTAGTTTCCAAGGGCTCGCTCTCCTTGAGGTTACAGATTTGTCAGGAGTGTTTCATTTCTGGTAACTGGAAATGGTGTGGACCCTGCAGTGTTGATGTGGAGTTACTGTTTATCATGCAGAGAGGGTAGTGGTGAAAACGGAGTTCAAAACCTTCTCTGCCTGCCTATAGCTTTGTACACAAGGTATGTATGACCAGAGGGGGTCACAAATACAGGAATCTGAACGTTATTTCACGAGGAATTTGTCATTTCACTTGCTTTTCTTGCTTTCATAAGGTCATCAGAAGACTAAAGAGAGTCTGTAAAATAGCTTTCCAGATCTATTGGTTCCCGCACTGAAGGAGCGGTGTTTTGAGCAGTGGATCCGCACGTGCTCCTCACGGAGATTAGCCGGAGCATGCGCGGGCGCTAGACGCCTCTGTTCGTGCTGCTGGTTGCAAAGTAGATCAGAAATGAACAGATAGTGTGTCTGTTTTCAGAACAATTTCCTCGAACCCCAGTGACTACTGTCCTTCTAATTAGCTTCTTTAGGCCAATTATGCTATCATGTTTCAAACTTAAAAACATTTTCGGAATGAGGGTGTCTGGCCTGGGTCCGTCAGTGGAGTGTGTGACTCTTGATCTCTGGGTTTTGAGTTTGAGCCCCAGATTAGATGTAGAGATTACTTAATAAAAAAAAAATTCTTTAA
Source organism: Suricata suricatta (assembly GCF_006229205.1). NCBI lineage: Eukaryota > Metazoa > Chordata > Mammalia > Carnivora > Herpestidae > Suricata > Suricata suricatta. The sequence goes on along the minus strand of NC_043704.1, from coordinate 119,169,155 downwards.
AAAACCATTTTAGGAATGATATTTGGATTTGCTCTCAGGAGCCAGAGCAGTCTTTGATCATTGTCAGAGGTGGCAGGATTTGATGGACTTGCTGTTTAGAAACAATCCAAAATCTGGGGTGCCAGGAAGCTGAGTCAGTTAAGCATCAGACTCTTGATTTCAGCTCAGGTCATGAGCATACCGTTCATGAAATGAAACCCCTTCAGGCTCTGTGTTGAGCGTGGAGCCTGCTTGGGATTCTCCCCCTCCCCCTCTCTCTACTCCTCCCCAACTCACACGTGTGCGCTTGCTCTCTCGCGCTCTCTCTCAAAATAAATAGGTATTTTAAAAAGTGAAAAAAAAAAATAAAAAATCACTTGGGAGTCCAGACTGGTAAGGGTTGGTATTTAAGTATGAAAAATGGAAGCAAAGTAATTAGTAAAAAATTGTCCCCTAAATTAGTCTTTTCAGATTATTTGTGTGGCCTTCATGAGAACAAAATGGATGTGACAGGTCACCAGCCAGGTAGTGATAGGGCTATTAATTCTGAATTTGTTTGAAGACAGGACCACTCTATCCACTCAAACCGGTGTCTCTCTGGAATTGGAAGAATTCACACTCCTGTTAAAGGCAAAAGACCTCGAGAAAATCAGGAGGCCAGGCTCCTTGCTGAGGTGACCCTGGGTGGTGTGAAACTCCGGGAGGCCCCTGATGACCTCATGCTTCCAGTGCTCCTTCCGTCCTCCAAGTCCCAGTCCCAGGCCTCTAATGCAGGAGCCAAGGGTCAGTGAAATGGCAGGCATGGGTTGCCAGATTTTTTGATAGGTTTTTTTCCTTGTGATCTTTCCTTTGGGGGGCTGAGAACAGCTGGGGATGTACTATACAGAATTTTGTGTACCCTCAAATAAGAGCTGTCCTGGGGTGGAAGAGAATGGAGAGATGTTGAGAGACACTAAATGGCAGAGTGGAGGGTGGGCAATGGCTAACAGGAGTGAAACTGAGAGCCAAGGAAGAACCAAATGGGTATGGCAGGTAGAGAAGCTAACAGAGATGACCCAAAACTCCGAGCCTTTAAAAGCACCTTTTTGAGATGATTAATCTCAATTGGACCTCTTGCTGATGATCACTGCGCTGGGCAGAATTGTGACCCACATGACCTTCACCTTCTGAGGTCATGCCCGTGGTTATGTTACATCCCCTAGCAAAAGGGACTTTGCAGGTGAAATTAAAGTTCCAATCAGTTGACCCTACAGAGATTGTCCTGGATTATCCAGGGGAGCCAGGGTAATCATGGGAGCCTGAAGCAGAACTCAGATCCAAAGCATGAGAAGTTGCGCTCTTGAAATTGAAGGGGGCCATGTACAAAACAGGATAAGAAAATGAATCCTGGGAGCTGAATCCTCCTCAAGCCTTCAGAGGAGAGCCCAGCCCAGCCTACAGTGTGCCAACAGCCTTTTGAGGCCCTGAGCAGAGAACCCAGCAGGGGTACACTGGGCCCAGGATGCTGAACACAGAAACAGGAGCGATAAGTGAGTATTGTCTGACGCCACTAAATTTGTGGTCCTTTCTTATGGCAGCAAATAGAAAGCTAATACTATCACTTTCTCAAAGGTTATATACTCCATCCTAGTACTTCTCAAACCTAGTGTGCATATGATTCATCAACATGGGAGGTTTTATTTTGCATCTCTTGTCCCTGAAATGCAGCCAGACCATCACTAAACCATCCTGCACACCTAGAAAACTGATTTGAGGATTAACACAATAATCACGCCCCCGCCCCAAAGCAGCTGGAGAGAAAAGGAAGAGTGAGTGAGGGACTGAACAAAAAAAGGGAGAGAAAAGGAGAGGGTTTAAATTCCATTAAGACTCTATATACAGGGGGAGTCCAGAGTCTCAAACTTCACAGCTCAATACCTGGCAGAGTTCTGGTGGGAAAGGTGAATCCCCAGGAGCAGAGAGGGAGGCCCTTGGGGTTCTTGGGCCACATGGGGAGTGGCAGTGCCCCTGCTGGGGGGACATTTGATAGAGGCTGTGTGACAATCACACAGGCGAAGGTCCCAGAGGACCCCAGAGAACAACCACATTTGCTGGTGTGGGAATAAGAATGTTAAGGGGGACACCAGGTGTCAGACGCATGTTGTGATTTTCCATAATCCCTGAAACACTGCTGTTACATGATTGTGCAAACGGTTTCTGGGGTGGGCTGGCACCCAGCAGCAGTCTCTGGGCATTGGCAGCAGCACAGTCCTGTGAACATTCCTGGGGGAGGGCGGGCACCTGGCTATTGCTCAGTGAGACCCTCTCCCAGAGGGTCAGAAGGGGTCAAAGCTGCAGTCCCTCAGAAGTGAGGGTCTGGGAAACACAGCCACACCTAAGATAAAACTCCGGAGGGAGATGTTGCCTGGCAGACTGCCAGCTTAGTCACAGACAGTGTAGAAGCCAGGAGTGGACAGAAGCTGGGGACAAGGAGGGTGCTTGATTGCCTGTCAGGGAGGGCACAGAGTTCTTACACAAGAGACTGGGTACCTGGGTGACACCATTTTCACCCCTCCCACGCATGTGCATACACACCTACACGCACCACAACAATCCACCTGAGTAAGCTAAGCAGCACCAGCTAGTGCAGAATGAAACTGTTACACTAAACCCCACCCAACGAGGCCAACAGCATCTTAAGGACCACACGTCTCTCTGCCTGCTTAGTTTACAGATTACAAGGTGCTTCGTAGTTTGACTTCTAGGGGAAACTGATGTAATTTCCACCGTATTTCTGTCTGTTCACTGATCCATTTATTCAATTTTTTTTCATTATTCCTTTTCTTATTCTTGGATACAGAAAGAAGATGTTTACTTTTCTTTTCCATTTTTATTAAAAAAGATTAATTTTTTCTAATTTTTTATTTTGTAAATTTAAAAAAAATTTACTTTCATCATTTCATTTTGTTCTACTTTATTGTATTCATCTTTTCAAAATTTCAAATGTTTCTTCTTTTTTTCTATTTTCCTTTTTCTTTCTGATCTTTACCTTTTTCCTCTAATCTACCAAACTCCTTTCAACAACCAGACCAAAACACATAGGATCTAGCATACTTTGATAATTTTTTTGGTGTTGTTTTTAATTTTTTTTAATTTGCTAATTTCTTTTTTTTTCCCTTCCTAATGATGAAACAAAAGGAATTCAACTGCCCCCACTGCAAAAAAAAAAAAAAAAAAAAAAAAAGGAAGAAATAACATCTAGGGACTTAATCCCTTTCTGTGAAGATAAAAGAAGTAAAATCTAGTCAGGATAAAATAAAAAACACTATAGCTGGGCTACAATCTTGAATGGATGCCACAGAGGCAAAGATGGATAAAGCAGAGCAGTTAATCAGTGATAGAGAGGACAAACTTATAGAGAAAAATGAAGCAGAAAAAAAGAGGGAGACTAGGGCAAAAGGGCACTATACAAAAATTAGAGTACTCAGTGACTCATTAGAAAGGAACATCATCTGAAATATAGGGGTCCTAGAAGATGAAGAGAGAGAAAAAGGGGTAGAAGGTTTATGTGCACAAATCATAGCAGAAAACTTCCCTAACCTGGGGAAAGACACATCAAAATCCAGGAAGCACAGAGGACTCCCATTAGATTCAACAAAAACCGACCATCAACAAGGCATATCATAGTCAAATTCAGAAAATACCCATACAAGGAAAGAATCGTGAAAAAAGCAAGGAAAAATAAAGTCCTTCACCTACAAGGGAAGACAGATCAGGTTTGCAATAGACCTCTCCACAGAAACTAGGCAGGCCAGAAGGAGTGGCAGATATATTCAATGTGCTAAACTGGAAAACTACACAGCCAGGAATTCTTTATCCAGCAAGGCTATCATTCAAAATACAGATAAAAAATTTCCCAAACAAAAATTAAAGAATTTCATGACCACTAAACCACCCCTGCAAGAAATTTTAAGGGGGACTCTCTGAAGGGAGAAAGGACAGAAAAACAAAAACAAAAACAAAAACAAAAAAACCCAAAAAAGCCAAAAGCAACAAAAACTAGAAAGGACCAGAGAACATCACCAGGAACTTCAACTCTACAGGCAACATAATGGCAATAAATTCGTATCTTTCAGTACTCACACTAAACGTCAATGGACTAAATACTCCAATCAAAAGACATAGGGTAACAGAATGGATAAGAAAGCAAGATCCATCTATATGCCGTTTACAAGAGACCCATATTAGACCTAAAGACACCTTCAGATTTAAAGTAAGGGGATGCAAAACCATCTATCATGCTAATGGTTGCCAAAAGAAAGCCTGAGTAGCCATAGATAGACAATCTAGACTTAAAAATAAAGACTGTAACAAGAGATGAAGAAGGGCATTATATAATTAAGGGGCCTATCCACCAAGAAGATGTAACAATTGTAAGTATTTATGTTCCAAATGTGAAAGTACCCAAATATATAAATCGATTAATCACAAACATAAAGAAACTCCTTGATAATACCATAATGGTAGGGAACTTCAACACCCCACTTACAGCAATGGACAGATTAAACAGAAGATCAACAACAATGGCTTTGAATGACACACTGGAGCAGATGGACTTATCAAATATATTCAGAACATTTCATCCTAAAGCAGAATACACATTCTTGTCCAGTGCACATTGAACATTCTCCAGAATAGATCACATACTGGGACACAAATCAGCCCTCACAAGTACAAAAAGATCGAAACCCAAAATCAACCACAAGAAAAAATGGGGGAAGATAAACACTTGGAGATTAAAGACCATCCTACTAAAGAATGAATGAGCTAACCAAAAAGTGAAAGAGAAAATGCAAAGTACATGGAAGCCAATGAAAGTAACACCACAGCCCCAAACCTCTGGGATACAGCAAAGGCGGTCCTAAGAGGGAAGTATATAGTACTCCAGGACTTCCTTCCTAAAGAAGGAAGAAAGGTCTCCGAAACACAACCTAACCTTACACTTCAAAGAGCTGGAAAAAGAACAGCAAATAAAACCCCAAGCCAGCAGAAGACAGGGAATAATAAAGATTAGAGCAGAAGTCAATGCTATCAAAACAAAAACACCCAAAAAACCCAGCAGAACAGATCAATGAAACCAGAAACTGGTTCTTTGACTTAACAAAATTGATAAATCCCTAGCCAGTTTGATCAAAAAGAAAAAGGAAAGGAGCCAAATAAATAAAATCAAGAATGAAAGAGGAGAGATCACAACCAACACAGCAGAAATACAAAACAATAAGAATATTATGAGCAATTATATGTCAATAAAATGGGCAATCCGGAAGAAATGGACAAATTCCGAGAAACATAGTACCAAAATTGGAACAGAAAGAAATAAAAAAATTGAACAGACCCATAACCAGTAAATAAATCAAATTACTAATCAAAAATCTCCCAATAAAAACAAGAGTCCAGGGCCAGATGGCTTTCCAGAAGAATTCTACCAGACATTTAAAGAAGAGTTAACACCTATTCTTTTGATGCTGTTCCAAAAAATAGAAATGGAAGGAAAACTTCCATACTCATTCTATGAAGCTAGCATTACCTTGATTCTAAAACCAGACCAAACCCCACTAAAAAGAACTACAGACCAATTTCCCTGATGCACAAGGATGCAAAAATCCGTAACAAGATACTAGCCAAACAGATCCAACAATACATTAAAAGAATTATTTACCACAACCAAGTAGGATTTATACCTGGGATGCAGGGCTGGTTCAATATTCACAAAACAATCAAAGTGATACATCACATCAATAAAAGAAAGGACAAGAACCACATGATCCTCTCAACAGATGCAGAGAAAGCATTTGGCAAACTACAGCAAGCTTTCTTTTCTTTTTTTTTTTTAATAGTTTATTGTCAAATTGGTTTCCATATAACACCCAGTGCCTCTCCCCACAAGTGCCCTCCACCATGACCATCACCTCCTCCCGCCCTCCCCCTCCCCCTTCAGTCCATGGTTCGTTTTCAGTATTCAGTAGTCTCCCTTGACCTGTGTCCCTCACTCTCCCCCGCACTCTTTCCCCCTTCCCCTCCCCATGGTCCCCTGCCAGGTCTCTCCTGTTAGACCTATGAATGCAAATATATGGTATCTGTCCTTCTCCGCCTGAGTTATTTCGCTTAGCATGACACCCTCAAGGTCCATCCACTTTGCTACAAATGGCCAGATTTCATTCTTCCTTGTTGCCATATAGTACTCCATTGTATATATATACCACATCTTCTTGATCCATTCATCAGTTGCTGGACATTTAGGCTTCTTCCATGATTTGACTATTGTAGAAAGTGCCGCTATGAACATTGGGGTACATGTGCTCCTATGCATCAGCACTTCTGTATCCCCTAGGTAAATCCCTAGCAGTGCTATTGCTGGGTCATAGGGGAGTTCTATCAATAGTTTTTTGAGGAGCCTCCACACTGTTTTCCAGGGCAGCTGCACCATTTTACATTGCCACCACCAAGGCTGGGCCTCAGAGAGCAGCCCCTGAGACCCGACCCACCTACACCAAGCCACGCCCATCTGCACTGGAGAGCTGCTGTGCTTTTGCTTATTACTGTTAATGGGGTTTTTTTCTTAATATTTTTAATTTTTAATTGTCCCCTGTCTTCTCTTTACTATCTTCCTATTTCCTTTTTTCCCTTTCCCCCCTGGAATCTGGGAAAGACCAACAATTGGACACTGCTGTGCTTAGATCAACTCTTACCATCCACCTAGTTTTTCCTTTATTCCATCCTTTTCTCCCCGAACCCCCCACTGCAGGTTTTAAGCCCTCAGACTGTCCTTTATCTTTGACTGTTGCTGTCCCCCCGACTCCCCACCTGCTTTTTTTCTTTCTCCTTTTGTTTTTTTCTCCTCTCTTTTCTTTCCTGTTCCTTTTTTTTCTTTCCCCCTTAGATTTGCTTCTTTATCAGTACATTTGTGTGCTTGTGTTCTCTGTGTGTTTGTCTGTCTGTTTTCCTTTTCAGGGCTACCTCAAGAAACAACCCAAAGCACACATAGTGGAAAATCCCAAATATCGCTGAGTAGGGAAATAAATTAGTCAGAGGCATAACAAGAGAAACCGAGAGACACCATTAAAAGAATATCTCCTGAAATGACAGACCCTAGACACTCCAAGAGCCTCCTTCTATAGAGGAATAGTAATAAACGTACAGTGCAGAACGAGCTTTTAAAACTGACAAGAGACAGAAAGCTAGCCAAAATGACGAAACGAAAGAACTCTTCTCCAAAGAGATTTTTCTTGATAAAAGTCCTCAAAGCAGGGATAGGTCATAAAAGCCACATATGAAAGACCTACAGCTAATATCCTCAATGGGGAAAAACAGAGCTTTCCCCCCTAAGGTCAGGGACCCAATAGGGATGCTCACTCTCACCACTCTTTTTCAACATAGTATTGGGAAGTTTTAGCCTCAGCAATCAAACAACACAAAGGTATAAAAGGCATCCAAGTCAGCCCAGAGTAGGCCAAATTTTCACTCTTCGCAGATGACATAATACTTCACATGGGAAACCCAAAGATTCCACCAAAAAACTGCTAAAACTGATCCATGAATTCAGCAAAGTGGTAGGGAGATAAAAACCAATACACAGAAATCAGTTGCATTCCTATACACCAACAATGAACCAACATAAAGAGAAATCAAGGAATTGATCCCATTTACAGTTGCACCAAAAACCTTAAAATACCTAGGAATAAATCTAACCAAAGAGATGAAAAATCTATGCACTGAAAACTATTGAAAGCTTATGAAAGAAACTGAGGAAGACACTAAAAAAGTGGAAAAATATTTCATGCTCCTGGATAGGAAGAACAAATATTGTTAAAATGTCAATACTACCCAAAGCAATTTACACATTCAATGCAATTCCTATCAAAATAACACCAGCATTCTTCACAGAGCTACAACAAACAAACTTAAAATGTGTATGGAACCAGAAAAGGCCCCAAATAGCAAAAGCAATCTTGAAAAAGAAAACCAAAGCTGCAGGCTTCACAATCCCGGACTTCAAGCTGTATTGCAAAGCTGTAATCATCAAGACAGTAGGGTACTGGCACAAAAACAGACACTCAGATCAATGGAACAGAATGGAGAACCCAGAAAAGGCAAACTAATCTTTGGCAAAGCAGGAAAGAATATCCAGTGGAATAAAGACAGTCTTTTCAGCAGATGGTGCTGGGAAAACTGGACAGCAATATGCAGAAAAATGGACCTGGACCATTTTCCTACACCATACACAAAAATAAACTCAAAATGGATGAAAGACCTAAACGTCAGACAGGAATCCACCAAAATCATCAGACAGGAATCCATCAAAATCTTCTAGGAAAAAGTTGACCTCGGCCACAGCAACTTCTTACTCAATACATCTCCAGAGGCAAGGGGGGGGAAAAAAAGCAAAAATGAACTATTGGGACCTTATCAAGATAAAAACCTTCTGCACAGTGAAAGAAACGATCAGCAACACTAAAAGCCAACCAACTGAACGAGAGAAGATATTTGCAAATGACATATTGATAAAGGGTTAGTATCCAAAATCTATAAAGAAGTTATCAAACTCACTCAAAAAAACAAATAATCCAAGTGATGAAATGGGCAAAAGGCATGTATAGGCACTTCCCCAAAGAAGACATCCAGATGGCCAACAGACATATGAAAAACTGATCAACATCACTCATCAGGGAAATACAAATTTAAACCACAATGAGATAGTCCCTCACACCTGTCAGAATGGTTAAACATTAACAACTCAGGCAACAACAGATGTTGGCAAAAATGCTAAGAAACAGGATCTCTTTTGCACTGCTGGTGGGAATGCAAACTGGTGCAGCCACTCTGGAAAACAGTATGGAGGTTCCTCAAAAAATTAAAAATAGAACCACCCTCTGACCCAGCAATTGCCCTGCTAGGTATTTATCCAAGGGATGCAGGTGTGCTGTTTCAAAGGGGGACATCCACCCCAATGTGTATAGCAGCGCTATGGACAACAGCCAAAGTATGCAAAAAACCCAAATGTCCATCAATGGATGAATGGATAAAGAAGATGTGGTATATAGATACAATGGAGTATTACTCCGCAATCAAAAAGAATGAAACCTTGCCACTTGCAACTACATGGATGGAACTCGAGGATTTTATGCTGAGTGAAATTAGTCAGAGAAAGACAAATATCACATAACTTCACTCATATGAGGGATATAAGGTACAAAACAGATCAACATAAGGGAAGGGAGGCAAAAATAACAAAAACAGGGAGGGGGACAAAACACACACACACACACACACACACACACAGTCTCCTTAATATAGAGAACAAAGAGAGGGTTGCTGGGGGTGGGGGTGAAGGAGGATGGGCTAAATGGGTAAGGGGCATTAAGCACTTTACTCCAGAAATCACTGTTGCACTATATGCCAACTTATACATAAATTAAAAATTAATTTTAAAAAAGATGCTGTTTAAAAGGCACATGACAATTCTGCAGCAACTGGGTGGGGCCTGAGATCGGCACTCCTAACAGCTTTCCACGCTGCTGTTGCTCTGAGGACACATTGAGCACAGGCCTGTGTACCGCCATGGCCGGTGCAGTGCCTGGAATTCAGAGCCAGGAAAAGGAGAGAGGAAATGAAGTCCAGGGAAGACATGCCTGGGATGGGGACTGTACGGCTGTGAAATAACATTCACAAAGGTTGAGAAGGAGAGGTGCCCTGGGTTGGTGGGTCCCTGGCTTTTGTATCTTCAGTCTTTGGCCGCCTGCAGCACTGTTACACTAGGCTGTTTAGCCCAGCAGGCAGGGCTTGCCTATGGATGGGGAATCTTCATGTCCTTTGCTCTTTTCCGTGTCCCTCTGTAGGGACAAGGGCCTATAACTAGGGATCCAACTTTCTAAAAATAGCATGACCTAGACCTAACTGTTAACAAGGTGTTTGCCAGCAGCCTCTTTCTTCTAACAGAATAGAAGGTAAGCTTCTGGAGGCTACCAACTGGGGATGAAGGGAACTCCCCTCACTGACCAAGAAAACTGTGCAAAGTTGTGATCAGTCCTCTGTGATAAGAAATAGACACATTCATGGAACACAACTAAGGTCAGTGAGCACCCAGTGTCTGTCAGGACCATGCTAGGAGCTTGGGACACACCAGGGACCAAAATAAGATTGCTGCCTTTCTGGAGCTGACAGTCTAGCAAGTACAGCCAGGGTGACACTACTTCCGGTACGCTGAGAGGTGTCCTCTCTGCTCTTACAGGAGGGTGACGGTCTCTGGAAGCTACGTGCTGAGGCCAGAGTGGGCTTGATATGCTTGCCCTCATGCTGTGCCTACCTCTGGTCACCAGGTAGGCTGGTCTGGCCTTCAGCCAGCACTCAGGAGGTCTGTGGAGCCTCTTTCTGAAGCGATGTGTTGGGATGGATTTTAAAAGCCTTTAATATTTATTTTTGAGAGAGAGAGAGACAGAGCATGAGATGGGGAGGGGCAAAGAAAGAGAGGGAGACACAGAATCTGAAGTAGGCTCCAGGCTCTGAGCTGTTAGCACAGAGCCTGACACAAAGCTTGAACTCACAAACCATGAGATATAACCTGATATATATATATATATATATATATCAGGTATATATATATTATAACCTGAGCTGAAGTCACTCAACCAACTGAGCCACCCAGGTGCCCCTAAATGCCTTTAAATCCAGGACCACCCAGAGGGATGGCAAGAACCATACCAACACATCCATGGTCTTAGGAATGCTTGACTTTTACGTAAAGCCAAGTTTTTACTCTAAGACAATAAAAGGCAGTAGAAGATTCTATCAGATCCTTAACAAATAACTGCAAGGGACAAGGTTAGCCTATGTAGCAAGCAGAAGTTTAAAGTAGCATGAATTAAGAATATTGTGAAGTGTTGTTGGTTCATAGTCTCAGGAGCTTCCTGGGTGAAATCTGAAATTGGCCCGGTATTTAGAGGCCAGGGAGAGGCTGGAGAAAGAGGCAGCCCATTCCAGGTTGGTAGGTGGCAGTTCTGATAAGCAAAGGGAGCTTAAATTTAAGGCTCATCCTGGGTGGCAGCAAGATGAGTGAATCCCCACACCTTTATGCCAAATCTTAGTTTACGTAAAGGCCTTAACTAGGATCAGCCGTGTATACTGTCCAGGTGTTCTCGACAGCACATCATTATCTCAAGGTTACGTCCCTGCAGCAGCCTCTGGGAGCAGAAAAGGTGAAAGGAACCCTGACATTTAAGGGGGTGAGGAGCCCAGGCCCAGCTCATGGGCCAACTGGTGGGCATGTCTTTTAAATGAGCTTCCCTAACATGTTTACAGGTATGTTGCAAATATATGAAACCAAGATATTATGGTTTAAAAGTAGTGCAAGGGCCCTTTGAAAACCTCATGTATGATATTTGACTCTCATCTGGATCCTTCAGAGAAGCAGCTATTTTAAGAGGATTCTCTCCCAGAATCCATCCAAGGGAGTTTGTTAAGAAGCTATCTGAAGTAAGGTAGTTCCAGAACACAGACCTCCAAGCATCAGTCGAATCCGGGAGCCCCGGGCCTCTGTGGCAGCCTCACTAGAGGAGCCCCAACTGGTGGTTTCCCCCCATGGTGAAGACACTGCAGATGCAAACTAGCCACTGGGCCGTGTTCTCCTAATCTGAATGGGTTTCCTTGGATGTCTTTTCCTCAATGAACCTTCTTATTAGGGGTGGCCAGGGTGGTGGAGGAGATGGTCACAGTGTGTGCTCTGAGCTCTGACAGAGGCTCAGTACAAACACACCCAATCCAGTCTTTTAGATCATGTCCTAGCACCCTTTTAACCTGTCCAAGTACTAAGCTGCCATGTTTTGCGGATCTCTCATAATTACAGGGTCCCAGAAATGAACGGTCCTTTCTGAGGGAGCGCCCCATGTCCACCGCCTTGGCTGGGGCTGCGGCTCTGACTGCCCCCTGCCTGCTAGCAATGACATGGCTCTCTCTCCACCACGTGGTCCGGGCCCAGCTCCGCAGCTCAACGCCCACCTGTCGTGCTCTGAGGCCCGCCTACCGCAGGTGGTGGCCCTTTGCTGGTAGGTGCTTCTTTGTTGAGTTCAGACTTGATCATTCTTGATATTTCGTGATGCCAAATCGCAAGTCTCCAAAGTGTTTTTTCTCAGCTGTGACTGTCAACTCCTTAAGGGCAAAAACCTGTGCTCTGGTGGCCTTTGGTCTCTCCTCACAGGCTGTGCCGACTAGAACATCCTAGCATCCAAGGCACATGCACTTGTCACCTGTTGTACTGACTTCTGGCCAGGTCAACTAGCTTGACCCTAGTTCCTTAGCGATTTTCCTCAGAATTCAACATTCCACTGTAGCATCAACCACTTTCACCTGAAATGCGTGTGAGGGGAGGAGGCAGAGTCGACGCTGCCCTTCTACAAGGGTGGAAACTGAAGCCAGCAAGAGGACAAAGCAGCCCAGGGCCCTCTCTGGCGTTTTACTGGAGCCCAAACTGGAAATTCTGGTCTTTGCTCCAGACCTACTGTTCCATGAATTCCAGCATTTCGAGGTGATATTAGAAAGTATGCATATCTTTATATGCATCGCCCTGCTGCTTAACTTCCTCACTGCTGTATCTATTCTGCACAACTGTCCAAACTGCACAGATTTTCGGACAGGACTCCTTCAAGACCCAGAGAACTGACCACCTCCTGTCACTACCACCAACTCTGCGTCAAATGAGAGACAACCTGTTTGACCTGGATTATTTTATATAAAACGTAAGCAGTACACTTACCAGATTTGAAGACTGCCTTGGAGGGGCTGGCGGCACAATCTGAAGTGGGGTGCGTAGTGGCTCAGTCAGTTGAGCGTCAGACTTCGGACTTCGGCTCGGGTCATCATCTCTTAGTCCTTGAGTTCTGGCCCCACAACGGGCTCTATGCTAACAGCTTGGAGCCTGGAGGCTGCTTCAGATTCTGTGTGCGTCTCTCTGCCCCTCCCCCACTCGTGCTCTCTCTCAAAACTAAACATTAAAAAAAAAAAAAAGCACAATCTAGAGCTAGACAGAATTAACCTTAAACATAAAACTGCCAGTTATTTTATCAGCAAAAATGGCTTTTTCAGGGGGACCTGGGTGGTTAGTTGGTTAAGCATCCGACTCTGGATTTCAGCAAAGGTCATGATCTTGCAGTTAGCGGGTTTGAGCTCGATATCGGGCTCTGCGCTGCTAGCAAGGAGCCTGCTTCGGATTCTCTCTTTGGCCCTCCCCTGCTTGTGCTGTCTCTCAAAATAAATAAACAAATAAACCTTAAAGGGGGGGGGGGCTTATTTGGAAGCAGCCGAGAATTGCAATCCAGGACAAACTGGCAAAGACAAAACCATAGGGAGGTTCAGAGGACAACGGATAGGAAAGCTCTTTTATAGAGGAAAGGGGACAGCTGGGAGACGCTGTTATAAACAAGTCAAATGAAGGAAAATGAAAGCGCCCAGTATCGTGGCTTCTCATTGGCTGAGTTGTGACAGTCTCTCATTGGCTGGGCTGTTGCCGGGGGGAACACCTTTCCTTAAAGGTTTTGAAGGGTAGTAAAGTGGTATCACCTTGCAAGGAGCCTCTCCTCCTGTAGCGTCTGCAGTCCCCAGGAGTGGTAGGGCCTGAGAGCTGCCCCTCCTGGCCTCCCAACTCCATTCTAAATGAGTTTTCTTTTTATTAGTTTTCACAGCTGCTTAGGTTTAAATCCTTTCTCGCCCCTTGCTCAAGCTCTCTGTTTCTCAGAGTTTGGGTTTGTAAAATAATGCTCACTGTTTGGAACAGTGCCTGGCAATTAGTGCTATATGTCTTAGTTATTTACTATTGTTGTTAAAGATTAGTTATTTGGGAAACAAATTCTTTCTTTCTTGTGTGCTTCATGCTCTGGCCACAGGAGTCTTCCCTGTGGCGAGGCACAGTCCCTACACTCATCACCATGGCCATTTGGCTCCAGTGCCAGCTCTTCAGCTTAGGAGACTTGCTCCAGGTTTGTGGCAGGTCCCTGGGGAGAAGCACTCGGGCAGTCAGATTAGTCACCAATTCTATTTACATACTAACGACTAAAAGAGTTTCTCTCTAAGAGAAGATCTCTGGCCTATTTTTTTAAAAAGTTTATTTATTTTGAAAGAGTGCATAGGATGGGGAGAGACAGAGAGAATCCCAGGCAGGCTCTGCACCATCAGCTCGGGCGCCTGGACTCACAAACCATGAGATCAGGACCTGAGCTGATACCAAGAGTCAGACGCTTAACTGACTGAGCCAACCAGGTGCCGCTATCTCTGGCCTATTAACTTTCGGGTGCAGAGGATAGGAGGAAAACAGGCTGTGTGTAGTCCAGGAGGCCTTTTAAAATGGGCATCTGAGTGAATGTCACTGAATTCACTTCACCTTTTAAGCCAGGAAACTAGAAGGGACCTTCTTTGAACTAAGGATGGGAGTGGATGTTTCACAAACCTCTCAGAACTCAGACTTGGAGCAGTAGCCTGATGCCTTGTGTTGACCCCTCTGGTGTTTAAGGCTTTCCCCCTTTGTGGATGCAAAGATAGGGTGTGGAGATCTCTCTGGCAGGAACTCCAGAGTTGAGATCCAAAGTGATTTGGTCTCTTCATGAACCTTGGGGTGGTCACTCACCTCTACTGCTAGAACTTCTCTTGGGAAGCTGTTACAGATAAGTTCGCATGGAAAGCATCTGGAGGTATTACAGACTTCTGGATGTAGTTCTTAGTCAGCTGTTTTGAATATATAAGACGCTCATTCCCTCCCATGAGCTTTTCTCTAGGCAAGTGTTCTCTTGTTAGCAGCTGCCCACACTTAGGTATGGAAAAATCCCGTGGCTGCTAGTTAGAACAAGTGTGCTAATGGCAGCAAGTGGGCAACTAGCTAGTAAAGGACTGGGGGAGGGAAATGAAGCAGCTGATTTGGTTTTGAAACATGGACCATTCTGGCTTGAGACTTATCAAAGATATGTAGCCCTCAGACTTCCATAGTCTCCCTTGGCTCGTAGCAAATAAACTAACCTTTCCAGGCAGGAGGTAAAGGGTACAGTACGTAGGGGCCTGGGTTGGTAGGAAAAGCAGCCGGTTTGGTAGGCAAGTGCTAGAAAAGAGGCAATCAGTCTCTTAGAAACCAGAGGTGGGGGGTCTCTGAGACTCCCTCACCCTTCCTCCCTACGAGTCAGGGTATTTTTTTCTGCTTAGATTAGGTTATTTGCTACAACTACCAATCGTTCCCAGAGTCAGGCAAATACCTCACCTTTGCAACTTTTCTCTCTTTTCTCTGTCCTCTCCTCTCTTGACTTAGTCCAGCAGAAGTAAGAACACAGGGTGGTAAGGGGCCAGTTGTTCAAATCCACCCAGGCTTTGGCCAGATCATCTGTGCTGAAGGGGAGACATTATTTGTTTATTCAAAACTAATCAAGAGCTCAGTATACTTTGAAAGAGTGTATAGATCACTATTTTCTTCATCTGCACATTCAGTAAAGACCAAGAACCTATTATTACATATCAGCTGTTGTACCAGGCTCTGAATTTACAAAGATGAAAGTTCACGTATAAGAAACAACCTCATGATTATAGGTTATTAGTAGAAAATTTCTAATTTCCAAGGAAATTAGACACATTGGACAAGTGAACTTGAGTATTCCCAAATGGGGTGGGCACTGGTTTATGATCCCTGAGCTTATGAGCAACAGTGACTTTCTCCACTCCTCTTCCAAGCAAGTGTTCCTGCCATGGAGGATCTCCACACATCCCCAACCACCCACAATGTCTGTGTGCACACATTATGCACAGCACCTGGGTAGGAAGCAGGAAGCCCAGCAAGGGTGTGTAAAGTACACTCCCTACTTTCCCATACTGAGGCTATCTCTGCGCTTAAAACTATGCCAAGACGGTTAATAGATTGTCAACTGCAGAGTGTGTTCTAATACGACTTATTGAACATGACAAAATCCTATAGAAAATTTGGAATTCGGTTATAGGATTATGCATTGTTGTATGGGATCTGGAATATACATACATATATGCAAATAAGTGTCAACTACAATTTCTCACATGGCAGCCCACCCAAGGTCATCAAATGAGTAGACTGGATTAATGGTCGGTCCTCTCCATTCATTAATTTACTCTCAGCATGACTTTAACTCAGTCCGGGACTCCTAGTGTAGTAATTGGTATTGTTGAGTCTTGCAAAACCCTAGAGAAAACACAACAACATCACAAAGGGGATTGTGCTCCTGTTTACCAACTGCTGCAGCTGGTGACGGTTTTCACAACCTCCCCACCTGGAGGAGGAAACAGCTGCTGGTTGCTGATGGGCTATTGTCCTCCAGCACCTCTATGGTCTGCATGGCAGATGATACATGAGTGTTGCAATCTTTAATCCCTATGCTTATTCTGCTGTGGTAGTCAGTTGGGGAAGGTCATCGAAAAGATGACCGAGTTGACCGGAGTTGGACCCTGGCATTCAGAGGCTCTTCACTCCCTCCCCTGTCCTTGGAATGGGGGTTCCACTTGCCTTTTCTATCCCCAGAGGCTGCTCCAAGGACACAGCCTTGGTCTAGTTGGGAACACCTGCATGGTGTGCATGACTAAACCCAGTTAAGCCCTCTTTATATGAAATTTTAAGATTTGGTGGGCAGGTGTGTGATTCATTCATCTTGCTGCCACCCAAGACAAGCATTGAATACAAGTCCCCTTTGCTTATTAAAACTGCCACCTACCAACCTGGAGCGGGCTACCTCTTTCTTCAACCTCTCCCTGCCCTCCAGGTATGGGGGCCAGTTTCTGATTCCATCCGGGAAGTCCCAGGGGTTGTGAACCAACATCTCCCCAAACTTTTCCTCCCATCAGTTTCTGTATCTGTCCTGTCATGATGACTGGGAGTGGTCAGTCATAGCCTGCCCTAGCAGGCACTTACCTCCTTGCCAAACCCCCATCCAGCAACTTGCTCATGTTTTTACCCTCAGGGCTCTGAGAAATCTTTCAGAAGGGATTCAGGATGGGGAAGAGATGGGCGGGAGGGAGGAACTCTCCTTAGCAGGAAGAGTTTGGCCAGGCCTGTCTTTAACCTGTACAACCAATGCATAGACAAGTTTTCTGGCACACGCCCAACAGGGAGGTAATGGCTGCCCTTGAGATAGTGATCCTTAACCAGGAGGGTTTAGTACTGTTTTTTTCGAAACTGTTTCTGGAAGCCCTGGAAACAGTGTGGTCCATTAACAAGCACTGTCTGTCTTTGAAGACTCCTCAATAGGGGTTTGCATCCTTGAATACAAGGCGAGGAAGCCAGAGGCCTGGGACCTTTCAAGCTGCCTGCCTTCCCCACTCTGCTGCCAAGGTCTGAATCAACACCACAGCGAAAATAGCAGGCAGTGTCTCATGCTCTGCCCTGGCTTGTCCGCCTGAAGAAAGTAGGAGAATGACAGGAACGTGGAGCCCCCAGTAGGAAATGTGATTTGATGACCTGTGTCTTTTTATATGCCTTTAATCTGACTTTCAAGAGGGTCTCCTGGGCTCATGTTTGGTTCTTGTTCTTAAAAATAATTTTCAAAAGTATTTATTAAAATACCAATTTGTCATTCTCATTCACATCTTTAACTGTGAATAGTGATTCATAAACTGAATTTTGATAAAACTTGAGCAAACTTCATATTTTAGATGATTACTGGGCAGGCGTGAGCCCTTTATGAGGAACAGCTGGCCACTGCTCTGTGGGGCATGGCCTGGGCTCCGCTTCAGGGGCACATTACAAAAAGCAGACATTACCCAGATGTTGTAAAAACACATCCTGATGGGGTCCCTGGATGGCTCCGTCAGTTGATCATCCAACTCTTGATTTTGGCTCAGGTCATGGTCCCAGGGTCATGGGATTGAGCCCCACAGCAGGCTGAGTGTGGAGCCTGCTTAAGACTCTCTCCCTCCCTCCCTCCCTCCCTCTGCCCCTTCACCCAGCTCAAACTTTCCCTCTCTTAACAAAAACAAAAACCATCCTGTAAAAGCACTTTTTGTGTTCGGATTGAAGATCCAGTACAAATCTTCATCCAGTGGAGTTTAAAAAAAAATAGGTCTATTTCTCTATTAGCAAAACTTGAAAATGATTCCCAAGAACACTGCACCTTTCATGATCCTCATTTTCTTTTCTTTTTTTAAAATGTTAATTTATTTTGAGAGAGACAGAGGGAGGGGTTAGAGAGAGAGGAAGGAAGGATCTCAAGCAGGCTCACAGCTGTCAGTGCAGAGCCCAATCTCATGAACCATGAGATCACGATCTGAGTTGAGATCAAGAGTTAGAAGCCTAACAGACTGAGCCACCCAGGTGGCCCAGAGAGCATGATCTCATTTTCAAGCCTGAGTGCACATTCTTCTCCACATTTCCAATTGAGCCCTGGCTTTTATGTGCCACAGCCAAGTGCTAGGGCATGAAAGAGGAAAACAAATCTCCTGGCCTTAGTATGCTTGGCCTCTTGAGCGAGGCAGGATAAGCAAGCGACAAGGAAACAATTGGGTGATAGTTGCTGTACCTGGTGGCAAAAATGTCATAACATGATTTGCATGAATGTGAGAAGGTGGTTGTGACATGGTCTACTTTGCATGAAGTGTGATTGGTTTCACTCCCTCTGATGAAGTTCTTCACCACAGTGCATTTTATACTCAGATTTCCTGAAACAGGTTTTAGCAAGGAGCTGGGAAGGTCTCTCAGTAGGAAGATCGAGCTGGCAGTGTTTCGGGGAGCTCCTGGGCATTTGGCAGTTGTCCACAGTAAGAACAGATGAAGATTTCCTGACAGGCAAGAAAGCTGGGAATGTTGGCAGTGTCTTTGGGGGTAAGCATTAGTAAGCTGAGCTAGTGCTCAAATAAAGATACAGAAATGGAAGAGGTATGGAACTACATAAGTAGTTCATCTGTCAGAAGGAATGGGGAAAAAAGAGCTTCTAAGAATAAGAATCTAAAAAGACCAGTTGACTGTCAGATGAGTTCTGATTCTAGAAGACACTCTCGGTTGAGGCTGTCTTCACTCTGACGCTTTGCCCCCTCAGGCAAGCCCACCTCATCAAAAGCTGGCTTTGAAGCGATCCAGCTCCTGGGCTCTGCAGACATCTCCCCTGGTCAGCAGTGTGTCCAGCGGCTGTCTTGATGGCTACTAACAACATTCACAGCAGTCCTTCAAAATATCCTCCACAGGGCTAAAGCACTTTCTTGTGGCCAAATAATCCAGTGGTCACTACCATAGGTTCTTGGACACATAGCTCCAAGTGGCTACTAGGGGGTGCATAGGAGGAGCAGAGAGCATACCAGCTTGGGCTTACCACTGCAGGAAATCCCTGGGACAAGAAGTGGGCATTGGCTCCCCATTTCAACACTGGGTGTTCCACACCATCACTTACTTGGTCTACTGAACTCAGGTGGGTCTTTACAGGAAGATACCTTCCTTTCTGGGCATTAACATTCAAGTGAACGCTTCCTTAGCCATTTCCTAGTGTCTCAAGGCCTGGCCCCATTGTATGGTCCCCAAATTGCTCTGAATCCCTCTGTACCTTCTTTCTATCCATGTGCCGACCATGTACCCTGCTTAGCTTGTTGGAACAAAGACAGACATTACTGAGCTCCTGCCTCTCTCTGAAGCAGGCAGAGATTGCTTGAACAGGTGCCAAGGGGCTACTATGGGTCCTGAGGGCTTGACCTTGACATTCCACTTGAGTCCTGGGAGCATTGCATTTGTATTCTTCATTGCAATTCTCACTAAACCTGGTTTGGTGTAAAGAGAAGTTAAGAAAGCATCTTCCCCCCAAAAAACTGTGTTCGGGTCAATAACTTCTGGCACTTTGAAGACATTATTCTTTATGTTATAATCTTCTCAAGTGACCTTAAAAATGTACAATCATAGACAAACCTTTGAAATATCTGACATATTTCCATATTTCCATCATGGGTGGGACAGGTGGTGTCCATGTACTGAAGAGTGCTCCTGGGAACACCACCTGCAGAGTGGGGGGAGCAAGATGGGCAGAGGGGAAGCTGAACCATGATGCAGTTGTTGGAGGAACTGCCCAGCGCCATGAGGAATTCTGTAGTTGCGAGGGTGCTTCAGGTACTCCAAACTGCAGTAGCTCTCTCATCAGGGCACTTCTTGGGGGACTCAAAGAGGGGAGGAGGTGTCACGGTCTAAAGGAAGGGAGCTGGCAGCAAACAATACCCACTAACCCACCATGGGCCCACTAATAACGAGAGACCAACATTATTTAAATTATTTATTTTTTCTAAAGTACATCTCATTCAAATCATAGAATAGTCTGATCCATCTTTTTTCCCCTCAAGCACAACTTACACTCATCTCAGATGTTTGTTTTTTCTTTCTTTCCCTTTATAAATCTTACAGGATGGATAAAGATACACTTTAATGGACAAAAACCATCACTCAGAGTTTATGAAAAATACAGTTTCCCAGGTCCACTCCCAGAGCTCCGGAGTGTCTGGGATGGGTCCTAGGGATGCAAAATTTTAAAACTCTCCCCATTAATTCTGCTGCAGGTGGTCCTTGAACCATCCTTAGAATAACACTGCCTAGGACCTGTCTGTTATCTATTGGAAGCAATTTCAGGAAATCCAGGAATAATTAAGTATACAGAAATAGCTCTTCTATAAAATTTCCATATAAAAATAACAGTATTTATTTACAAAGTTTGAGATGCTATAAAATAATACATCATATTAGGTTAGGTACTTCAATCTAATAAAGTCTACATTAGGCAAGTCAGGTGTGGTGTCTGCATTCCCCCTTCTCTTGTTTAAACTGCTTAAAGCATGTGGCACCACAGTGTTTCCTTCATGCAGAAAAAAAAGCAGACCTATACTTTCCGGAAATAAAACCCAACAGCACATGATCAGAGTAAAGCATCTCCAAATGAAAAGTTGAACCAACTTGTGATTTGGGCTCACAGCCTTTTTTTTTTTTTGTCTAAAAGTCAAGTGTGGTGGTGGTAAACCAGATACCTCCAGGAACTCACAGTGCTGAATCACGGTCCTCAGAGCTCAGGCCTATGGAGCAGCCAGCGCAGTTGGCTGGCTGAGTTCTGCTTTCAGGACACTGAGAAGCTGAACCTGCCATGGTGCTATGAGGAGAACTACAATGTGCTCAGAGAGGTCTTTGAGCAGAAAAGTGTCTGGGTCCTCTACTTTTTAGTATGAAAAAAACTTTGACCTCAGTCATGAACAAGCAAAAGAAAGCATCAGGCCATTATTAGGTGGTGCCCAGAATGCTGAAGACGATGCAATGTGGTGACAAGACGGTGAGTTTGAAGTGGTAAGGGCTTTAAAACCCACACAGGATCTGGGGAAGCTTCCTTGTCATGCTGAGAGACATGGACAGAAAGAGGCTAATGTGGTACAGAAGGGTCCACTCATAACCCAGCCTCTTACGCCTCCTCCTACTGACCAACATGCAGGACGGTCTTTGCTTATGGAGAAATGAATTTCTTCCCAGGTGTGAGCTCTAACCCTGGAGTCTTCCAAGCTGAGAGGCCCAAAACTGACACCACGGCCTCATGGTGGGGACTCGTGGGTGGAGTCCCACCTCTCCGCAGTTGTTTAGCACTTAGTGTGGCAAAGGACTGTGCTAATCCAAAGGCTGTTTGGAAGAACTATGGTGGGAGTGCGGTTTTCAGGAGGCCATGTGGCCTTCAGAGGGGGAATAAACTCTGGGTTGTGGTGCAGCGTCTGCCAGACAAGCTGAGGGAGGTTAGGCAAGTCAAGCTCTCAGCTTGTTTCTGAGTGGGGTAGAAGAGATGTTCTCCTCCATTCTGAGACCCTTAGTGGTGAAAGGGGGAGTCTGGCTTCTCTGTTTCATCTAACTGGCTTCCAATGCAGCTATAAGCTGGGAGCCCTTGCATTCAAGAGGTCAAAACAGCACTGAATTCTATAGCCCTCTATGTAAAGCAAAGGCTGAAGAACAATGCAAGATTTCACCTTGACTGAGAGAACAGCTGCACAGAATGCACGCAGGAAACGAATACACTTTGTTGTCTTGGTACGACCACGAATGGACATCTGCTGCCACTTAAGTTTCCATACTTGTCAGAGATCCCCCAGGCATAACGGAAGGGTCAAAGTTTTGTGTCCCCAATTTTTCCTTTTTAGCATGGAGTGAATGTAGATGTCTGTGGGGATACTGGATCTCAAAGGCTGGGTGAGTGTAACTTTTCAGAGATCCCTCAGAGGGGCTAATTCCTGAGAAAGGTTATAATTTATGTGGGCATTTAGTTTCAATTTTTATTAAAAAGGTTAAGATCTTAAGCAAACATCAGACTTTTCCCTTTGAGTAATAGCATGGCTTGAATGGAAGTTAAACTAACTGACCACTGTACCGACTGTGATTTAGAGGTCAGGGAGGCACGTTTCTGAGGGTCAGACAGCATGGTGCAGGCCCCTGACGCACACCCTGTGGGTCTCCGATTAATACACATTTAAGATCATCAGTGCCTGGGGATCACCACCTTGGGTCATGAAAATGGGGAACCTATTTGTGAAAATATCCTCAGGGAGTCTGTGGCTCCACTAAAGCCAATCCACATGCAGAGTACAAGATTATCTTTTATCTATCTAATATAAGAAGTAAATCTTTATGTATTCAACAACTTGAAAAACTAGAAGAGACGTGATTGCTTTTTGATGGTACAGGTTCCACTGCAAGGTGATGGAGGTAATGAGATCGTCCTAGATGAGTTAGAATCTTCTCTTGGTTTACAGATACTGCTGGTAGCTAAGTTTGGTTTTCTTTTAAATTCCTTAACAAATTCCAAAATGTATGCTTAAAACAGGAATGGTGTGACCTTTGTGACCAAGTGCATGTTACGGGACAGAGTGGTGTGTTAAGAACATATAGAGACGTCAGTCTTTTCAACTATCTGACTCAGGACAAATGTCACTTTCTGGGGGGAGGGCTTCCCTGGCCACCCCCAGGCAAAGTAGGCTTTCCCCCACTGTCTCCGTACTCTTCATATTTTCTCTTAGCACTAATCATTCTCGATGTTTTCTGTTCTGCAGTCACTCAAATACCCATTGGAGGATTCAATCTTGACATTCACGGTCCTAACTCCCACCCCATACTCCCTGCTGAGGAGGCACAGTCTTAACGTCTACATCACAGATCTGTTGGGTAGAGACCCTTCTTCCACATGCCTGAGACAGGGAGCTGGAAAGGTATTTAAAGGGCCCTTCAAGTGAATCACTAATAACCAGGCTTCTCTGAGTGTGGTTTTGAGAGAAACCGCTCTGGCAGCCCCCTCCCTTGTATCCCCGCCCCCGCCCCAGGAACACACGCTGCCACCATGTTCTGACTGTCCCAGGGCTGAAGTGACATCTGTTCTTGGAGCAACTCTGCTCTTCTAAAAAGAGTCATGGCTTAGCAAATAGCCGAGTGATAGATGGCTAATGTGGCCACGTCTTGATGAAATAATGCCTCTTTAATTTTCTGATAGGGGCTCATTTGCATTTGAGGACTGAGCCTGGCTGTACTTTTCAAGTATGGCAGGGTTATGATTACAACTGTAAATTGTGTTAATGGAGTTATCCTCTCTGACCCTGGTAAAATGGCAGAAAGTACATAACACTTTCTCCCCACCATTTCTATAAAGCATTAGATGGAAGGAAACGAAACATGTGGACATGATCTGTGACGTTTTCCAGGGACAGTGCACATCACTGAGGTGAGGGATCACTGGGTTAGCACCCCTGTTCCTGCCCCCTCCCCAACGCCTTCCAAGATCATAAGGCACGATTCATGTCAGCACTTACTGAAGCTGTTTTCATCACCTTGTCATCGCATGAAAAGAGTAAGTAGATGAGACAAATTCTCAGTGGGTAGAAGGGAAGCTGGGACAGGTGCCTGGGTGCCTTCAGCACTGCCGTGGACCCTGGCAGTGTTGCCTCCCACACAAGGGACTAATGTGGCAGGTCCGGTGCCCCCTGTTCAAGTTCTAAAAGCAACAGGAATTTACTGACCGAATGATACTATGCACTTGAAAGGGTTAGTAGCTGAACTGACCCTTGAGGGGGAAAAAGGCCTCTTAAAAAAGCTCCCCAAAGGGTGGAGTGTGACCAGCACCTTCAGGAGGTGTGTGAGTGTGCAACTCCAAGTGCTACTCCTATAGAGAATCCTGGAGAGTGTGACCATCATTTCCTAACATGTTGTTACTTTGATTTCTACATGGACTTGTGGTTAAGTGCTGAACTTTTCAAAAATCTGTTTGGGGGAGACACAGAGTAACAATTTATCTTTCCAAACATGTCACCTCCTTTTCTGCTCAGGCAAGGCTTTGCACCAACAACATGTACTGGTGACCACAGTGTGATGCCAACAGATGTCCTTAGCAGTAACTGAAACACATCACTGAGGGACAGAGGCCACGTCCCACAAAGAGCACACACCTACGTCTGGGATGGCCAGTGATGGGCACTAATAACATTACAAGTCTTTGGTTGCTTAAAAAAACAACCCTGTATTTTATCAGCTTAAAACACTATTGCAGCAGAGACTAGAGAAGGGGGTGGTACCCCAAGAACTCCAACAAGGACTTTGCTGTTTGGTGCAAGAATGATCAGTGTACCTATCACAAGTGTTGCTGTACAGGTCTTGGGACCTGTATACAATACTTTGAAGACTACAGGGCTAGCTGTGGCCCTTTGCTCAGGGCCCCCTCAAGTTATAGGGATGCACGTAGTAAAGGGGGTTAGCACTGGGGTCAGTAAAGGAGGCAGCGGTTTGGAAGGAAACTTGGTTTTACCCGCCCGTGTAGCTGATGATCTTCAGGTCGGAACTGTCTTGGAGGCCCTTGGGGACGGGCTGCAGCCTCGGCAGGATTTTGGATCCTCCCGTGTACCCAGTCGAAGACGTGCCCCAGAAATCAGGCTGAGCACAATTCTCTAAAAACTGCCTCAATCTCTCTGTGCCCTTGGCCACTCTGAGTCTGCACTATGGCTTATTTCTGACAGAATGACTGTTGTCTCAACAAACTTCTGTTAAAGCTGTATGTCCTCGTGTCTTAATTTTCATGGCCTTAATAACAAAATTTAGGTCAGCCAAATCTTTCGCCCCTGGCTCACTCTATGCAGAGTGGCAGAACTTTAAAACGGTATCAGAAGGCATCTGCGCTTCCTGAATGGAGTTAGAAAGGAACTGATTTGGGAGGAGCTTGGCGCTGGGCCCAAAGGTGTCAGATGCATAATCCAGAGCATATCCAAATGAGTTGAGTCGAAGAGTTATTTTCCAAGATTATTTGCTCTTCTCAAGGCCTTAATGTGAAATTAAATTGAGGCTAGGCCATGTTGGCAGAAGTCACCACACTCCCCTGAATATTCAGAGAGGCAGGGACTGTGAACACACCAGTGCAGTATGCCCAGTGGCATCTTTGGCTATGAATTAACAAACTGTAGACCGCACTGCTATGAATCCAATTATTTGGAGTGATCAACGTTCTTCGGTGTTCCTGTGAAATGCTGAATTATTGGGTTAATCTGAAATGCAATTTACCCACGAATAAACCCGATTAGGTGATTCTGGTGACTGAAAATGTACAAAAGGTGACATGTACAGGAAAACACTGACGTTCATATTCTTGAAAAAGACTTTAAAGACAAAAGTAATGACATTTGGTTCATGTTCACAAATTGCACACCAAACAAGTACTGCAGGGGATAAGCAAGGAATTCGGTCATGGGAATTTGTCTGTTTTGTTTTAAATGAAAAAGCTATATGAAATGCATTAACTTTGATTAAAACTATAGATACAATTTCCTTCTCTGTAAAACTTCCAGATTTAGAAGGCTGGCAAAGGCAGTGCTGGCAAAGTAATAATGCACGTGGAAATGCTTTTCTATTTTGGCTTCCAGAAGTAGCCCTAAAAAAAATTCTATGCACCAATGCATTGGCTACTAATGATCATTTCAGTTTTACTATAAATTATTCTAAATGTCACTTAAGTACTTAGGAAGTAGCGCTTGCTCCTTTCTAGAAGCCGTCTAAGGCAGCTGATGCGTAAAGCACATCAACCAGATCTCAGCTAGTCCCGCAGCGCAGCCTGGGCCCCTCAGCCCGCGAGGCCTGCCATCTGCTCCCCGCGCTGGCCCGCTCCCTGCGCTGGGGCCCTCTCACGTTCACTTCTGCTTGTAAAAGGCAGCCCAGGCAAGGAGGAGAAACACAACACGCACGACGTCAAGGACTGTTCATGACAGAGATCCTGATTCTAAGGAGGGTGATGTGGGTGTGGGGGAACAGAAAGATCCCACCTTGGGGAAGATAAATGAGCTTCATTCATGCTGCCAATCCTTGGGGACTGTCCCCTCTACCACCTCAGAAAACCTTTGTCTGCGGTGTGATCTATTGCTCTGTTGTTTAAAGTTCTCATTCACACTATGTTAGCTTTTTTCATCTCAATCATCTCAGCCTTCACAGAATCTGCTTATTGTGTTTCCCTAGTTTTCACTGAACACACAGTGCAAACAAAGGCAAAGACTGAAGAAATCATCTCAAAAACAAGAGCTCACACTAAAAACACACATGAGCATCAACTAGCAAAACGTGGGTTTTCTCCTGGCTTTATTCTGGGGAGGAGGAATCCTCCTCCTCATCTTCCTCGTCGTCGTCGTTGAAGGAACAGGGGGTCTCGCCTCGGGACTCAGAGCAGTGAGAGGCCGCACTGCTGGACTGGTGACTGTTTGGGGCAAGGAAATGCCCGGTTGCTAAGGCCACTTCAGCATCCAAGCACAACCCTTGGTTTACACTAGCAAACAATTAAAAACAAACAAGCTCATTAATGTGGCGAATGTTTTAAGCATTGTAAAATGTAGGAATCAAAACACGGGAAAGGAGGTGCCACTGGGGAGCTCTGCCAAAAGCTGCTCCAGACCTGGACTGCAGTGACACCTGGCCCCGCCCCGCGGAGAGGGTCAGGGCTGCGTGGCTTCTCTTCCTAACCCTGAAAAAATACGTACCTTGATTGGGACAAGGTGGCACCAGTGGTCAGGTCTAAATTTGAAACTGATTGGGTAGAGTTCAAAAGTAGTCCCTGATTTAACCAAGAAGGTCCTGTGGAGATATCTACGGGAGAAAACAGAAACAGAAGATGCAGGTGCGCTGGGAGCTCGGTGGCTGCTGCCGTTACGGTCTCGAGGAAGCAGACAAGGAAGGAGGGGAGCTGATCTAAATCACAGCGAGGGGAGTCTCCCGCCTTGGGGAGAATCCAGGGTTCTTCAGAGTGGAAAAAAAATATCTCTAGGACATAAGAACAGCAAAAAAATACAGGAAGGCAGACTACAGTGACGAATTCAAATTAAGCCAATCACAGACTCCCAATATTTTCTCTTAACACCTGGAGAGGGCAGCTCAGAGCACAGTGATTGCTGAACTATTCCTGGACACCCACTGTCCTCACCACCAAAGACTCTGGTGTTAAAAGCCAAGCCAGGAGTGGGTAAAAAAAAGTCAAATCAGAAACAGGTAAAGAAGGACAGACCCACGTTTGCTAAGCCCCCCACTGTACCATCTTTTCACATGTGAACTAGCGAACGCAGCGCTATTACTCATCCATTCTTTATCCGGTATCCTGGGCTTTGTAACTCAAACAAGCCCTTATTTTATTTTTTTAACGTTTATTTATTTATTTTGAGAGACAAAGTTCGAAAAAGTGGGGGAGGGGCAGAGAGAGAGAGAGAGTCTCAAGCTGAGCACGGAGCCTGATATGGGGCTCAATCTCATCAACCATGAGATGATGACCTGAGGTGAAATCAAGAGTCCGACGCTCAACCGCTCAATGGACTGAGCCACCCAGGTGACCCAAACTAGCCCTTATTTTAAAAGGTCACACGCAGTCACATTTTTAAGGAGGGTAAGACACGGGCATTACTGTTTTAGTGTGCATAAAATATTTTGGGTATATCCTTGCAATCTTATTTTCTGCACATATACCATATTTTCCCAGTCACAGCCCTGGTAAACTCTTATTATAATTTTATTTGTTTAATACTTGTCACATTACCTAGACTATTAGCTCAAAGGTGGCAGTGACTGAAACACAGAAGATCTAAATGTTACTGAATGCATGAGTATAGTCTCTTTCAACAGTAAGTTTATGAAAGAGGTGGAAGAAATAATAAAAATGTATTCCTAAAAAGAAATTCTTTGACCTACATTACAAAATAATACTGAATGTACACTCAGAAAGTATAATTTAGTAATGAACCTTTATTAGAGTTAATTGAAATTGTTCTGTAACTAATTACTGTGCAAAAACAACAACAAAACAAAACAGAAAAGCCCCCACAACTCTTCTGGACTGGGACTGGGAACCCTGGTACCCTGGTGCTGTCTGACCAAGTGAGAGGCTTCCTATGTAGGAAAAAAAGGTCACCGAATGATTAATTTTAGAATGGCTGTGTGAACCTTTTCTTTAGAGGCTAAGGCAGCTGTGGAAAAAAATTCAATTCTAAGAGGAATACCAGACTTTAAATATATTAAATAAGAACAAGCCTGTGCAAGATGAAATTAAAGCCAGAATCCTGTGGTGAATATTAATTAGTACATCTGGAAACTTTCTGTCAGAACATAGCTATTTACTTGTTTGCGAGCACATACCACATTAAACTTTCTTTTCCACAATGGCATTGAAACGCCTACATTTCTTTCACATTATCGTAAGATCCACACAATAGTTCTCACAGTCTTACTCAAGAGCCATTCTGTCCCTTTGCACACTAAAGGCATACATTTCTTCTTTTAAAGTAACCAGAGTCTATATCCCAGTCTGCAAATGAGGTCACAAAGAGATCAAAACCACAGAGCCTGCCTAATTGCCCTGAGCCTTTTCATTGAGAATAAGGTAAAATAAAGTTCTGGTGATTTATTGAGTAAGCCCTTTCTTCAGACCCTGCTGGACTTCCAGTCTGACTGGGCTGCTAATAAAACAGCAGGGCCTGCTCTGGGAGAGAGGGGGAGAAAGGAGCATGGCGGGGTAAAGATATGGAGCGAGCTGACTGAGAGCCAAAAGAAGGGGCCGCACTTGCAGCAGGTGGATGGTGCTTGTTTTGAGAACCAACAGAAACCAAATCTCAAATTAATAAACTCTTGCGTTTTGACCTAATGTCCAAAACCATAAAACAATGTAAGAATGATGGGTGCCTGGCTGGCTTGGTCGGTAGAGCATGCAATTCTTGATCTCAGGGTTGTGAGTTCGAGCCCCACATTAGGTATAGAGATTACTTAAAAATAAACTCTTCAAAAAAATAAGAACTACCTCTTTGCTTATATTTGATTTAATATTCCTTAGAGCTAATATTACAATGCCTTCAGAAGTGATGTGATATTCTAGGTGGTAATACTGATGGAAACTAGCCAAAGCAAAGACCGAAAGCATTGTTTATGCATTAAAATTATATGTGCAGAATATACCACAGTCTTGGGAATTATGACAATCACAAAGGTTTCTGACTCAGTGGAAAAAAATCTGAATTACAGAACCCGCAAAATATACAGTTTTTGTTTTCTAGTATACTCAGTATACTCCTAATTTTTATTATTATTTTCTAATGTTTATTTGTTTTGAGGGAGAGAGAGACAGAGCATGAGTAGGGGAGGGATAGAGAGAGACAGAGACACAAAATCTGAAGCAGGCTCCAGACTCTGAGCTGTCAGCACAGAGCCCAACGTGGGGCTCAGACCCACGAACCGTGAGATCATGACCTAAGCTGAAGTCGGATGCTCAACTGACTGAGTCACCCAGGTGCCCCTACTCAGTACGCTTTTAAAACTCACAATAAAAAAACAACCTAATGCAAAAATGGGCAAAAGATCTGAATAGACACTTCTGCAAAGAAGATACACAAATGACCAATAAGCACACAAAAAGATGCTTAGCACCATTAGATATTAGAAAATGCAAAATAAAGCCACAGTAAAATATGAACTATCTCATGTCTACAAGAATAGCTATAATGAAAAAGACGGACAATAACATCTAAAGGAAAAGTATAAGGACAACACAGACCCCTCACATGCTGCTGGTAGAACTATGAAACGGTGCAACTGCTTTTGGAAAACATTTTGGCAGTAACTCAAAATGTTAAATACAGAGTTCCCATATGACCCAGCAACTCCGCTCCTAGGTATACAACCAATAGAAGTGAAAATTTATGATCACACAAAAACTTGTACAAGAATGTTTATAGCAGCATCATTCATAACAGCCCCAAAGCGGAAGCAATCCAAATGTCCACCAACTAGTGAACGGATAAATGAAACGTGCTATTATCCATACGATGGTAGTAAAAGGGCATGAAGTGATGGCACATGCAACAGCATGGATGACCCCGAAAACACAAGGCTACGTCAAAGAAGTCAGTCACAAAGGCTATGTATTGTATAATCTCTCTATATGAAATGTTCAGAATGGACAGATCTACAGTGGCAAAGTAGATTAGTGGTTTCTAGGGCTTGGAGGAATGGGGGGGTGTAGGGGTTTCTTGGTGAAGTGATAAAAAAAAAAACTAAGACACCAAATCACATCCACCTGATTGGGAAAACAGAACACTTCCATTCTTCAGGTGATAAGGTAACTTGTGAAATCAAATTAATAAGGCTCTGGCATCATCTGGTAAAGCTGAAGCCGCAAGTACCTCTGGCCCAGCAGTCTGACGCCATACCTGGGCATGGGGGCACTGGGTTATTGTTAGAGGAATGTTCAAAGTAGCACTGCTTTGTCATATCAAGAAACTGGCAAACAAAACAAAACACCACCCTAAAGGCTTATAACCAGTAAAATGAAAAAAAAAAAAAAATCAATGGTGGTATAGTGATACAATAGAATTCTACACACCAGTAAAAATGTATGAATTACAGCTACATAAAATCATGCAGACGGATGAAAAGAACATGATGTGGAGTGGAAAAACCCCTATCTCTAAAGAATATATCACTATGATCCCATTTATATAAAGGTCAAAAATAGGTAAATCTGAACAATAAACTGCAGTTTATTGTTTATGGTTTTTGTTCGTATTTCTAAAAAAAGCAAGTGATGATAAAAAATAAATTTAAGAGAATGGTTACATTTAAAAGGGCAGGGAAGGGCACAGAATGGACTTTAACTTTATACAAGAAAGGTGTTCGCAGGTTAGGGTTTGACATTTAATCAGGGACAACACGTGGAAGTGTTAGTTAACATACCTGTGATATAACCTTCCAATGCCTTCGGCACCAGTGACTTAGCAAGTTTCAGATCCTCCAGAGAGCATTTGCCTGACTCCAGGCCAAAGGACATTCCCATCCGCTTCAGTACCTCTATGTCATCATGGATCTCAAAGGTGTTGTCAAAATTAAAAAGATATTCAAATCTGCATCAGAAAACAAAGTCAGAATGGCGTTTCAGTGGCATAGGGAGCGTCTGCATAGGGCTTTCCTCTGTACATTAAATAAAAAGAATGAGGGCCTAAATTCAGCTATAGTACTAGAACTTACCATTCAGAGCAGTAAGAGTCATTCTGCTGTGTTCAGAGGAATGACATCTCACATATGCTACTTCACCAATTAAAACAACTTTCTTATGATAGACAGCAGGAGTCCATAAACTTTAACCCTCTTTAATCTGCTACAAACAGGGGTCAGAAACTTTGGTCTAAATCTAGTCCTTTTCTAAGTTGTCTTCAGCTTTGTCAAAAAGATAAAATAGTAGGAAAAGCCTTTCCAGTTTAACATTAGACATCCTTACTAATAGCCGGCCTATTAGGTTTGAGAGAGAAAACCATTTTGGACGCTTACTTCCTGTTCATGAATCAAGTATCAGCTACAGCATACTTTGGGTAGGTAATAAATGGAAGACTTTTAATAAACAAACCAAAACTCAAATCCTGCCTTAAGAGCCTAAGAAGTGAAACATCTTAAGGAAAAAGTACCACATAAATATATGGTACATGTTCCTGTTTTTGAAAATTCCCACATCAGGATGCCCAGCTACCTGGTACATGTTTAAAACAAACAAACAAACAAACAACAAGGTGAAATGTAGGAGCACACAGTCCTTCTCACTCCCGGACTTGGCCCTGGGGCACCTTCACTGACAGGCCTCAACTCTACTGGGACGCAGTGCAGATGAGATGTTCTGGGAAAATGGTGGGTTCACGTTCTCATAAAACTCTTACTAAAATCACCTAAGGTAAGAATTGTTTACGCTAGGCTTTAGATCAGGGCAAAAATTACAACGTACTGTAAAATGCCACGTTTAAATAATCTGAAGTATATAAAGCTGAATAAAGGACATTAACAAATTTTCAAGAAAAAGACCCACAAAAAGTCTGAAGCGTGTGCCTGTCATAGGGATGATTCTTGGCAAATGTTAAAGGCAGATGGTTTTGTAAATTTAATCCCTCTGATGAAAAACCTCCAGGCTAATTAAGGGGTAAAGACTGCATCATCAGAGCAATGGAAAGACAAGGCTTTGGGGACCTACCCTGAGTAACAAGCCTCCACAAGCAGCTCAGAGCCTTCTTCCCTTTACTCAGGGAAAGGCCGGCAAAGGGCAGGGTTCAGTAACCACCAGGGATGGAAATCTTACTAGACCCAGCCTGGGGTGAACAGAATCCACAATTCCTTTAGACCGATGGCTCCCAGATTTTTCTGCTACCCTTTTTAGGTTTAGAAGACTAAATGATGAAGAGAATTTAATAATCCCTCATGAAACAAGAGGTAACTGGAGAGAGGAACTAGAATTCTAAATCTGTTTCTCCTGAAAAATATGTTAAACATTCTCTAGGATTCTCAGTTTTATGAGAATATGTTAACACAGTCCCTTCAGATATAGGTTTTCGTGTATGAACAACACAGACATGCACCATGGCTAGGAGCTTTGGGCGCCTAGTGGGCTAGGTCCTTTTAAGAATTTATCTCTGACTCTTGAAAACCAACAAGTTAAATACTGTAATTCTTACTTCTGTGGAAGAAGCATCCAGATCCAGAGAGGTTAGAAAACTGTAGTGAGAGGAAAAGACTGAAAAATGGGTCTTCTGACTTCAAAGCCTACATGGTCCCTATTTTTAATGGTGTCTAGAGTCTTAACTATTAAATACTTTTGGAATCCCTGCTCGCTGTTTTTCTTTTTCTTTCTGGAACCTTATTATTTAAGTGACCTAGAATCTCTGTATGCCATCAAGATAAACAGGGAAGCGACACAGCCCGAGAAAAGAGTGGTGAAGCCTGGAGAAGGCCAAGCCCACGGGAAACACTGTGGCTCAGAGCAGACCAGAGGTCCCAGTCCTGGACAGCTTGGGGCTATGCCTCTGGTACTGATGTAATTACTGAGCCTTCATTTGCTTTCAAATGAATCCCAGTTTGGTCAGTAAGTTATATGCTGACTCCTTGAAACAGCAGCTAATATTTATAACGGGCTTGCCTTGGGTCAGACCTTTTATAGACACCATCTTATTTAATCCTTACAACAAGGCAGCATGTGATAGAGGCCTTGGAATCACCCCTTTTGTTCTTCAGGAAACTGCTCTGAAGCAGTTACGTGGGGGGAGCCACACACACTTGCCTCCGGCTCCCGGTACTCCCTATTCCCTCCACTCTCTCAGGACCCCGGTCGCACGCTGAGGTCCACCACTTTTTCACGAAGGGTAAAATAAATTACAAATTAATTCTTAGCAGTATTTTAAAAAACTGCTACTTCTCACTTGCTGTGATAAATATCATCAATCTTAGTTAAAATGTAAAAAATTTAAAAATAGAACTACCATATGATCCACCAATTCCACTTCTGGGTATTTATCTGAAGGAAGTAAAATCACTAGTTCACAAAGATATCTGCACCCCGTGTTCACTGCGGCATTGTTTACAACAGCCACGATGTACAACCTGACTGTCCACTGACATATGAACAGATAAAATAAATGTGGTTTGTGTGGGTGTGTATAAATGGAATACTTGGCCATAAAAAAGAAGGAAATTCTGCCACTTGCAACAATCTGGATGGACCTTGAGGCATTATGCTGACTGAAGTTAAGTCAGACAGAAAGACCAATACTGTATGACTTCACTTATATATGGAATCTAAAAAAAAAAATTGACTGACAGATGCAGAGAACGGATGGGTGGTTACCAGAGGCAGGAGTGGGAAGTGGGCGAACAGCTGAAGGTGGTCAAAAGGTATAAGCTTCTAGTAATAAAATAAATTAAAAAAAAGAAGAGACTGCATCTAGCATTTTCACGTCCATTACGTAACAGAGAGAGGCACACTCAACTACGATACAGTAAAATGAGGAGGCATGGGTTTAAGGCCACACGTTGATGTAAGTTATGTCTACAGTAAACCAGGGCAGTAGGTCACCAGTGAGCTGACCTTGTCGCAGGCCCTCAGGGATGGCCTACTTCCAGGCTGCTACTTGCCCAGGGTTAGCACATGCGCGTACGTCCGCACACATCTTGCCTGGGCTCCAGGCCCTACTATGGATCTAGCCTGGGCCGCACGGTGCCAGGCACCCGCCAGGCAGAGGGTGAGTGAGGAAGGACGCGCAGGAAGACGACAATACTCTGAGTCTGCAGAGGGGTTTCACATGCCCCAGGAGGTCAGCCTCCACCCTTCTTTATGTTGCAGAGGATGCGAATAGGATCCCAGGAGGCCAGCCCTACTCTCTTCCCCTAGTTCTCCACTCACTTGTCACTGGAGATGCTGCAATCTATGACTGTCTTCCTGCTTGTGTTGATGATGATAAATGGCAGCTGAATGGCGGAGTTCAGGGCTGGAGGGCCCTGGTTCTGCTGTTCATTTTGCCGATTTCTCTGAACCAGGTTTTTGAAAGCGATTTGCTGTAATGACCAATAAAAAGAATATTGTCATTTAATGTGGATAAGTGAATGAATTAAAGTAAATACTTAAGAAATAGTTTAAAATTAGACTATTTAAAAAGGCCTTCCACCTATGAGTTCATTAAAATTAAATATTTAGAAAAAAGATTAAAATGATCTAAGATACATCTCAAGGGAAAAATTACATTTAAATGATGTTTAACATCACCCTAATGTAAATAATGGGACCCATGGTGTCCACCACCCACAGAAACAGGATCTTACGTATCTGGGAGAGCTCCCTAGTGCTTCCAACTCAGAGTGACACGGAGAGAATGACACTAAGTGAGCTTCCATCTTCCAATTATCTAACACAGACTCTGGGGAGTTTAGGGTTCAATACAGCTTTTAGACAGTCTAGCTTAGGGATAATGCAAACTATATAAAGCCACAGAATCCTTTCTTCAAATGAAATCTATGGGGCACCCACTATATAAAACCTATACTAAACCCACTTTGTACAAGTCACGTTGCTCTGGCTGGTGCAGTGGGGCCGGGAGTCCAGAACTCACTGGCTCTGCCCTCACTCACCCCTCAGGTTCCTAGGGTACGTCCCCAGCTCCCCATCCTCAGGGCGCAGTTGGAATCGGGCCCAAACAGCTCCTCGCCTAACATTTTCCAGGTCAGAAACGGAGGCTTAGCACCTGTAAGATCTGTCAAGGCCTGAATCTTTATACTGACTCTTGCTGCTAATTTTAGTATAACCATTACTTGCAAGTCAAAGAAGTGACTGTCCACCCCGCTCCCTTTTAAATTAAAGGCAAATATGTCATAGACTTCCACACTAGAAAGACTATGCAATTCAACTTTTTCATCTGCTCCTGAAACAGAGGGGTTTTAAATGCTCCTGAAGTCAGATCCATTCGTTCCCTTTCATCAGGGCGTCCCATCTTCTCACCCAGTCGTGATGAATTTAAGTTATTTTCTATGTTTTAGCAATCTTACCCTAGGATTGTTGATTTTAGGTTCCAAATCGTAACAAAAGTTTGATTGAGATGATTTTTATCTTAGCAGTGCCTGGGGGGCTTAGTCAGTTAAGTGTCTGACCTTGGCTCAGGTCATGATCTCACCATTCATGAGTTTGAGCCTCATGTTGGGCTCTGTGCTGACAGCTCGAAGCCTGGAGCCTGTTTCGGATTGTGTCTCCCTCTCTCTCTGCCCCTCCCGTGCTCTCTCTCTCTCTCTCTCTTTCTCAAAAATAAATACACATTAAAAAAATTAAAAATACATTGTTTTTATCTTACAGTGACTGGGTACTATCCCTAAAAAGTGAACATTTATGGGGCGCCTGGGTGGTTCAGTCGGTTAAGGCTCCAACTTTGGCTCAGGTCATGATTCACGGTTCGTGAGTTTGAGCTCCACGTCGAGCTCTGTGCTGACAGCTCGGAGCCTGGAGCCTGCTTCAGATTCTGTGTCTCCCTCTCTCTCTCTGTCCCTCTCCTACACACTCTCAAAATAAACAAACATTAAAAAGTTAAAAAAAAAGTGAACATTTGCTCTTAAAATGTACAAAACAGATGAGATACCAATTTATTCTAGCCCCAACAGTGCGTCCAAAAATCAGTATCAGTATCAATCACTATCAAAAAACTATCACTGCCAATACTATCAAATGTTATTTCGGTCACACTTCATTATTTTCTGCTGCTGAAGAATGAGGGCTGTTTTATATTCATTGCTTAATTTACTTAATGTTGGAAAAAATATGCTATTATTGTAAAACTGAGAAAAAGAATGAAATGTTTGAGTACTTCTGCCCAGATTCTCTTCCCTTTTACTAGAAAAAGCATCTCAGGAGATGCTCTCATACTCTGTTGAGCTTTGTGGCCCTAGTGCCACAGGAGGATCTCAGATTAGGAGGGAATATAAACAGTAAGAAATAAGAGTTCTTATATATTTATGACTCACTGTTCAATATTGTGTACACTGAACAGCATCAGAGATTTTTCAGGTAAAGAGCAGTAATAACATACACAATGTTATTTTGGTAGTAGAAAAAAGAATCAACTCCCATTTGTTTTGGACTGATTTCCTTATTTGTTGTCCTCTGTTGATTCCCTTCAGCCTGCTGTTCTTTTCCACGCATATTAACAGCAATTTTGGAGGCTGAACAGCTTCAGGTGTGTTCAGACATTCATTTTGCTGTGCATCAGCAGCCCTGGAAAAGGTTTCAGGGCTGGTAGGGACAGTTGTATGGATGAAAGCAGGGTATCTGGATCACTTCAGGTGTAATTTACATTTCCTCTCCTACATTTCCAAGGATAAATGAGAGGCCGTGACAGTTAAGTAGAACTTACCTGTGTCATGTGATGTCAGTGAGGTGTGACATTAACTTCTTAAACATTAAACTAGCTTTGCCATGGCAAATTATTAGTGTTCAGGCATATATTTATTTTCCATGACAACTTCATGAATGTTACTTGATGAAGGAGAGAAAAACAAAACACTAGCAGGAAATAAGCTGTATGTCTACCAGAAGACCTGATAATATTTTTTCAGTTATACTTTGGGTTTCATTTTAATATTCAGAGAGACCTACTTTATATATGTTGACAGCTAGGTTGCCCCTGGGTTGAAAGCTTCTATAATTATTTGGTTTGAGAGAAAGAAGAGGAAAAGAGATTTAGGATTTAAAAAAAAACACCACAGTGTTGGGGGCACCTGGGTGGCTCAGTCAGTTAAGTATCTGACTTTGGCTCAGGTCATGATCTCATGTTTCGTGGGTTTGAGCCCTGCATCGGGCTCTGTGCTGACAGCTCAGAGCCTGCTTCGGATTCTGTGTCTCCCTTGGTCTTCGCACCCCCCTCTTCCCCTCACGTTCTGTTGCTCTCTCTCAAAAATAAACTTTAAAGTAAAAAATAAAAATAAATAAAAATACAGTGTTCATTAATGAGCAGGAGACGGACAGAGAGGGGGAGACACAGGTCCAAAGCGGGCTCTGTGCAGACGCTTAACCGACTGAGCCACCCAGGCACCCCTCAACTTCATTCTTTATGAAGGCTCTGTAGGTATGTGAACATCCCATGAGGGTGATCGTGCCCAGGACCATTCTTTCTGATAAACACATAATTACAGGCATACTAAAAAACAGGTTTTTTTCAGTAACATTATAACAGAAAGCAAGTTCCACAACGTTCCATGAAGGTTTTGGGAAAATCTAAGGAAGGAAGACCTGGCACAGAGGGGCGGCACTGTGAGCCAGTGGCAAACAGTGCAGCGACAGCAACAGCGAAGGCAGGTGGGGAAAGAGAGCGACAGTGTGGGTTAGAAGCCAGCACCTGGCAGGCCAGGTCTCAGAAGGCAGAATTCCACAAGGAGGAGCATGGGAACAAACTGTCAGTTTTCAAGTTTGTTCTTATTTTTTATTTAAGCTGCAGAACACTCTCTTCAAATAAAACCTTATTTGGAAATGCTGTATAAAAAATACATAAAATGCTTGCTCCAGCACTAGCTCCTCAGGGAGGTCCGATGGGGTTCAGTGTGCCGAGGAGACAGGGAACACAGTAAGGAAGACATGGCCTAAGCAGGGTGGAGACGTCACCTCCGGGGCCTGCCAGGCTTGGGCAATCTCTGCGGCTACGCCTCTGCCCCGCCCTACGTCCTTTCCTGGTTCCTTCCCCGAGATTACGCAGGCCTCTGCAAGGGCTGAAAGGTCTTCCCTTGCTCCTCTCATTTATACAGGAACATGAAACAAATGAACAAAAATTAGCACCTAGAAAGTGAAAAGGCAGAAGTGCGGAATATTTAAAAATATCTAACATATTCTGTCCATTAGTCAAAGGGACTGCTTTAGAAAAAAACCTGCTATGATATTTGGTAACTCGTTACCTTTATTTCTGAAAAGTGGATTACATCAGAAATTAAATAAGATCTAAGAGTTGTCAAATCAAAGTGGATTTTATGAGTGGTTGAAAACTTTTCATATATAGACAACTTGCAGATTTTAAAAAAAGCATAAAGGGGCGCCTGGGTGGCTCAGTCGGTTAAGCCTCCGGCTTCGGCTCAGGTCAGATCTCACGTTCGTGGGTTCGAGCCCCGCGTCAGGCTCTGTGCTGACAGCTAGCTCAGAGCCTGGAGCCTGCTTCCGGTTCTGTGTCTCCCTCTCTCTCTGACCCTCCCCCTCTCATACTCTGTCTCTCTCTGTATCAAAAATAAAT
>NC_043704.1:119106506-119130025 GCF_006229205.1 Suricata suricatta | reverse complement strand
AAAAATAAATAAATAAATAAATAAATAAAGTTAAAAAAAAAGCATAAAGACCCTCTGGCTCATTTAAAAAAGGGTCTGTGACTGCAATGAAAATGACCCCAGTGTACTACTCAAAGTGAATTTTCATAGCAACTGTAATTACCAAAAATAAAATTTTTAAAAAGGCCATGTGATTCTACTTCACATGATTTTATACATTGGCTCTATTATATTAAAAAAAATCCAAATTCCAGGCAATTATCCAAAACACTATAAATACAGGGATCCTTATTACACTGTAAAAGTTAATTTTCTTAAAAGAAAGGTATTTTAACTTTTGGTATTTCTATGAAGCTTACTGAATCATTACATGTTATTTTATTATTTACAGATACTAAGTATGACAGGTGGATTTGATTATTTTACTTCAAGTGTCCAAAGTTTCACTAGTCTTACTTCTTGACATTCCAAATTAGGGCTAAAAGAAACACACACGAAAGGACTCGTGACACAGTTTTTGTTCAGAGTAAGAGTAAGTGTCAAGAGTAAATCGCTGCACATACAAGTCCCGCACAGGGCAGGTGAGCTGCCAGAGGCCATGATGACGGTGAGAGACGGAACCGTCGTGAAGCTAGACCATGCAGATGGTGGTGAGCTCAGATGTGTAGGGGCTGCCCCAATGTGGTCTCCCCAGACACGACTCAAGGCACCCAAGGTGTTCAACGCTGACTCTAGAAAACAAGGAAGCAGAGCAGCAGAATCTGGAAGAGCATGAAAACCATCCTGGCATCTTTACCTGCAGGAGAAGTTCTTGCAGCTGGGCCCGCTTCTGTTTTATCCGTTCTATCCGCCTCTGCTTCTCGATCTTTAAAACATAGGTTACAAAAGAACTTGAACGTATGTGGAGTATAAATTACTGCCTACCTTTCAGGTCCCAATTCTGAGTTATCAACAATTTTCCTTCAGACTCCATCCATTTTAACTACCAATGTCAATAAAGGCAAATCACATCTTTTTGGGGAGCAGAGCTTAGGGTAAGCAAGTAGGCATGACAGCAGAATTGTGGCAACTATGATCTATAATAAAATCCGTCCACCTAAAGAATACTTGGCATACAGTACTTGTTGCTATTTGTTACTCAAGTTCTAATCAGAGTAATAGCTAATATTTAGTGAATAATTTACTCTAGGTGCCAGCAACTCAACGAAGCACTTTAAACACATTATCTTAATTCATCTTCACAAAACCCTATGAAGAACTACTGCATTTTGCATGTAAAGAAATGAAAGCATCAAGGGTAAGGAACTGCCTAAGGTCAAATAGTAAGTGGCAAGAGTCAGAATTTGAACCTAAACCACCTGGTTCCGGAGACTCTGTTATTACTTACTTTGTTACATTAGCCCCTAACCTGAAGAGTGAGGTTAAGCTCTCACTTACGATCACAGGCTAACGGACTTTAAAGTGGGCATAGCTCCTAATACAGAAAGGCTACATATTCAATACACCAACTCGCAGTAAGGAACATGCTTATGGGGCAAAGTTTCCAGTTTCACATAACTATTATTTTCCTCATTCTTTCTGAATTTTCTCTGAGTTCCTCATTGTGTCTTTGGGCAAAAGTCAATAACATCAAATACAACATTTTTCTTGTCTACTCCAACCATATTTCCTCTTTCTTTCTCTTTCTTTCTCTCTTACTTTCTCTCTCTTTCTTTCTCTTCCTTCCTTCCTTCTTCCTACCTTCCTTCTTCCTTCCTTCTTTCTTTCTTTTCTTTCTTTCTTTCTCTTTCTTTCTCTCTCTCTTTCTTTTCTTTCTTTATTTTTGAGAGACAGAGAGAGACAGTGCGAGCAGGGGAGGGTCAGA
The DNA here is from genome assembly GCF_006229205.1 of Suricata suricatta. Lineage (NCBI taxonomy): Eukaryota > Metazoa > Chordata > Mammalia > Carnivora > Herpestidae > Suricata > Suricata suricatta. The sequence goes on along the minus strand of NC_043704.1, from coordinate 119,128,182 downwards.
GAGAGAGGGAGACACAGAATCAGAAGCAGGCTCCAGGCTCTGAGCTGTCAGCACAGAGCCTGACGCAGGGCTCAAACCCACCAACTGTGAGATCATGACCTGAGCCGAAGCTGGACGCTTAACCGACTGAGCCACCCACGCGCCCCCCATGTTTCCTTTTTTAAAAAGTATTTATTTTTGAGAGAGAGAGAATAAGGGAGGGGCAGAGAAAGAGAGGGAGAAAGGATCTGAAGTAGGCTCTGTGCTGACAGCAGAGAGCCTGACACAGGGCTCAAACTCCCAAACTGTGAGGTTATGACCTGAGCAAAAGTCGGTGCTCAACTGACTGAGTCACCCAAGTGCCCCCCCACCTCCTCTTTCTTTAAAGGACAACTGTGCTTATGTGCTCCCTATCTACTCTAGTATGCACCAAGAGTTTCCTCTCATCCTTCCTCTAACCACTATAGCCCTTTCATCCTAAATTACTTAACATTCACTTGAAAATCTGTGTGGCTTTCTACATCTGAAAAGATGTTGTAGGACTCTGTATCTGTAGGGGCAGCTGGGCCAGGCCAGACCCCTACCGGCCGCTCGTGCCCACATCACACACCAGGCCCACTTGTACCGATTCTACTTCTAAACATTTCTCCAACTTCATGCCACTGACTTCACTCAAAAGATCTCTAATCCTCTCCTCCCTCAATTATCCTCCTCAACTTCAGGTCAGTTCAACTTCCAACCCACCAGCAGGGTGATCCCTTAGAATGTGTCCTCTCAGCCTCCCCTTTATAACTCTTCAACAGCTTCCCACTGTTTACAGGATCAGGTTCCAAAGCCCCGCACTCGCACTTAGAAAGCTCTTCCCGTTAGCCCTGCCTGCACTCTGCTCACACCCAGCTGTGCGCAGCCCACGCACGGCCTCTGCAAGGCCCTCCCTGCCCTGAGCCTCTGGACAAACGCCTACATCTCCCTCTAATTGAGCTCAGGGATTTTTCTTTCCTTGGTAAAGCCCTCCCGTATCTCCCTTTCCAGAGAATCTGTACATACGTCTTTTGCAGGAGTCATCAATATGTTTTGGTAACTCCTTTTGAACATTTTTCCTTTTCTCAATTAGAATGAAAGCTCTTGGGGGGTCAGAGATTTTGTCTTGTATAATCTTTGGGTAAATACACAGTAATTGCTAATAGATTTTTGCTTATTGAGAGTCTGTTATCACCTAAATGTTACTGGTAATAAAAATGATCCTCAAATTCCAGTGCACTGGAAGGAGAAAAGGAGGTCATTTCCACTGCAGTACATGAATAACTTCCCATGACTTCTGATGAATGTCTAATTTCTCCCTCTATCCACAAGTATAAAAGTTTTGATTTGCTGAGGGGAAAAAGGAATGGAGTAAAACATGAACTCGGCCACTGCTATCTCCAGAAACTATACATAACCTCAATTTATTCGATTTATGCCCAGGACAGTACAATTATGTAAAATAAATTTAAAATCAGTAGGTCAGGGCACACGATCATATAGGACAGATTTTCTATAATTAAGATTAATGGAATAAAAAAATGTTTTTGCACATATCATCCCAAAATTCATGCAAGCTGAACATTCTATCCTTTGTAACACCATCTGGTTGTCAAGACAGGGTTAAAGATAAAAGTTTATGTGTTGTTGTTTTTTTTTAATTTATTTTTTTGAGAGACAGAGAGAGACAGCATGAGCAGGGGAGGGTCAGAGAGAGGGGGAGACACAGAATCTGAAGCAGGCTCCAGGCTCTGAGCTGTCAGCACAGAGCCTGACGCAAGGCTCGAACCCACAAAATGTGAGATCATGACCTGAGCTGAAGCTGGACGCTCAACCGACTGAGCCACCCAGGCGCCCCCAAAGATAAAAGTTTGAACACAAGAAGTAAACAGCCAGTTTCATCCTTTTTTTCTTTTCTCGATCTATACAGCAAGCATTTCATCAAATATTATTTATATTCATGAGTTATTAAACATTTATTAATAGAGTGCTCAGAATTAAACTAAAAATAAATATCTTCTCTAAGAAACAGTAAAAATCAAGTCACTCAATTTCTATGTCCCTGTGTTTCATCAGGAATTCAAACTACATCTCTCTAAAGCTCCTTCCAGTTCTAAAATCCTACACAGAGAGTCTGCTTTAAAAAAAGAAAGACATAGTATACATGAGTAGTTATTCTAATTATTATAATAATATTATTTGTATTTCTAAATTAAAATGCTTCTTATGTAAAATAAAGCAAACTACTATCTATAAACAGATTTTCCTGACTTACCTCAAGATTTTGACATTCCTGAGCAGAATTGGTAGGCAAGCCAATCCACTTTATTTCTTTTTTTTCCTTTGAAATTATGTTCATTGCCATTAGCACATTTAAAGCATCATAAACTCTTCTCCTAATATTCTTCTGGTCATAGGCCTGCTAAAAAATATTTTTAATGAGTGTAAATTTCTTAAAAAAATTTTTTTAATGTTTTTAATTTATTTTTGAGAGAAGAGAGAGACAGCATGAGCAGGGGAGGGGCAGAGAGAGAGGGAGACACAGAATCTGAAGCAGGCTCCAGGCTCTGAGCTAGCTGTCAGCACAGAGCCTGGCGCGGGGGCTCAAACTCACGAACCGTGAGATCATGACCTGAGCTGAAGCCGGACGCTTAACTGACTGAACCACCCAGGTGCCCCGTGAGTGATAAATTTCAAAGGTTAAGATATAATCACAGGATATTAAGATATTTAACTAATAATATTCTATCTTTAGAATGCTTAAAGAATTCTATACCCAGTGAAATATCCTTCAAAATAGTGATAAGATCTAAAACATAAAGATTATATGTGATCTACAGATCTAAATTAAAAAACACTAAAGGGCCTTCTTTAAATAGAATTAAGATGGGAGTTTGGAGACGAAGTACGGAAAGAAGGCCACCTGAAAGGTAAATCTCTGGGTATGTCACAATTAACCTCATTGTAGAAAACATCAATGTCTTGTGGGATCGAGAATATATAGAGAACTAACATACACAACAAGAGTATGTATATCAGAGGCGTAACGGAGCTAAAGTGGGCTAAAACCCCGCACTGTGGGCATTGTGGGAAGATATTAGACCAAAAAGGCAGCATATTTTAAGCTCTAGGTAAACAGTGCTTTTCAAGTATATGGTCCAAGGACTGGTGCTGATTTGCAAACTGTTCCTAGTCTACAATGAAAATAGGGAACTTGTACAAAACGTCATTACACAGAGCACTAAAACACACTGTTTACTCCAGCTGAATTTTTTTTTTATGGTATGATTTTCTCAATGAAGAAGACTGTGTCAACTTCGATTGTGGAAAAAGCTCCTGATTTACTGTGAACAAGCAGTTCCTAAGAACAAAATCCAATGAGTCAAATGCCTGTGATAATAAAGGATGGTGAAGAATACTGAATCTATTTAAGTACAGAACTAAACTTAGATAAATAGGAGATTTAAGTATAGAACTGAATGTAAATATTAGAAATCCTGGCACTGTAGGGGCACCTAGGTTAGCTCAGTCACTTAAGCATCTGACTCTCAATTTCGGCTCAGGCTGTGATCTCATGGACTGTGAGTTGGAGCCCCGCAGTGGGCTCTGTGCTGACAGTGTACAGCCAGCTTGGGATTCTGTCTCTCTTCTGCCCCTTCCCCACTTGTTCACGCACACGTGGGCCGGCTCTCTCTCTCTCTCAATAAATAAGTAAACTTAAGCGTGTACTCTCTCTCTCAAAATAAATAAACTTAAAAAAACCCCAAAATTTTGACACTGTAGAAATAACAATAATATAATAAAAAACATCAGGAGTGGGCAACAAATTAGGCCTGCTGATGTTCTCCTTGACATTTAAAGGGTTTGGGATTCAACACAGATGAACTATTCAGACAGACAAACTAAGTGATAATGGAGGTTTGGCACAATATACTTATTTAAAGTCATACTAACAACCATAATAATATTATTCTTTTAACAACTACCATTAATATAGTCAATCTGAACCCTGTGGTAGAGAGGAAAGATGGGAGACAAAGTACATATAAATATGTAAATTTTTTACCCTCATAATCAACAGATACTGGTTTGCAGGTGATAATAAACAAAAAAAACAAAATGTTGAGGTTACCTAAAGTTATAAAGATAACCAATTAAAGAACTATAGACTACAAACCTTCCAAATTACTCAGAAGGGAATAGACAGAAAAAAACCCAACCTTTGCTTGTATTCAGGGGTAGAGATAGGGGAGGTTAGTAAAAATGTGTGTTAGATAATAAAATGTGCTAAGAAGAAATGCCTCAGTACAATGACATCTGAGCGAAAACTGGAGGAGAGAAACCATATGGCTCCTTTGCGGAGAGATTCAGACACAGGAAATCCAAGTGTAACAGCCTGACGAGGAAGCATGTCTGGCAGTCACTCCAAAACAAAACAAGACAAAACCCCCCACCAATCTCATTCATGACTATCCGTGTAAAACTCCTAAATTTTCAGGAAACTATACAGAATTTGATTGAATTCAATATCTATTTCTGATTTTTTTTTTTAATTAAGAAAACTGAAAGAAACGTTATGTATGCTGGAGTGTAGTAACTGAGACCATCAGTGCACAGCAGCAGATGAGGTCAGAGGGTAACGGTGGGCTGGGTCACACAGCATCTTGTAGAACATTCTGAGAACTTTCTCTTTCATTGAGAATCAGAATGTCATACACCTTCCTTACAGGTGCCAGAGAAAAGGAAAAAAAAGCACATTACCATCTAATGGGTCACAAGAAAAATCTCAAAGCAATCCCCAAAACATAAATAGTTCAACTCACAGTCTCTGAACACAGGTAATAGAAGTGAAAATTCAGAAAAACAAAGTTCCCCATCACCTGGAACTATAAAAACCCTAATGCCATTCTTAGGTCAGAGAGTAAATTAAAACCAAAGTTGTAGAATCTCTAAAGTATAACATAATATCACAATCAATGGGATATGGCTAACGCAGCACACAAGAGGAAAATCACAACCATAAAGATCTTCATTACTAGAAAAATAACAAAAGTAATGAGGAAAGAGAAGAGAATATTAAATGAAGATTAAAAAAGAGAAATTAACTATAAAACAGGAGGGTCAATACAAATTCAAGAGACGGTTTTCTGGGAAAAATAACTGCAAACAATTTAAAAAAATCTTTTTCTTTAATGTTTATTAACTTTTGAGAGAGTGAGACACAGCGCAAATCAGGGAGGGGTAGAGAGAGAGGGAGACACAGAATCCGAAGCAGGTTCCAGGCTCTGAGCTGTTAAAACTCGAAAGCATCAACTGTGAGATCACAATCTGAGCTGAAGTTGGACACTCAACTAACTGAGCCACCCAGGCACCCAATAACTTAATTTTTTTAATAAGACATGTTCATGTATTTTTTTTTTTCAATGAAAAACAAGATAAAATTTTCTAATTTACTTAAGCATAAAAGAAACACTAAAGGACGGACTCAGAAATGTCTCCAAAGTCATACAAATAAAAATCAACAGCAAAAGAAGTCCCCACTAGACAATAAGAAACCGTCAAGTAAAGGAGGTGGGGATTCCCTCGTTTGTTTGAGTCCTTAAATCAAGGACACAGTCAACCCAGAGATACATCTTCCATCACTCATCACATCAAGGTCAAGTCAATGCTCTACCTACCGAATCAGCTGCCAAATGGTTATTTGAATTGGTGAACTCCGATACCAGTTCATCAGCCACTTCATTATATGATGTTGTACCTTTCCGCTGAACTTTCTCACACACTTTCATAGAAAAATGTCTCAAGCCTTTTCCATTTTTATCTCCTTTTTTGCTTCGTTTACTAAAAGAGAAAAATATATTTATATACCAGACTTCCTGTACAAAAATATAAGTAATGTGAGAATACAGTAATTTGATTTTTGTTTCAAGTGGTAAATTTTAAAGAATTAAAAAATTTTTAATGTTTATTTGTTTTTGAGAAGAGAGAGAGGCACAGAATGTGAATGGGGAAGGGGCAGAGACAGAAAGAGACCCAGAACCTGAAGCAGGTTCCAGGCTCTGAACTGTCAGCTCAGAGCCCAACATGGGACTTGAACTTCTGAACAGTGAGGTCATGACCTGAGTCGAAGTCGGATGTTTAACCAACCGAGCCACCTAGGTGCCCCTCAAGTGGTAAACTTTAAATTGAATTAGTAATGAAAAAATGTTTTTGAACTTAATTTTTACCTTAAAAGCCTAATAAAGTATGAAGTTAGAGTGCTTTTCTACACACATCACTCATTGATTCAATAAGTATTTACTGACCACTAACGTACTTATGTACCAAGTACTGTTCTACACACTAGGAATAAATCCATGAAAGGAACAAACAAAAACACTGCCTAGCCTAGTAGAGTTTACGTACTTACCTTTTGGTATTCTATGTATGCTACAGTTCTATGTCACCAAAAATTAAAAGTACCACTATTGTCACATTTATCTACTAAATTTTCAAATAGAGGTCATAGTATTAAAAATGGGTCTAAGTCTTCACTTATTTTAAGTTTGGTTAATGCCTAGGCCCAAACTTTGATAACTTACTAACATTTTTAGGGGTTCAATTTAATTCTACTAATTTCTGAGTGCCAGCTATATGCCAAGAACTGGAGTAGGGACTAGAGAACGAAAACAAAAATTGAGGCAAAATCCTTTCCCTCAGTATGAGTCTTGGCAGATGGGAGAAAGACAAAACAGACCTATAAGCACAGAGAAGTCCAGTACAGTAAGGTGAGTGCCAAGTCTGTTATTTACAATGCTCCTGGGAATTAGGAAGAGGGGCATCTCATCTAACCTAGAGGAGGAGGACTCCTATTCATGACAGCATTATTCACAACAGCCAAGATATGGAACTAATACTAAATGTCCAGAGGTACATGAGTGGATAAAAAAAATATGGTTTATACATACAGTGGGATATTATTTGGCCTTAAAAGAGAATGAAACCCTGTCATAATGCAGAGAGTAAAAGCCAAATGAAAACAATCAACAAATGAAAAGGCAACCTATGGAATGGGAGATAAACCTTTTATTTGATAGGGTGTCAATATCCAAAATACATAAGAAATTCCAACTATCCACTAATCAAAAAAAAATAAATAAAAATAGGCAAAAGACACGAACAAAAACTCTCCAAGGAAAACACATAAATGGCCAACAGCTATATGAAAAGGTGCTTAACATCACTAATCATCAGACAACTGCAAATCAAAATCACAATGAACTATTACCTCATACCTGTCATGATGGCTATTTTTAAAAATAGAAACAAAAGTTAGGTGTTGGTGAGAATGTGGAGAAATTAGAACCCTTTTACACTGCTGGTAGGAATGGAAAATGGTACAGTTGCTATGAAAAAAGTATGGAGGTTCCTCAAAATATTTAAAATGGGATTTCCATATGATCCAGCAATCCCACTTTTGAGTATATATCCAAAAGAACTGAAAAAGGATCTCAAAGAGGCATCTGCACTCTCCTATTCATGACAGCATTATTCACAACAGCCAAGATACAGAACTAATACTAAATGTCTAGAGGTACATGAATGGATAAAAAAATATATGGTTTATACATACACTGGGATATTATTTGGCCTTAAAAGAGAATGAAACCCTGTCATAATGCATTGGATTTTAGGGTTTGGGGGTATAATCCTGATGTTCAGTCTGTCATCTTAAATTGGAAGCTCACTATCTAAATCTTTTTTTTAAGTAGACTTCATGCCCCATGCAGGGCTCAACATGAGGCTTGACTCTTGATCCTGAGATTAAAACCTAAGCTGAGATCAAGAATCCGATGTTTAGGGGTGCCTGAGTGAGCATCTGACTTCAGTTCAGGTCATGATCTCATGGTTCATGGGTTTGAGTTCCACGTCAGGCTCTGTGCTGAGTGCTCAGAGCCTGGGGCCTGCTTCAGATTCTGGGTCTCCCTTTCTGCCCCACCCCTGCTTGCGCTCTGTTAAAAAAAAAGTTTTTTTTTTAAAAGTCCGACATTTAATTGACTGAGCCACGCAGGTATCCCACTCACTATCTGAATCTTAGAGTTTACACATTTTCTTAGAATCGAGCTCTTTGGAATACCAAGACCCTCTTTCCAAATAACACCAAAATATGGCTATAGGGTATAAACATTATGATCTCTATTAGTCCATAAATAAAATAAAGAATCCAGTAGGAAGTATTCTTTATTAAATAAAGCCAAATTGAGAAATAAAAAAAGGGAAAATAGATAATAAAACTACTAATATGGTATAGTTTGAAATACATGTTAACTTTTACAATATCATTTGAAGTATTCAAATGAATTATACCCAAAGAATATTATTTTTCTAGGTGCTTAACTAGAACCTATAACCACTGTCTTTTTTATATTTCCCCAATAACAATTTATTCTTATTTACAAAAGTAATAAGAACTTCATTTCCCACTTAAACGAGCCAATAAGAATATGTAAATCAGCAAAATAATTTCATGTGGTGATTTAGTAAAATAATTTAGAAAAAACCCTTTACTCTCCTGGAAGTACACATCTGTTGTGCTAGGTATAGGCGGAAGAGGAGGTGCAAAATGGGAAATAAATGTTTATTCCTATGGATCTTCACTTTCTCCCTCCTTGGGTTATATCACTCGGCACTTAAGTGCTGATGATACTACTTATATACTAATGACATCATCACTTAGATAACTAATAAACTTACTGCACTTCATTATGTCCAAAACAAAATTCTTCCCAAACTTACTCTTAAATACACTAAATGTAAATGGCATCAATATTCACCTAGCTGTTCATGCAAAACAAGAAGAGCTGTCCTTTATTTCTCCTCTTCCTCCCTTCAATAAATTTTGTTGGTTCTGTCCATTATTTATCCATTTTTCCCCATCTCCATTGCCAGGCCACTGCCGTCTGCAATAGTCTTTTGATTTTTCTGCTTTTGTCCTTATCTCCTTAGAACCTATTTACCCCCCAGCAGCCAGTGGGACTTAGATCATGCCATTTCCCTGCTGAAAATCCTCCTTAGACCAAACTCCCTACCAGGACCTGCAAAGAACTTTCATCATGATTGGACCCCTGCCTACCTCTCCACCCTCATGTCATATCACTCTTTGCCTTTCAAACTATCTCCAGGCCACTGTGCTTCCCCAAATACATCAACCTGTTTCCTCATTTGGGAGCTTCACATTTGCCACTCCCTCTGCCCAGAATCCCCACTCTCCCACCTCACCTAAGCTACTTACATGCCTGGCTCCTCTGCATTCAAGTATCACCTCCCTTGTGAGGCCTCCTCCAAGGTAGTCATCATCACTTATCTTATTTTTTTGTATACTATCATAATCTAAAAATAGTCTGAGGTGCCTGGGTGGCTCAGGTGGTTAAGCATCTGAGTTTGGCTCAGGAGCCTCGTGTAGGGCTCTGTGCTGACAGCTCAGAGCCTGCTTCAGATTCTGTGTCTCTCTCTAAGTCTGCCCTACTTGCATTCTGTCTCTCTCAAAAATAAACATTAAAAAAATTTTAATTAAAAAATAAAAATAATCTTATTTATTATACCCCTCCCCCCCACAATATGAGATCTTTAAGAGGAGACTTATCTATCTTGTTTATTATTCTCTCCAATGCTTAGAACATTGGTTAGTAGATATTAAAAATGTTTGCTAAATGAACAATTTCATAAACATCATTGAAGCTGCATAGATATTAACTATACTGATTTTGATTACTATTAGCTATTACAGTTTAAATTATATTAGTTAATTATAAATTATTAGTTTATTATAAATAAGTGGAGTTTTAACTTTTTCCCCCAACAAAAAGATACTGAGATTACATGAGCCTACAGGAAGAATACATTAGTGTGCTAAATCTTTAGACAGGAACAAAGAAAAACACCCAGCGGCTGCCACTGCTATCCCTCAGCAGAGGTCCAAACGGAAAATCAGACCTATCTGGAAGAGATGCATGTAGAAGACACCGTCAGAGTCTGTCCAAAGGAACAGAGAGTGAACAAACGTCTTTCAGGATTAAAACCCCAGCTGAGACCAGAAACGGGGTCTTCACAGACCTTTAGAGGTCTCTCTTATGAAGAAGTGTAATTAGAATCTGGTTTTTTATACTGTTTGCAGTACATAAGGACCACCAATCACAACTAATAAATAGTACTATTTTAAGGCCTTATGCATTGCTAAATACATCTGTAAGAACTTGTACTGCTGCCTTTTCTGAGGATAAACACAAAGAAAAACCAGTAAGAGTTGGAAAGAGGAATTTCCATTAGGGAGAAAAGAATATATTTCCCTATATATTTCTATATGATACAGCAGTTCCTCAGACATGATTTTATCTGTTTAAAACAATTAAAAACCAAGAAGCAAGCAACAAATGCCACAAAGGAACTAAAATACACCCAGTCCCAATGCAAGAAAATACACATTTTTAGAAATATATATCGCCCCAAGGTCCTCACTCAGAGAGTCTTCTCATTTTTATTTCAGACTGAAAGCTAACACATTTGGCTGTCTAGTTTCTCAGTGCACAGCAAACCAGAGGTAGCAAACTAGAAAAGAGATAAGACAGGGAACTATTTATTATATTGAGAGCAAATGACCTAACAAAAGAAAGGAAATTAAAACACCACTGGAAAAAGGAGTTACAAGATCTTAGGATCAAAAATCAAAAATAAAATTTAGAAAGCATAGCTGGGAAAGTTTTATTTAAAACAGTAAATAACAACCTTACAGAATTCCTGCCTCGAAGACAACAGGTCTTATTTTAATATAGTGCCACACTGAGGCACCTGGGTGGCTCAGTTGGTTAAGCATTCAACTCTTGATTTTGGCTCAGGTCATGATCTCAGGGGTCATGAGACCGAGCCCGCAATGGGCTCTGTGCTTACAGTGCAGAATCTGCTTGGGATTCTCTCTCTCCTCTCTCTGCCCCTCCCTGCCTTGTGCTCTCTCTCAATAAATAAACTTAAAAAAAAAAAAAAAACCTAAAAATAAAAAAAAACCCCAAAACCCCAGCAACCCATAATGCAACATTAATATGGTACCTCATGTAGTGGCTTGCATGGCATATTGAACTTTAATGACCCTACATGATCGTTTTTATTCTTTGAGTTTCTGACTTGGTAGACATTCCTACCGCATTCAACACTCCACAGGTGATTTCTGATGTACACTGAGGGACTCTGTTCTAATAGTCTAAGGAAAGGTTATTCTGCACTTGACTTATTAGTTAAGAAAGAAGTGAGAATTTACTACAATCTTTACTTTTTATTGTTTATTTACTTTTGAGAGAGAGAGAGACAGAGTGCAAGATGAGGAGGGGCAGAGAGAGAAGGAGATGCAGAATCTGAAGCAGGCTCCAGGCTCTAAGCTGTCAGCACAGAGCCTGACGTGGGGCTTGAACCCACAGACCATGAGATCATGACCTGAGCTGAAGTTGGACGCTTAGCCAACTGAGCCACCCAGGTGCCTCTTCCTACGATCTTCAAATGTCTTCAATAAAACTTATTTTTAAAAAGTTTAGGCATCTTGAGGTAATGTGGAATATTCACTTTGGTAGAACACTTCATCCTCCAAAAGGAGGCAGAGGGCAACCAACCTACTCACGGATGATTTCTTTTGAACCTGTGCAAATATAATGAATTTATGTAATGATAAGTCAAGTAGAACACTCACTGGCATATCAAATAATGGCAGAAACTCAATTAAAGTCCTGTGAAGAAAAACATCTCTAATTAAACTAGAATAGTCCAGACCCCAAATGCCTCTCTATACAGTAGCATCTCTCAAACAAAACACTTAACACTTATACTCACCTTTCTGAAAAGTCAGAATCTATAAATTCTCTAGCTCGTTTTCTATCACTGAAAAGAAAAAAACAGATAGCATAAAAAGAACAGGTATTTAAACACAACTTTATTTTATGACTAATTTACTATAACTTGTCTAATTCTGCAGCAAATATATCCAAACACAAAATCTAACAAGTATAAAAGATATTTCCATAACATAAAAACTGTAGTTTTATCATAGGAGTAAGAGATCACAACGTAATAAATTTTATCACAGGATCAAAAAAACCACAATATAAGGACGTAGGCTGTAATGAGCTCAAGGAACACGGGAAGAACATGTTGCAGACTTGGAAAGGCACAAAGTATGACTCACTCCAGAGTGACCGAGTGATCATTCCACTCTCAATATGAAGCACAGCTGGAGCTGGAAATACCCAAATCCTGGCCATCTCCACAGCAGGCCAGTTCTACAGCACAGGTGTGGCTTTCATGTTATCATCTCTCAAGGCTGTAGAGAAACCCAAGGTAACTTTCAGGTCCTCGTGTATTAAATCTGAATGAATAGAGGCGATGGGATTACAGGGGGTCGTGTCTTTTCAGCTCATGTGATAGTGGAAAAGTATGTGTACATATGGAAGTCCTCTGTCTCTAATGTGTGTTTATACACACGAACATGTGTATGGTTCAAAACACTTTTCCAGGATTATTTCATTATTATCATTTAATATCCTGGAAGCAAGAATGCTCTTACACAACCAATATTTACTGTCTGCTTTCTAGAACTCACAACTGTAAGTCAAGCACAGAACTACGAGCACAGTATGTCACCATGAAAATAACTTCTAAAGTGACAAAATGAAGTTTTGAGTCCTTTATCTCAAGAGTTTTTTCTTTTACAGAATGATTAAATGCTAAAATGATAAGGAGTGGAGAAAGGCCAGGTAAGGATATTTTACAGGCAGAGATGAAACAGAAAAGTTTGATACTAAAAGTGGTAAATGACTACCGCAAGGGAGATTGATTTAATTATCCTGGGTTCCAAAAGGATCAAGAGAAAACTCAGTAAAAAGTTTAATGTATTAAAATGTAAAATTGTTTTTCCCACTTCCTTTTCTGGTTTTTAAGGAAATAAAAAGCCAAGAAAAATTCCGAGGATAAACACTTAATATGTAACTCTTTTCTTATGTTTATTAAAACAATATAGTTTTTACATCTTCCAAGCAGCTAAAGGTCAATCATAAAAAGTAGTACTTTTTCAGAGGTGAAAAACGCCAGAAGATTCAGATACAAATTATTGTATTTCAAAATGGTTCCTATATAAACGATTTATAGCTGAGATACAAAGTGAAATAAAACAGGTGATTTTAAAGGCCACACATTAGTTTTTAAGGACTAGACAAGAACGGAAGAAAAGAGAGTGAGAGGCAAGGATCACAGCTTTAAACAAAAGCTTAGAACACGGTTACTTGCAACAACAGTCTTACCCTGGGACCCAGCCAGTAGCTTCCGCTATGTGTGTCTGAGTGACCATTGCTGGTGCAGGGGTATATGGACTCCCAATCAGAACGCTTCCTGAACTGGTTAGTCTCTGCGGTGTGCTTATAATCTATAAAGTTAGGACACAGAAAATAATATTCTTAATTATAAAGAAAAGCATACATGTAGAAAATCATGTTGACTGCTAACCTACATAGAAGGAAGAAATTTCACTGCCTAAAATGTACTTAATACCTACATTCGAAAACATATGCTTTGATTTGCTTATATTCTAGATCGTAAAGCATGTTAACCTTGAATACTGATATACGGCCACAATACAGGTTTCAGTAAGTGAACAGTAATTTGGAAGGATTCAGTTGGCAATGAACAATGTTTTAAAAATCAGAAAAAAGTTTTCTTTGAAATTACAGAATCTAACTGCAGTTGAACTTGATGTATTCAAACTAGGGCAACAGTAAATCGGATCTTCATGTCCAAATATATACAAAGGCATTATGCAACTTAGCTTATTTTTATTATTTCTAATTTTTAACATTTATTCATTTTTGAAAGACAGTGTGGGTGGGGGAGGGGCAGAGAGCGGGGGAGACAGAGCATCTGAGTGGGCTCTGTGGTCACAGCACAGAGCCCGATGTGGGGCTTGGATACAAGTACCGTGAGATCATGACCTGAGTTGAAGTTGGAAGCTTAACTGACTGAGCCACCCAGGCGCCCACAATTTGGATTATTATACAGATGCAATTTTATCTTCTTTTTTCAAGAGCATTTCCTCATGTCATTAAACATTCTTTGAAGACATTTTATTATTTACTTACCTTTTTTTTATTTGAGAAAGAGAGAGAGTGTGAAAGGGAGAGCATGAGAGGGAGGAAGACGGGGGGAGAGGGAGAGAGAGAGCGAGAGAGAGAGGGGAATCCTAAACAGACTACACACTCAGCATGGAGCCTGAGGCAGGGCTCAATCCCACCACCTTGTGATCATGACCTGAGCTGAAATCAAGAGTCAGACACTCAACTGACTGAGCCACCCAGAAGCCCTTCTTCAAAGACATTTTTTTAATGGTAAAACATTTCATGTGAATTTACTGTTCCCTACTGTTAGATATATATGGATATTCAATTATCCAATATTATAAACAATACTGTGATGAACATTTTTGTACAGTGATCTTGGCCTTAATTTCTATTTCCTAAGGACAGATTCCAGAAAGGTAATTAATGGAACGAAGGATACAGACAGTTAAAAAAAAGTTCTTTGATATATGTTACCAAAGTGCTTCTTGGACTTCATTGGTAAATAGACGATGTTTCTTTCCAAAAATGTTTATAATAATTAATACAAAAAGCAATTTAGCATTTTAGTAATGTCTTTACAAGTATTTTTGTCAAAAAAAAATAGGGCATGCTCCAGTGAATGGGGGTATTAATGCACCAATACTGGCCCCATGTGGGTAACTGATGAAGAATGAGCTGCTGGGCACACAGGATGCTCTTTCTTTTTTTTTCATTCCAACCCAGAGGCATGGGATTGCCCCTACCTGGGCAACCCCAGATCTTTGGATTTTCTGAGGGAAGAGATTCTGTTCTTATGTACTTTGACAATTTCCATAATACTAAAGTTTTGTTTAAGTTCCAATTAAGAGAAAAAAGCATCCATGTGGGCTACACATAATTTTTAAGTGATATTAAAAGAAATAATTCTACTTCTACTGCCTTATGTAGGTCACAATATTAATTAATTTTTGTTTCCCTGATCAAATGACACCTGTTTCTGTAGGCCAGGTCTAAGTCTAGTCATTAAGTTAGTTGCTAATTTGCTCCATAAAGAACAAAGAGAAGGATTCATTTGCATTTCAGGTTAAGACTTGGTTTTTAAATGTTTGTTTATTTTTGAGAGAGAGTGCACACAGGTGCACAGGCAGAGGAGGGGCAAAAGGAGAAGGAGAGAGAGAATCCCCAAAAGGCTCTGTGCTGTTAGCAGAGAAGTGACCCGGGGCTCAGGCCCACCAACCATGAAATCATGACCCGAGCAGAAATCAAGAGTCTGGGACTTAACCTACTGAGCCACCCA
Organism: Suricata suricatta; assembly: GCF_006229205.1. Taxonomy (NCBI): domain Eukaryota; kingdom Metazoa; phylum Chordata; class Mammalia; order Carnivora; family Herpestidae; genus Suricata; species Suricata suricatta. Next base: position 119,112,783 of record NC_043704.1, on the reverse strand, counting down.
GGGGCCAGACTTGGTTTTTAAAGTCTTATCAGGGTGCCTGGGTTGCTCAGTTGGTTGAGCGTCCAACTTTGGCTCAGGTCATGATCTCACAGTCTGTGGGCTGGAGCTCCACATCAGGCTCTGTGCTGTCAGTGTGGAGCCTACTTCGGATCCTCGGTTTCTCTCTGCCCCTATCCTGCTCATTTGCTTGTGCGTGCAAGCGCTCTTTCTCTCTTTCTATCTCTCAAAAACAAACATTAAAAAAAAAAAGAACTTATTAAAATAAAAAATAAAGTCTTGTCAATATTCATTTGTAATGAATATTCATTTACTAAATATTTAAGAACTTTAGCTACTTCTGTTTGTGTATAGCATTTTGCCAATTTGGGGCTAGGGAGATATTACTATATACAAATGCCTAGGAAATAATTTTAATTAGTTAAGTCTATAAATAACAAAATAAAAACAAAAGATAATAAACACTGATAGTTCTCTGGGGAATTCTGATTCTCTACTATATTCCAAGGACTATTAAATGAGGCATTCAGAAGCTTACCTCATGAGAAAATATGAATATTGGACAATCTGTTTGTACCTCCTACTCCCTCTACACATTCCACTCCACCCCCGCACCTCCGTTTCAGTGTAAAATCTTTAAGGGCAGAGTGAATGTTTGCAGAGTCTACTATAGTGCTGGAAGATATTCATAGAAAAGGTACAATAAACACTTAATGAACTGAGACAGAAGACCTAGCTCTTAAAATGAAAAAAAGTAGTTTCTTTGTTCACTGGTATGCCAGAAAGGTCTACATCAAATCCAGTAAGGAAATATTTACAATATAAAGGACATCATTCTCACCAATCACATCACACATTCACATGTCCTATATCATGCTGACCTTAGTGCGAAGCTTAAGAAGGAAAATTTGAGTATTTGATTAGTCTTTGGTCTATTTCTCTACATTTCTCTATTACTCTATTTCTACAACAGGAGTCTCCACAAAACAATTCTAAGCATTCCGACTCACCCTTGAGACAGACTGCATTATTTGTGCAGCATTTTTTTTTTAATTTCAGAGAGAGCACAAACTGGGGAGATGGGCAGAGAGAATCTTTTTAATGTTATTTTTGAGAGACAGAAGATAGACCATGAGCATGGGAGGGGCAGAGAGAGAGAGAGGGAGACACAGAGCTGTCAACACAAAACCCGGCGTGGGGCCTGAAATCACGAACCGCAAAATCATGACCTGAGCCCAAGTCGGACACTTAACTGACTGAGCCACCCAGGCACTCAGAGACTCTCTGGCAGACTCCGTGCTCGGCATGGAACCTGATGCGGGGCTTGAATCCCACAACTCTGGGATCATGACCTGAGCTGAAATCAAGAGTCAGATGTTCAACTGACTGAGCCACCCAGGGGCCCCTGTGCAGTATTACTACTAATTTTTTTTTTCTGTATCTGTTATCAGTAGTTTGTAGGCTCAGTTTACCTGCTTGAAAGGGCTTTGTAGAAAAGGAAAGATGAAGAGAGGATGAAGGGAAATAGGACATAAGAAAAAACTAGTTATCATTACTGAGAAGGGCTTTGTAAATGAATTGCTATGTTCTGGTTTATTCTTTTCTTCCTCAATGTTAGACTGTCAGCTGATAGACTTTGCTGATCTGGAAGTGATTCACAGCACTCCATTCCTTTCTCTTAGCACAGTGCCTGGTATGTCCTTAATAAGAGGAATCCATAGTAAACAATTCCTGAATAAACAAACTGGAGGGATGAGGGACTTGAATTAAAATGACAATTTAGAAGTTTATGTGAGATGCAATGAGTTCCTAAATTAGGACAATGACAGTGAACTTTAAGAAACACAAAGAAAAGTCAATGAACTTGATCAACCACTGAACCCAGGGAAATTATACAGGAGGTGGGTCAGATATGCTTTATATAACTGAACCTTAACTTTGAAATCCCAAGTTGAAATTAGAGGTAATTAGAGGTAATTACTTCCTATATTCTGTTAATCTAATAGGGAAAATGAACACATTTTAAATTTAGGTGCCCACCACTACCCATGCCCAAAGACATCCTTAATTTAAAGGTAATTATGTGGGTTTTTTGGACAATGGATTACAGTTGGGCTATGAAAATCATAGAGCAACTGAATCTCATTCTTAGATTTTGTGCCTTTAATCAATATATCTTAGGTACTACTGCCACCTACAGTTAGGGCCAAGTACAGTAGCTACACTGGTGGGGAACAGCATAAAGTATGGACTTGTCCAATCACTATGTTGTACACGTGAAATTAACGTAATATTGTATGCCAATATACTTCAATTTAAGAAAAAGAAAGAAAAACCAAGAGAATATCTGTATTCTGAAGGGAAGAAGAATTTATATAATCGTATAGGATTATAATAAAGGATTTCATTATTTCACAAAATTTTAGTTTTCACTATAAGAAACATGCACTTAAAAATTTTTTTAATGTTTATTTATTTTTAAGAGAGAGAGAGAGAGGCAGAGTAAAAGTGGGGGAGGGGCAGAGAGAGAGGAAAACTGTCAGCACAGAGCCTGATGCAGGGCTCAAACCACAAACTGTGAGATCATAACTTGAGCCGAAGTTGGATGCTTACTGACTGAGCCACCCAGGCTCCCCAAGAAACATGTACTTTTTAATCATGTCAAAATACAGTTATGAGATTATCATACATTTAAGTGAAGGCCAAGTATCCAAAACTAATAGTTATTGCTAAACTAGTTTCTATTAATACAGAAAATTACTCTCTTCTTGGGGCATTTTGAAAGTTCTATCTACCATTAAGACTTGGCTTGCAAAGAGACATGTGAAATTTAAAGGTAAAGTAGAGAAAAACAACTGTAAGAAGCAACTGGGTGGAGTTTTATTCAAGAATTTTTCAACTTAGGAAAATGCTTCTAAGCATAGATGAGAGATTGAGGGTGAGGGGACAGTATTCAGAAGAGATGGCAAGAGAAGAGAGAGATGGTGCTAACTGGGGTGCGACAACAATTAAGAGGTCAAAACGAAAGCTCTCATTCCTGCCCAAGAACTAAGAACTGTAAAAGAGCCCCTCAGAATTAAGGAGGCAAATTAAAGCCTGGTTTAAAGAGCCCCAAATCTCCTTCCCTTCTTCTGATCGTTGTTTTGCTGATTCCGAGGTTTCTGGTAATGGAGTGAGTGGTGTAAAAGACCGCCGATCACTGTCAAAACTGAAGTATAAAAAAATCACTCCCATACATATCAGTTCAAATTGGCAATAGAAAGGAAAACTGTCGCCCAAAGAGGAATTCAAATTTGAGCCATAGCAGCATCACTAAAATACTGACAGGAAACAGGGTCTCAAAATAGAAGAGTACTGTAAGGGTGAAATTCATAAGAGTTTGGGGATGTTTATTTAATTTTGGTGTTTACACAGAAGTGTTTCAAAATACAGACTTTAAGGTTAGGTGCCTTATCTCATTTGCACCCACTGCAGTGGCTGGTGAAAGCAAAAGCTTTAGTAAATGTTTGAAATATACCCTGAACCACCATCAGTGTATGTGCTGCCGAAGCGAGCACAACCCTGACCTACCTTCAAACGGGGACACTTACCTGAGCTTAAGTCTCCATGTGGTCTGGAGTTAGATTACATTCTTCACATAGTTACCGTAAATTGTGTGAGATCTTTGGCTTAAATTCTGTAGATAACTAACAGTCCTCAAGTGATCAAGAAAAATGTCATTTCTAAAACATCTTAAAATCTTAAAGATTTGCCAAAGCCACTAAGTATGTTAAAAAATATTTTTTGCCTAAATAATTCTACACTTAAACAATCACAATAGTGAGTATTATGGGCAAAATTTATCCTTATTGCTCTACAAATGAGAACACGCGAGCACAGCCAATGAAGGTTTACTGTTCAACAAGTTTTACATACCTTTGCTAAAGGTGGGTGAGGCCATTACATTAAGTAGTTTTTAGAGTAATGGTATGCAACTTTGTTTACAAATATGGCTTTCTAAAGTGCTGTATAGTTTGAGCTCTACCATAATTAATCAATTAATGGAATACCTTAAGAGAAACAGTTAAATATTTTAAATATTTTCCATTTTTTCATTCATTATTTCTACTGCTAAAGATTATTAACTCTCAATATAGATTAACTGTTAGGTCATATTCAATTTATATGAGTATATAGTTCAGGGGCAATAAACATTATTTTGTAAGAAAAAAGAACATGAAACAACAGCTTATGAACCAATTTAATCAAACAACTAAAAACAAGAGGGCTTCACACAGGGAGCAAAAAAACCTTGATATTACACATCCAGACATCACAGATTCAAATACATGGAAATTAAACACTGTAGAGTACAGTGCCTTTTTCTCAAGACTTAATCAGTTATATTCAGATGAAAACAAAACTTTTTTAAAAAGTGACTGAGTTAAGAAATGAACAGGAATTCTGACCTGCAGCTTTAGTATAATTATCCTTTAAATTCATCTTGCCTTAGCAAAATTCCAAATTCTAAGATTTGATGATTTTCTTACCATTTGGGGTCCAACATTCACATTTATTGGTCCTAAGGTTTTTGGTAAAATCTTTGTTGGTGAGTTGGTGCTGGAAACTGGAAACGCAACAAATGAAATGTTACCTGAAATGATACCAAATATGAGGTTAATGTCTGCAATATCACGGGCACCTTCCATCTAGACATTCATGCTCCTAACCCGTTTCGCTTAGGTAATTTATAATTATCTTAGTAAGTAAGTTATAAATAAGTAGCTTACTGAAAAGCCATACTAATAACTGCTTTCTTGTAGTGAATTCAATTAGTTCTGCTGAAAAGGAAAACTATAAAATAAATAGTTCACTCTGTCTGACAATTAGCTACTGGACTTTTAGTGGGTTTTTAGAGGAAAAAACATAATGCAGTGCATAATGCAAATCACAGTGTATATCAGAGTGGAGAAATCCAGTTAGGTCTTTCTTAAATATCATACAATTTTTTAAAAGTATGAAGTCGAATATGAAGTAAAATATCTATTAGAATTTATTTATGTTTATAGTATAATAGAAAACACTCATACTAAAAGTTAACATGTTTTCAAAATGTGTTGGTAGTTTTTTGAGGTTTTATCATACTATAGAAAGAAATATGATGCTACCTAGTTAGTGATATTGGAAACCATGGGATGTGTACAGTGTTTTCAAGTGATTTCAACACTTTAAACAAAAAAAAATTTTTAATGCATATTTATTTTTGAGAGAGGAAGAGAGAGACAGACTGTTTTCCACAGAGACTTTACCATTTTATCTTCCCACCAGTAGTGCACAAGGGTTCCAGTTTTTTTGTATCCTGACAACACTTTTTCATTTTCTTTCTTTTATTTAAAAAAAATTTTTTTAATTTTTTAAATTTATTTTTGAGAGAGAGAGACAGCATGAGCAGGGGAGGGGCAGAGAGAAAAGGAGACACAGATTCCAAAGCGGGCTCCAGGCTCTGAGCTGTCAGCACAGAGCCCGGCGCGGGGCTCTAACTCACAGATGGCAACAACATAACCCGTGCCAAATTGACTGAGCCACCCAGGGGTCCCCAACACTTTAAATTTCAAATTAAGGCAGCCAAGTACTACCCTTGAGATGAACTGCTAAATGATAATTTTATGAACTGTAAAAATTTAACTCCTCTCAACAAACTTCAGTTTATCAATGTTTTTCATAGTAATCTAATATAACAAAGGAGATCGCCCAAGGAAGTACCTGTGAGAGGTTCAATATTGAAACTCTGGAAGGCAAAATGACAATTAAAGAAACCAGGCCATCAGGCTATATCCTAGCTTCTTTTCCTAGACTTGTGAACCTATCTCCATCCTTACATATTTTTCCTTCTTTGTCTCTGAGTAGAAATTCTCATTAAATTACTTCTTTAGTGTCTCTGCACGTCCTGTCTTCTCAGGGGTCTCACTCATCAATTATCTACTCTTGTCTCCTGAGTTTTCTTTTTTTTTTTTTTTAATAGTTTATTGTCAAATTGGTTTCCACACAACACCCAGTGCTCTTCCCCATAAGTGCCTTCCTCCATCACCTCCACCTCTTTTCCCCCCTCCCCCTTCCCCTTCAACTCTCAGTTCATTTTCAGCATTCAGTAGTCTCTCAAATTTTGCGTCCCTCTCTCCCCAACTCTCTCTCCCTCCTCCGCTCCCCCTGGTCCTGCATTAGGTCTCTCCTGTTTTCCTGTTAGACCTATGAGTGCAAACATATGGTTTCTGTCCTTCTCTGCCTGACTCATTTTGCTTAG
>NC_043704.1:119002171-119106406 GCF_006229205.1 Suricata suricatta | reverse complement strand
ACCACTCTGACAGGTTTCCCTTTGTATGTGAGGGCCCTTTTCTCCCTAGCTGCTTTCAGAATTCTCTCTTTATATTTTGCCAGTTTCACTATGATATGTCGTGCTGAAGGCCAATTCAAGTTACGTCTTAAGGGGGTTCTTTGTGCCTCTTGAATTTGAATGTCTATTTCTTTACCCAGATTTGGGAAATTCTCAGTTATAATTTGGTCTAGTATCCCTTCAGGACCTTTCTCTCTGTATTCCTCTTCAGGAATTCCTATGATACGGATGTTGTTCCCTTTGATTGTATCAGTCACGTCTCGAATTCTCCTTTCCTGCTCCTGGATTACTTTCTCTCTCTTTTTTTCAGCTTCCTCTTTTGCTATAACTATATCTTCTAATTCACCTATTCTTCTCTCTGCCTCATCAATCCTTGAGGTGGCTGCATCCAGTTTGTTATTCACCTCATCTATAGCCTTTTTAAACTCATCACACCTATTTTCAAAGTGCCTAGTCATTGTCTCAGTTGATTCTTTGATGCTTTTCTCAACCCTAGCAATTGATTTTATGACAAGTTTTTTAAATTCTTGATCTGGTATGTTATCTAGATCTTCCTTGAGCAGTTCTGTGGCTGTGACTTCCTCCTGGAGGTTCTTCAGGGGAGAGTTCCGTCATTTTGTCATTTTTGCTAGTTTGCTGTCTCTTGTCACCTTCCGAAAGCTCGTTGTTCACTGTGCACCTGTTAATATTTCACTGTTAAAGGAGGTTTATTGACTGTCCAGGGCCTGTCGTTTCAGGAAATATTCTTTTAATGGTGTCTTCAGTTTCTTTTGTTGTGCCTTTGAATATTTTATTCCCTACTCAGCAATATTTGGGACTTGCTGTCCTGCACACTTTGGCTTGTTTCTTGGTGTAGTCCTAAGAAGGAAAATAGACAGACAAACACAGAGGGAACAGTAACACACAAACACACAGACAAATCAAACAAACAAATACATTAAAAGGGGGAAAGAAAAAGAAAATGCAGAGGAAAGAGATGAAAAGAAGAAGAAGAAAAAAAATAAAGGGCGTCAGAGACAACAAAGGACAATGGACAGTCTAAGAGTGTATGATCATTTGAGGGGAGAGGTAGGGATGAGATATAGGAGAATATATCTGGATTGCAGGAAGGTAAAAAAAAAAGGGGGAGAAAGGAGAAAGGGAAATAAGGAGTAAAAATTTTTAAAAATTTAAATTAAAAAAAAAAGGTAATAGTAATAACAAATATTTACAGAAAAAGAAAAGAAAAAAAGAAAAAAAATTATATTAAAAAAATACCAGCAGCTCCCCCTCGTGGATAGGCGTGCTTTGGTGTGGTAGGCCTGGAGGCTGCTCTCAGAGGCTCCACCTTAGTGTCTGCAGAGAGCAGAATGGCGGCACGCCAAGCTCTGCTGAACTACACACTATAGGCCACTCTAATGAGTCCGCTCTCCTTGTGCCAAGGTTGAGCTGAGTTGTATTTTCCAGGACCGCCTCAGTTCAAAGTTCCAGTCCATGCACTTTTATGCTACCACAGATGAGATGTATTTGCTTTGGTGGCTGGCTTCTTAGGGGTAGGAATCAGTTTGTCTTGGCTCAGGCAGGGATTTCGGCTGCCCCTGCCCGAGGTGAGATGCGCAGCAGGAGGTAAAGTGCCCACCTTCACAGACCCAACCCCCAGCCAGGATCGCGATTGCATTGGGGGAGGAATGAGTGCGCAGCTGTTGCCAGAGGCGCCAGGAGCTGCTGGAAATGAGCTGGGACCTCTGGCAGCCTGAGCGCGCACCCAGGTCTCCACCACCGCCAACTCCCTGCCGGGATCACGCAGAGGTGGGGGCTGTTTTTTCCCTGTTGGCACCCGGGATTCAGGGTTCGCGCGGCCAATGCTGGGGGCAAGATGTGCCGTGGAAATGAGGTGCATGCTCCCACTCCCAAAACCAAGGTCGAGTGAACGCCCCTGATGCTGCCGTGGCAGCGGCCACTGATTCCCCACCAAGATGGCGCAGGGCTGAAAGCTGTTCTTTCCCTTGCACCACCTGGGTTCGGGATTCGGGCTACCCAGCAGTTATCTATGGAGTGAGTTTCTCTCTCCAAGCACAGTTAAGCGTTCTTTACCTCTTTCCCAGAGACAGAACTATGAGCGTGTTCAGTCTCTCTGTCTCTTCCCTTTGTCTCTCGGGTTCCGCGCGCTTGCCCCATGTTGGGCTGGGGCTCCCACCTCCCCTGCCCGTCTCAGGCTGGCCCGTTTTCCGATCTCCCCAGTTCGCACTCACTCATTTGGGTATCCTTGAGGTTCTCTTCCTTCTAGAGTCTGTATTTTCTCCTTCCGCTCTTGGAAATGAGAGTAATGACCTTCTCAGTTCAATAGACGGGGCAGACGAAGTTTACAGAGCTCCCTTCCTCTCCGCCACCTTGGCTCCTCCCCTCTCCTGAGTTTTCAACTGCAGCATGCGCAGTTTTTTCTCTGCCCATTTATCCCCTATCATTTTCCCTCAATACCCACATTTTAAAATCAAATTCCTTATCTTTCTAATGCCCACTCAGCAAGGTCTAATAATACACAAACCTGCTTCTCCCTCATGTTCTCAGTCTTGATATACAACCGAGTCTTGATAATATGATTATTATCATCCCAGTGACCCAATCCAGAAATAATCAACCCCCTCCTCATTCAACTGACCACCATAGCCTACTTGTTATCTTCTTAACTCTGGTTCCTTTATGTTGCTAGCACCTGTTTAATTTGAAACTTTATTAAATCTGATTCAAATTACAGTTATCCTCTGACTCAGTGATTCACCATGGTGCCTGTGCAATGGAGTTATCTGGGACTCAATAAAAAATGCCAACGCTTCAGTCCCACTCCCAGAGCTGCTGATAAAACTGATTGGGAGTGAACTTGGCCGTCACACTGTTGAAAGTTCTCCAGAAGGCCCCACCATGCACTTAGGGCTGAGCACCACCACTCTAACTGGAAATGCTACTTCAAGTAGCTTTATTTGAAGCTAGCCCCTCCACACGTCTGAAAACAAACCCATCTTTCAACTAGGGAAACTCTTCCGAACACTCCCCTACTTGAGGCCTTCCAGGATTCCAGAGCATGCCCAATGCCTCTCGGACTCTTCGACACGGCACAACTGCTCTTATCTGGAGATCTACCCCCTGCCTTCCTTCCCAGCTTCATCTTCAGCTATTCCCTCCACTCCAAACAGGTTAAATATTTTACAGTTCCAGAAAGGCCCCAGCTCAACCACTCCAGCTTTAGCACAAACCTTTCCTTTGCTGGAAGTCTCTCTCTGCTGGGAACATTTCTACCTCCTAGCACCTCAACACGCCTGCCATCCCATTTTTTAAGTCATTACTGTGTGCCAGAGTCTGTTCGGAAGACTTCATATATATGCATCATCTCATTAATGCTTAGGACAACAGTGTAAAATGTATTATTGCAGACTGTTTTATACACAAAGAAACTGAGACAGAGTGAGCTTAAATAATTTATACAAGGTCTCAGAGCTAGTGAGGGCCATAGCTCCACCTCCCACGCCTCGGGTCCATGTGTCACCTCCTCCTTAAAAGCTGGCCAGCCTTTGTGCTCTAGGTCCTGGTACCCTTCTGATTTTTCACAAATTTTTCTAGCTACCATTTACATAGTTCAACGTGGGCTAGGTCTCTGAGCTTTGTATTCCTAATAGCTGGTTTAGTCCCTGGCACAAAATAGATAAACAAAACTATGCAACTATAAAAGAAAATTAACAAAACAAAAAACAATAACAAGGAAGAGGGGAACTTTAGTTTAACAAATTTCAAAATTATTACACAGCTGAAGTGATTGAAATGCGATATTGCTAAGTGGCAGATAGAAAAACCTTGACAAAACAGAAATTAAAATTCAGAAATTATTTCATGTATACATGAAAATTTTATATATGGCAAAGGTAGCATTTTCAAATCAGTGGGAAAATAGGAGATTACTTAAAAAATGTTTTTGATTAGCACAGATTGGAACTCTCTATCACCTTTTCCAATCTGGATGCCATATTTCCTGTGATACAGCCTAAACTGCATTTTTTTGTGACTTTTCAACAAGTGCCATCACTTATAATGAGTTTGAAATAAGTTAAAATGCTAGGTCCTTTGTTTATTATTTTGAACCGGTATATCAAAGTTTCCTCCCTCTGTAACCATGAAACTCATTTTTGTTTTTTATATAACATGCACATCTTACAAACTGTTAAAGACTAAGGTTATATCAAATGTCCCAAGTACGGTTATTCACCAACTTAAGAATCCACCCTGACTGGAGAATAATAATCTATGATTCTAGGGGGAGGCTAGCTACATAATTGATGGACCTGTGTCATAAACTCAGTAGGAGGCAGGACAACATGTGAGGTCTAAGAGCATAACCCTACACAAGGCTGACTCTCAGATTTATTTATTATTATTATTTTTTAATTGTTTATTTTTGAGAGAGAGACACACAGGGGAGCAGAAAGAGAGGGTAAAAACAGAATTTGAAGCAGGCTCCAGGCTCTGAGCTGTCAGCACAGAGCCTGATGTGGGGCTCAAATTCATAAACTGTGAGATCATAACCTGAGCCAAAGTCAGACACTTAACCAACTGAGCCGTCCAGGAGCCCCTCAGATTTATTTTTTTAATTAATGTATGGCTGACATACAATATTACATGATTTCAGGTGTACAGCACAGTGATTTAACAATTACATATATTACAAAATGCTTACCATGGTGGGTGCAGTTATCACCTGTCAACATATACATTACCACAATACTACTGACTGCATGCCCCACTTTACAATTTTGGGGACTGACTTATTTTATAACTGGAAGTTTGTACCTCTTTTTTTTTTAATGTTTATTCAATTTTGAAAGACAGACAAAGTGTGAGCAGGTAAGGGGCAAAGAGAGAGGGAGACACAGAATCTGAAGCAGGCTCCAGGCTCTGAACTGTCAGCACAGAGACCGACATGGGGCTCGAACCCACAAACGTGAGATCATGACCTGAGCTGAAGTTGGCTGCTTAACTGACTGAGCCACCCAGGCGCCTGGATTCTCACATTCTTCTTCCCTCCTCTCTATCTCTTTCCTCCAGAATGGCAATAGCTTTTGCACATGCATGTTCATAAAATGTTTTTTTAAGTGATAAAAAAGTATAAAACAAGTAAAACATTTCTCTTCACCATAACCTCTATTAACATTTATTGTTTATCTTGCCACACCTTTTATGCTTATATAAACTTAGGTGTAAATGTAGTTAGGTAAATGGAATCCTACTAATCATAGTCTCTTATAATGAGAACATTTTCCATGCAAATATATGCTTGTAATTTTGTTTTAGGGACCGTATAATATTCCATCATATTCATGTACCAAAAGATGTTTAAACATTTAAATTGTTTTTAGGTGTTTGCCTTTATCTATAATGCTGCAGTCCTAGGACATGTATAATTGTTTTTATCTGCTTAGTTTATTAGGATATATATCCAGCAGAACAATTGCTGGTCAGATGGTAGTCCCATTACTAATTGTGATATGGATGAAGAGATCAAGGATCAGCTTACTACTTAGGCAATGAAGGGCAGTTGAAAGGACATTTGTTAAAGCGGAAAGGAGCTTTAAAATGTACGTAATTGTTTTGAAGCACTTGTTTAAAATTCGTACTCTAATTCACAGACCCATTAATCCTCTCTAATTACAGTCCTCCAGAAAGACTCTCCAGTATCCCCTTCACCAACAGGTGTTAGTCTCTTGAGTGCAGAGGACTGTGTCATTTGCATTGGATATCCATAGTGCTTAGCATAAGTACTTGACACGTAGTAGGTGCCAAGTAAATGCTTTTTAAAATATTTTTTACATTTATTTATTTTTGAGAGACAGAAACAGAGCACCAGTGGGGGAGGGGCAGAAAGAGAAGGAGACAGAATCTGAAGCAGGCTCCAGGCTCCACGCTGTCAGCACAGAGCCTGATACGGGGCTTGAACTCACAAACTGTGAGATCATGACCTGAGTGCCAAAGTTGGACACTTAACCAACTGAGCCACCCAAGCACCCCTTATTTTTTCTTCCAAGTAAACATTTTTTAAATGCACCCGTTTTGCCACATTTTTACCAACTCAGAACATTATCAAACTTACTAATCTTAATCGAACTAGTAGATGAGAAATTTTCTTTTTTAAGGAAGTGTTAATTTTTTCATTAAAATCAGGAATCTTTTCATATGCCTGTAGATATTTGGTTTCTTCATGTACTCAGCTTATTTTTGTATTGATTTTTGTTTAATTGTTGTTGACTTATAAGTGGGAAGTTAAGTAAATAAAATTTTTAAGGATAGTTTTTAAGGATGACCTATGTATTACAAATTTGCTTACCAAGTCTGAGATTTGTCTTTAAAGCATATTAGGTCTTTTGCTATTTCGAAAAATACTTGTTTTTAGGTAGTCACATCTGTCAGTCTGTTTTCACTTAAGATTTCTAGATTCTGGGGCGCCCGGGTGGCTCTGTCAGGTAAGCATCTGACTTCGGCTCAGGTCATGATCTCACGGTTCAGTTCATGAGTTTGAGCCCTACATTGGGTTCTGTCCTGACAGTTCGGAGCCTGGAACCTGCTTCAGATTCTGCATCTCCCTCTCTCTGTCTGCCCCTCCCCTGCTCATGTTCGTTCTCTCTCTCTCTCTCTCTCTCTCTCTGAAAAATAAACATTAACAAAAAATTTTTTTAAGACTTCTAAATTCTGTAACATGCTCAGAAGGGCCTTCTTCATCCCCAAAGTATAAAAAACTATTATTACACTTCTTTAAATACTTTTGTGGCTTTAATTTTTATGTTTAAGTATTTAATCTTTCTGGAATTGATTTTTGTACAAGATGAGAAATTAAAATCTAAGGTTTCTTTTATCCAAGTGGACAGTTTGTTGTCTAAGAAACATTTCTTTCAGGTGTCTTTTTTTTTTTTTAATTGAAGTATAGTTGACATACAGTGTTATATTAGTATTCAGATGCACAATCAAAAACATTTTTTATAATCCATCCTTTACACACTGATTTGAAATTGCTACCTTTGCCATATATAAAATTTTCATGTATACGTGAAATAATTTCTGAATTTTAACTTCTGTTTTGTCAAGGTTTTTCTATCTGCCACTTAGCAATACCACATTTCAATCACTTCAGCTGTATAATAATTTTGAAATTTGGTAAGCTAAAGTTCCCCTCTTCCTTGTTATTCCTTGTTTTTTGTTTTTTTTTTTTAATTTTCTTGACTGTTCTCTGCCTTTATTCTTCCAGATACACTTTAAAATCAATTTGTTGGGGCGCCTGAGTGGCTCAGTTGGTTAAGCGTCTGGCTTCAGCTCAGGTCATGATCTCATGGTTCGTGGGTTCGAGCCCCGCGTCTCTCTCTGACCCTCCCCTGCTCGCGCTGTCTCTCTCTGTCTCTCAAAAGTAAACAAAAATATTTTTTAAAAAATGAAATCTGCTTTAGAAGTAAAGGCACCCCACTAGGATTTCAGTAACTGTAATATTCAGAAATAAAAGCCATGTATTTAGACGTTGTTTACTTTCATCAAATCAACTAGGTTCAGCAGCAGAAAGAAAAGTTTTTAAATTTTGACTCAAGGGGCGCCTGGGTGGCTCAGTCAGTTAAGTATCTGACTTTGGCTCGAGTCATGATCTCAAGGGCTTGTGGTCAAGCCCTGCATCGGGATCTGTGCTGACAGCTCAGAGGCTGCAGCCTCCTTCAAGATTCGGTCTCTCTGCCCCTCCCCCACTCATGCTTGCGCGCGCACGCGCGCTCTCTGTCTCTCTCTCAAAATATAAACATAAAAAAATTTTTTTGAGATTAAAAAGTTGTTTGACTCAAAAGGACATACTTAAATAGGTTATAAACATCCAATAACCCAAAGTTTCAGTCAGGTCAAAAGAAGTAAACCAAATCAACTCTAAAGTATTTTTCCCAAGTACCTGGCATTAATTCACAGCTGCTTGGCAACAGCGGCCTGACACTGTCCAGAAGCCAATTCCTGGCAGTTGGTATATTTATTAAAAACAAAAATTTAAAGGCCTGCTTGGATTTTGGTTCTGGCAATTCCCTGAATTAACTAAATAAGATCAATCACCTAGGGAAGTGGCTTGGAAAAACCACTGAAAACTTATGCCAAATCTTGGCAGAGTCACAATTTTGGCTCGAAATTTTATTTCAATTTTCTTAGTAATTACGGTCTTTCTGTTTTCCATTAGAATTGTCTAGACACCAAAGATTTTTCTTTCACTCATAATTCTTTACAGGGTTCTAGTTACCTTCAATATGTTCAATTAAAGTGAAAAATTCAGTGAAATAACTGTGGTTTGTCTGCACAATGCCAATATAAGTTATTTTTTCACAATACTGAGTTTCTGGGGGAAAAAATTCTTTTGGCTTGAATTGGTTCACCTAAGCCTATATCATATCCTCCTAGAATAACCAAATTAGTAAGTTACTATAAAAAAGAGTATGCCTATTTTATGGGTTTATAAATATCTCAAATCAGAAGGAGCGGACTATCCCATACACATACACAGGCTCCAACCTCACAGGGCAAGCTTTCAGCTCTAAATACTTAGCAAACGACCTACTTCGTGGTGGTGTATGTGTTCGTCAAAGCTGTACAACTCTTTACAACTTTAAGTAAATGATACCTTACTAATAAAAACGAGGGGGGAAAAGTGACTTAGGTAATTTC
Organism: Suricata suricatta; assembly: GCF_006229205.1. Taxonomy (NCBI): domain Eukaryota; kingdom Metazoa; phylum Chordata; class Mammalia; order Carnivora; family Herpestidae; genus Suricata; species Suricata suricatta. The sequence goes on along the minus strand of NC_043704.1, from coordinate 119,097,673 downwards.
ATACTCATTAGTAAGAGGCTAATTATAGATTATACATTCCTTTTGCTTTCTTCCCTCAGATAGTTACTTGCCTTATTCCCTGGCTTCATTCTAGTCTCTGCTTAGCCATCAATTCACAGATGCCTGACCACTCTATACTAGTACTTCCTAATTTACTATGATTTTTCACCGGAGTAATTATCTCTATATGATATGTTGACGTTTAATATTTACTTGCTTCGGGGGTTATTATCTGTCCATAGCCTGCCCACTCCCTAAATTTAAGTTCCATAAGGACAGGAGCTTCATTATCTCATCCACTGCTGTTATCTCTAGCACCTAGCACAGGGTGCCTGACGCACAGTAGAGTTCAACAAATATTGTTACATGAGTGAATGAATACATGAATGTCTGCAGGGATGCAGAGGAAGCATATGATACAGAAGCAGCAGACACATAAGTCTCCTCCCATCCCCAGCACCACCTAGCCATTCCCTTTTCCAGGGCTAGCTACTGGTGCCAGGGTGTATATAACCCTCCAAAAGGATTCTAAGCATATACCAACATATATGCAAAACATTCTTTTTTCCTTCCCCTGTAGTTGAGTACTATATCAGTTGGCATGTGCTTTCTTCCCCACTTAATAACTGTATCTTAGATGTCTTTCCAAACCTGTATATACACACGCTTACCTCAATATTTACTTTGTTAGCTACACAGTATTACTTTTTATAGTTCTAGAAGTTTATTTATCAATCCCTTAGGAAGAGAAAAGCTTTTACTATTATAACCATTAATAATAAAATATTTCATTACTACAAATAATAATGCAATGATTATACAGGTCTTTATACACTCTGGCTGTAGCAACTGCAGAAATTCACCCTCCATACAGAAATGTATGAAAATGTTCATTTCCACATATCCTTACCATCTCAGTGTGTTAATCAAACTTTGTCAACATTTAAATTAAAAAGTTTCTCATTTTACGTTGGTTTTAATTTATTATTATGAGTAAGGCTAACATGTTTTAAGTCATCCAAATTTTCCTTCCTGAAACTTATGCCCATCTTTCTATTGGCTGTTTTCTTTTTTTATTGGCAAAACCACTTTAAACATTAAAAAAATAAGTATACACTTTGTTATATCTGATGCAAATATTTTTCCCAATTTGACATTTGCCTTTTGCTTTTATATATGATTTTCTAAGCACATTTTAAAAGAAGATAGTCAATTTTATAGTAATTCTTTCCTTTTGTGACTTTTGTGTCATACACAAAAAGGTCTGTAAGTATGTTTAAATATAAAAATGAAGCTCAAAGTAACTGCAAAGTTTATTTAGTTATCTTTATTCTCCTCCTTGGAGGTGCACATTATACACAGACATGCTACGTTCTATGTATCTTACAGGTTTGGTATTTCCAGTTGGCTATGTTGTTCTTTGAAATTAGCTACCATTAGTTATAAGCTAAGATTGTATTAAACACCCCCCCTCCATTATTTTCTTATACTTTAATGCCTTCATTTAAAATTTTACATCCTTGCCTCATCTGGAATTTATTCGATGTGAGAAGTAAAAGATCCAACCCCCCCCCCCCATGGCTACTTTTAATAATCCCTCCTCCATGCTGATATAAAATGCTACCTTGATTGCTTACTTATTTGGGTCAATTTATTAACTTTCTATTCTGCTCCACAGATCTGCCTATTTATGTGACAGTATCACATGCTTTTATTTCATTCATGATTAACATTTCCACCAGAGAATAAGCAGAGTCAGGAAAGTGTCAAGTGTTTCTTTCCTTTCTGTGCTAACCTTTTAGCTATTTGTTAGTAAGTGTTGTAAAGAACTATCAATTGGTTTCAAATACAGTACTAATGAAATCAAGTCACAGGTTGATTCTAGAATAGGCCAATTCATTCTGCAATGAGAAAAGATTCCACACCCTAAGACTATATTTCTAATATCAGCCAGCCAACCAGAAAGCCATATATGTCACTGAAGAGTAGACTAGAGAGAAAAAATATGAATGGCTTAGAGGATATGTATTTGACAAGTAACTCAGGCTCAACAGTTCCACACACTATCTTCATAAATAAAACACATTAATAACTCATAATTATTTGAAAAGAAAGCATATCCAACTGGAAACACCAAACCTGTAATATAAGTAAAATAGAGCATATCTACATAACCATAACCACAACACTGCTGCAAATGGAAGGTATGCGAAACAGAAGATAAAAGTTCCTAATATCTCCAAAGTTTAGTAGTTAAAGTGACCTCTAGAACCTCCCCCTCTGTGTCTGGTTCTAAAATGGAATTCAAGCATTCTATAGTGCAGAGATAAGGACAGAAGATCTGAAATGCACATTCCTACAGATCACAGGCCTGGAAGAAAAGCCTCGATGTTTTTGCAGCTGTCAGAACACAGGACTTGTAGGATTTCCCCTAAGTGGACCATCCAACCAGAATCTTTCCAGGAACCAAAGAAAGAATCCTTGAAATGGCCCTAATGAGAATCAGGCTCTTGGCCCAAAGGGCATAGGTCAATAAATCTTTCTGTCAGTCTTTCCTACATACTTTGCCTAGAGAATCAAATCTGTTCTCTTGGCTTTGATAAGCATTTTTACATGGAGGACACCTTTGAAAATGATTTGCTGTTTCTCTGGTATCTAAAACCATAAATGCCCTGGATTCTTCACTTTGAAAAGAGAAAAGAATTTCTTCCTTCACTTTCCCGTATGCCAGAAACAGTGCCTCTTCACTTCTTAGATGAACTCCTTAATTCAAGCTCTAGTATCTGGAATATTATAGTTGCTTTCATTTAGTTCCTCAAACCTCAAAGCTAAGAGATCTTAATCCATTCTCACTAGGTTTTCTTTGTAGGACCTTTTCTTTCAATATATACATTTTTAAGTTTATTTACTTATTTTGAGAGAGGGAGAGAGGCAGAGAGAGAGGATCCCAAGCAGGCTCTACACTGTTAGCAGAGCCTGATATCGAGATCATACTCCTGAACCATGAGATCATGACTGGAGCCGAAATCAAAAGTTGGACACTTAACTGACTCAGCGACCCAGGTGCTCCCATTTCAGTATTTTTTAAATGTCTATTTTAAAACATTGGTCTCATCTATAGGTGTGATCCTATTGCTTTTTCACTGGCTTCTTTATCTTAATACATGTCATTTTGTCCTTTTTTTATGATCTTGCTCACTGAAGGAAACCTTTAAATCTTAGTTTTCTCGTTTCTTTTCTAAATGCTTATTAGGATTTTCCATTTTTTGGACAATATATCTTCTGATTAAAACTTGAATAGTAATAGTTCACCATATGGCCTCAGACAGCGTGGCTCTTCAAATCCTTTATAGCCATTCTTCCCAAATGCGCCTGGTCATAAGATGCACAAGGGGTAAAGGGGGCTAGTGTCCTTATGCAGAACGCATATTCCCGGGCTCCACACAACATCTAAAAAATCAGAAACGATGTGGGAATGCATATTTTTAACAAATATGGGAGAGACTGCTTCAAGGTCCCTTTTCCTTTGTTCAAATTAAGGAAGCAATGGAGTCTACATAGACTCTTTCTATTACACTTAACTCAAAAAAAAAAAGAAGAGGTGAGTGACCTTTCTTCCGTCTCAGTTCTTAAATGTTACAGCTTTTCAATGTTTAGCGTCCATTCAACCACTACTTCAGTACCGTCACCACAGCCAATACACCCACCAGATGGCACACAGACACTGTGCGCATGCCGAGTAAAAGAGTGAGAGGAAGGGAGCCCGTTTTATCTTAAACCAACAGCCACTGAATGGCTAGAGTAGATCAAGGGAGCTGTGTGCAACCACAAGGATCCGAATTTACAAGGGTTAGATACTCAAGCGCTCTGAACTGGAAATCATCCTCATGAAGAAGCCCACAACCCCTTTAGCATGGTAACTGGCCCCAGACCATGTTAATGAGTAAATCATTTAAAGTTCACGGTCAAGAGAGATATTTTTCTAACTTTATAAAAGATGGCAATGACTACAGACAAACCTATAATTTAAAAGTTGCATTCTTAAATTTAAAACCTTAAGACACTTAAACTCAAGGAGACCAAAGACCACCCATGAATTAGAGTTTTTCAAAGCAGTTCTGTTCCCTACCAAATTAAAGAGGGAATCATTGTATTCCATAATACAATACTCAAAATGGCAATGATCAATATTATTCCAACAATATGTTCCATTTGAGAACTATTATTGAAGCTACATCTAAATCATATTCTAAGGGCAAAACACCTTAAAGTCAGACACCAACATCGACAATAATCCTTTAATTAAAATCTTAACCATTAAAACATTTTTCAAAAGAAACAAAACAGATTTTGCAAACTTTAAAAAATAAGTTCCCTGGGTCTACTTGACATACTGTAAGTGCTCAGTTAGCAGTGTCTTCATTTTTCTGCCAGAGAAACTGCCAAGAGAGTGACAAACTTTGCACCGTAAGTTGGCAAAATGTCCAAAACAAAGCTCCCTACTGATGGTCTCTGGCTTTAGAGTCAAGATCCAAAAGTTTGTTTGCAAACTAGTTGCTTGAGACTTGGTAGAAAGAAGTAATGCTATCATTACAGGATAGGTTCCTGGACCCACCCACCAGAGTTAACTTATAATATACTTAAAGCACAATATTCATACTATTTTATCTGCTCCTAAACAATGATGCAGAAGGATTTTCTTTCTGGAAAAGTACAGGTAGCAGGCACATCTTCCCTCTGACCTCCACCTCAGAAAGGAGAGATTTCTAGGTTGCTGTTGTTTCTAATTGAACACATATATGTAAGGCAGAAAGAAAGTCTACAGCAGTCACTCTCTGGGTATTCTAACTTGGAAAACAATGAACAGGTAAGGCCCAGATTCCCCCAGACCCCAGTTTTGAGCTAAAGAGTTCATATATACAAGGCAAGAACCACAGATACCTCACTCTAGAATTCTTCTTTCAGTATACTGCTCTTAATTTGAAGGGTTAATAGTCTCAAAGATTTCTGTATTGTTGTTGCTAATGCTGTTAAGTAGCCTACTGTCGTGCCTACATTTATAATCACAAGTGATGCACATTTTTAATACCTACAATCTAGGATTGTGTCATAATTATGTATCACATGTGGGGAGCCACCAACATTTTTTAGGGCTACTTCATCTAACATATGTTACTTTGGTCACAGTGGTAAAAGTTCTTACTTTAGTTATACCTATATAGTTTGTAAATCCATTTTAAAGTCCATGTAAGTGACACACAGCCATTACGTGCCTTTGCTAAGATCTGAAATCAGACCTCTCTACTACTCTGCCTTGGCTCCAGAGTCTCACTGCAAGACATGGAATTGTCTGAGTCAATGCTTGGAAGGCAGCTCTGTTCATTACTCTTCCACCAGGGAACCCCAAGAATGTCAGAGGCTTAGAGGGTGACACCTAAACTGTAGGTCATGAGTCCTTCCTTGTTCTAAGGTTGGACCTTTTATAAAGTTGTGTCAGGAAAGCAACAGAAGCCTGTTTTCTCTGCACAGGGAATGACCTGTATCAGCTCACTGATTGTCATTTACATTTGTGACTTTCTGAAAACTTGAGAAGTTTGCAGGGAACTTTAAGTAAAGTTCTATAAGAATTTGGTTCTTGTATGGGTGCCTGGGAGGCTCAGTTAGTTAAGCATCTGATTTGGGCTCAGGCTTAGGTCATGATCTCGCGGTTTGTGGGTTCGAGCTCTGCATCGGGCTCTGTTTCAGATTCTGTGTCTCCCTCTATCTCTGTCCCTCCCCTGCTCGCACTCTGTCTCTCTCGGTCTCAAAAATAAAGAAACATTAAAAAAAAAAAAATAAAGTCCACGTAAGTTATTTCACTTATCCTGGAGAGAAAAAAAAATCCTCAACTGCTACCTACTGCTATTCCTTAAAAAAGCAAAATATATGAAGATCAATTTTTGAATCTTACAATCTTAATTAAAACAATGATCTGAAAAGCTTCAAAATATCAATATTCTGCCATCATTTGAAACAAAGAAAATCTTTAGGGACACCAACAGATCCCAGCTAAGAGCAAGAGAAATTCTTAATAATCTCCTTAGATGTTGGTATCTTTTCCTGTCTTCTCTTTATGCCAATTAAACATTCGGAAAACCACTTAATATTTGCTCCTTACACAAATTTTGAACTGTGGTTCACAAAATTTTTTGGCTATTATCTACTCTTACACTATAATTTTACAGTGTAGGGCATGGCGAAGTCTTACTAAGTGCCTAATTTGTGAAAGATCTGGTGCTCAGGCCTGGTTTTTCAAAAGCTAACTTTAAAAAATGAATAAAGTTGTAATGTGTATAAATGCACACTATACAATAGTACAGAACTTCTCTTTGTTACTTGCAAAGGGAAAGGTTTTTACTCATGTATTCCACAAATTCAAACACTATTTTTTTTATTTTGACTGCTTCCATTACAAGCATCCAGCTTCCAAGCTCTTCCTTTGCTACTTTTATTTCAGCAAATAAACATTCTTCTCTGTCCATTAGCAACCAATCTAAGCTAACTACCTTTCTTTTTAGCGGCTCATTTTAATTAAACTTAAAATGTTCCTCCCGCATTTCTTATTGAAAGATGTTTTTGGAGTAAGTCTCATGCTTCTCACTGAAGATAAAAGTCTCCCTCTCACGGTATGCAAATAATGTTTCCTAATGCAATTTCATTTTGAGCCTCAGTACCTATTGTGCAATTACAAACTTTTGTAACCTCAGTATTCCTTATATACTTTATAATGCTGTTTCCCCCAAATATTCTACAGCATTTAATGATTTTTTCCATTGCTTAAATGCACTAAAATTAACTTTCCCACATTTCCATTAATTACACATTAACCTTTGTAAGATTTAAAAAAGCCTCTCCAAAAGGTATGTTACTCGGAATATGTTACTTTACTGATTCTCAAATTCTGAGTATAAAAGAATAAATTTTAAATGACTAAGTTTTATTTATTCCCTGATTAAGTCAGATTTATGATCTCCCCTCCCCATTCCAGCTACTGTGAATTTTGAATAAAACAACCTCAATTGTAACAGAAGAAACATCTGTTGCTTTTTTCTTCATCAGAGCTTTCCCTAACTGAAAGAAAGGCTCTCTGCCTGACCTCCTCTTCCACTCCCCCTTCCCACCCACACTAAGTTCCTTAAAACTTTTTTTAAGTAAATGTATTATTTAAAATTTTACTGTACCTACTTAAAATGTCATAGTTTATCCAGAAACATTCACTTCCTTATTAAAATTCAAAGAATGAGGATGTTATATATGTCAAAAAATAAGAGATGTGGCTGGTAGAATACTAATTGTAATTGAAATGCAGACTTTCGAGAGTATACTTGAAGTGATCAACTCAATCAAGTTGTCACACATTCCGGGCTCACTCAGTATTGTTTAGGGCTAAGATTTTCTTCATAGGATCCAGATGCATATAGGATCTTACATGCTATATTTTCTTTGCCAATCTAACACTAACATAATGGCAGTCACTACCCCAAGAGGCAGACACCAAATGGTGCCACCCACACTCTCACACTGTGCCTCATAATAAACCATAAAGCAGTGGAATGCACCGGGCCCTTTATGAGCAAACAATGCCTGAGCTTCATTAGAATACAGCTGACATTTTCAAAGCACAAATACTTTTAAGAAAAATGTACTAGAAAAGAAAGGAATGAAACAGCTATAAAAGCTGGAATTTTTTTAAAGTGTCAGGTTTATTTCAAAGATCCTGAAGAAGCATATTTTGCTGTTGATCATGTAGAAGTTTTCATAAATAAAAATGTATAGTTAAGGTCAAAGCTTATTTTATTAACTACTGGAAAGAAATGAAAGTAAAAACTATCATTTGAATTGCATTCACAAGTAATAACTCTAAAGTACCTTCAAAACTATTCATTTCCTCAACTGTCCTCGTTCAAGAACTAGGAAAACTGAGCTCCAAAATTATTTTCACATTTTAATTGATTTATATAAGTAACTGAGTGATAAACTAAGCTTATTCTACCCCTCCCCCCTGCCCAACCCAACCCCCATACCCTGTAGTTTTCCTGTCTGCAACAAGCAAGGACGTCTTGAATTCAGCGTGCTACTGGCTGTTTATCAACTTAATATTGCTGCCGTTGGAAGAATATAAAATAAACGGGGCAAAAACTCCCCCAGCAGTAAGAAACAAAATGATCTCTCTTACCTGGTCTAAAGAAGCATGCCTCTCACTGCAGTACCAACAACACTCTACAGTCTTTGTTACCATTCAGTGGAAACTTGAGACTGTGTCAGACATAAGCAATCGAGCGCAGAAAAGCTCAATTTAAAATACTCAATAAAACTAAAAAGATGCTCAAGAAAACCGTTTAGGTTAGGTAACTGGCTTTCAAAAGACATATGAATCCTGTCTAATGCAACAAAGACCATTCAAAAGAAACTGGAAGTCTAAGTCTGAAGGCACAAAGGTTTTTTTATGTGTAGAATCTTACTTTCTCATTAAAGGTTTTAAAAATATGCTTAAGATAAAAGTAGTAAAACAATAAAATGGCTAATTTCAAGCTAACATTTTTCAAAATATCATCTGAATTTTAACTAGCTAAAAAATAAGGTTAAACTTACTCATGAAATCTGCATAATTCGAATTGTGCATGTCAGGGTATTTGCTGACTCCAAAGCTGTCACAAAGCAGGAGACTTTAATGCATCTTGAAAGCAGAGCAAAACCACCACAAGTTTCAGGGGGAAGAAAAAAACAAGGAGGAGTCTTGAAAAACTGACTGAGGCTTTTCAACCTGTAATAACTGTCTCACTCCTCTGGGAGGGGGGAAAAAAAATCCTGGTCCTGCCCCCTGAGATAGGAGGCTATTTCAATGCCAAAATGAATGGCAGGTCCATTTCTGATATCAACAAAGAGCAGCTTAGCTGTGCTCCATTTTTTTTCACTTTCCCACACAGAAGTTCCAAACTTTTCAGGTTAGTATCTTTATGTTTAGGGTTAAGTACCTTTGTGCATTTTCCTCAAGAGAAAATTACGTCGTCCTAGTTTTTAAAATGATTAATTAAAAATACATACCTAATCATCTTACTTGGTTCTTCCTAGGCAGGAAGCTAAACAAAAGATGACCTCTAAAGTTCCTTTCCAAATCTACCCTTTGCAATATCCGATCACTGTGTAACTAATTATTAATATTAAAAAGCTACATCCTGATATAAAGAGCACAAGGAGAAACTAAAAGTGGGTAACAAACATAAAAAAAAAAGATAACTGAGATAAAATTTCCAGCTAGCTAGATGTAAAAATCATTTACTAAAGTACATGCGTATAATTATACAAATTCAAATCAATAAACACTTCGAACAACGACATATACTTACTGAATGCCTATTATGAGCCAAGCACTCTTTGGGGCTCTGAGAATATAGCAATGAACGCAACAGACAAAAACCAAACAAAAATCCTTGTCTTCAGTGATTAGTTTGTATTGCAGTTCCCTGAATGTATAACCCTCCTAGATAGACTAAGATAGCTCTTTGCTTCTTAGATTAGTTCCCACCTGGTCGGAAATAATCCCCTCTGAAAGTATGTCTTGACAACAGTTTCAGGAGGGCAGGAATTTTGTGCTTTCTTCAGTGTTATATCCTTAGTGTCTAAAACTGTGTCCATTAGACCTTCAGGCAGACATACAGTGAATGAAATCGATCAAAAAAAGCTTTTCCTTAGTCAGACTCTGCAGACTATGCACCATGTATTATTACACTTACCTGGACGAGGATGTTAATTAACTTGGGTTGCAATTATATAATACTGACGTTGAAAATACAACCTATATGACCCTGTATCTTTTCAGATTTTAAAACCTGTTTTCATGATCAGATGTGAGGTCACTATATTTGAGTAAAATAATCATCCAAAATTCTATACACTAAGTTTTTGTGGACTCCCAGATTTCAAAGCAGTCCGAATAAAAAAAAATAATCTTGGAAACTACATGTCATTCTCTCAGTTTTGTTTATGTGGAAATAACTTTAAACTCTTCCTCTCATCATTCTTGATAGTCTTACTGTAAACCAGTGAGACACAGAAGGTAAGTGTACACCTCCACCCTGTCAAATCAGCTAGAAGGCTTGCACATGTCACTCAAGGCACGGGTATTCAAGGGCCAGATAGGGGCACACCTCTTCTGGTGTAGTCTTAAAACCAAAGGAAATTAAACTTCTCAGTACTCAGATACACTCACCAGACTTTTAAATAGCAGAGTATTCCTCCCTCCTCCTGTCCCACCTCTAGAGCTAGACAATGATTAAAAGTTCAATATAAACTACCTAGAATATTCACGTATTTAGTATGTGTTCTAACAATAAATCTACCAGCAACCCAAGGTCAGGAAGACACAAGATGACTGAGGTCAAGTAATGGGTAAGATAAGGTGGGGCCAAAGCAGGATTTCATTAGGAATGGCTCCTGGAGGAGTGATTTTTCTTTTCCCTAACCATCACTCATTCTTCCCTTCAAGAAATACTGACTGAGTACCTATTATGTATCAGGCATGAGGGAGACGACAAACTGACCTGCTCCCTAGATTCCTGTATCTACTCCATAGATTTGACCTGGAGCCTATTCCTATTCTTCCATGTTTCCTTCTCCCTGTTTGCCTTCCCTGCCGGTGTCTCTTGTCCAGTCCCCAAAACTCCACTTATCACTGCCCTTCAATCTACTCCCAAGCCTTTAGGCAGGCAGCATGATTACTAGCTTCTGTGCTCCTTGATGACTGTATCGCACACTGTGGGGGAATCAGGAGTCTTCCCACCAGCATAAGAAAATGCCTCTTGTGTGGGTCACCCCAACAATCTCTCCTTAATCTTACTTAGAAAATCCACGTTAAGCATCGTATATCTAGAATACCTAGAAAACACCAAACAGGGCTAAGGACTCCTTCCCTCGGGTTTATAAACTAATTTATTCAGACTAGAGTTTGCTATCCTTATTGGTAACTTGACCAAATATTAACCACATTTTATAGATCTCTTTCTGATTCTATAAGCAGAAATGATACTATAATAGCATAATAATAGTTTTTATTTGCCCATTCCTGCTAAAATAACTACTACCAGATCCATATTGTGAGGGAATAGAAATCACCTATTCGAATCTCTTATACTCAATCACATTTTGAAATAAAATGTCTAATCTTCCTTATGAGAACTCCATCTAGCACAAAGGGTTCCTGCTACCACTGGCATGGGTAAGGGACGGTTTCTTACAAATACCATGCTGTACAGTAACTTCACCTTTGGTCCTCTTTCTCTTCCCGCCTTTTAAATGCAGATGACTTTCCAAGGACCTATTCTTGATGCTTGTTTCTTCAAGATTTATATTCCCTCTTTAAAGGGAATTACCCATTTCTCTGGCTTTATCACCACTATGTAGATGACAATGAAAATTTATACTTCTACCCCTAGGCTTTCCTGTTCTGCTCTAAACTCTTATTTCTACCTACTGGACATCTCTGTCTCTATGTACCACACTCTCAAATCAATGTCTGCTGTACTGAATGACATGTCTACTTTCCCAAACCAGCTCATCCCCCTATGTTTCCTATTCTTGTTAAAGACATATTCATCCGAAATAGAAAGTGATTTTCTATTCTTGCCTCTTCCTCATCATTCAAATGGCCACATTGTTTCCAGTGTTTTTTCCTAAACTACACATCATTTTCCTGGTTTAAAAACAAAAGAAATAAGAAATACAACTGATGACCTCCTGATTATCCTATCAAAAATAGTGGTAGCCTTAAGCCACACATGGCTATTTAAATTTAAATTTAAATTGATTAAAGTTAAATAAAATGAAAAATTCAATTTGCCAGTTGTACTAGACACATGTCAAGTCCTCAACAGCCACATGTGGCTAATCACTTGCAGATACAGAACATTTCCATCATCATGGAAAGTTCTATTAAACATCTCTGGTCTAGACAATAACAGTAAACTACTTAAAACAGTAGTCTAAAGTTTCCTTGATTTGGCACCTTATCTTCTACCTTAGAAGGTATCAAACCTTATCTTCTACCTAAAACTTAACCCCAACAAAAATCCAAACAATCTGATTAAAAAATGGGCAAAGGGACTTGAATAACCATTTTTTCCAAAGAAAATATACAAATGGCCAATATGCACATGAAAAAATTTCAATATCTCTAATCTTCAGTGAAATGCAAATTAAAATTATTATATCACCTCATAAGCATTTGGATGGCTAGTATTAAAACAACAGAAAATAAGTGTTGATGAGGATGTGAGGAAATTGCAATCTTCGTGCACTGTTGATGCAATGTAAACTTGTTCAGCTACTGTGGAAATCAGAATGTTGACTCCTCAAAAAATTAAAAACAGTACTACCGTATAATTCCTCTGGGTCAATTCCACTTCCAGGTCTATACCCAAAAGAATTGAAAGCAGGGTCTTATAGAGATATTTGTACTTCCATGTTCTTAGCAGCATTATTCACAATGGCTAAAACACAGAAGCAACCCATGTGTCCATTGATGGGTGAATGATAAGCCTAATGTAGTAAGTACATACAATAGAATATTATTCAGCCTTAAAAAGGAAGAAAATGCAGAGCACCTGGGTGGCTCAGAGTGTCAAGCATCTGACTTTGGCTCAGGTCGTGATCTTGCACTTTGTGATTTCAGGCCCATCAGGCTCTCTGCTGTCAGCATGGAGCCCGCTTAGGGATTCTCTAACCAACCCTCTCTCTGCCGCTCCCTGCTTGTGCTCCTTCTCTCTCAAAATAAATAAATATTTAAGGAAAAAAATGGAAGAAAATTCTGAGAAATGTTACAAAACATATGAACCCTAAAGACAGTATATTATGTCACAAAGAGACAAATACTGTATGATTCTATTTATATGACTACTTAGCACTATCAAAATCATAGAGACATAAAGCAGAATGGTGGTTGTCAGGTGCTGGGGGAGGGGAGAATAGGGAGTTACTATTTAATGGGCACAGAGTTCCAGTTTTACAAGATTAACAATTATGGAGATGGACGGTATGATGGTTGCACAATACTATGAATGTATTTTATACCACTGAATGGCATCTTTAAAAATGGTTAAGAGGATAAGTTTTATATTATGTCTATTTTACCCTATAAAAACAGTAAAAAAAAAAAACCAACAACAAGGGGTGCCTGGGTGACTCAGCTGGTCATGAGACTGACTTGATTTTGACTCAGGTCACGATTCACAGTTTGTGAGACTGAGCCCCGGGTCGGGCTCTGGCTCCATGTTGTCAGCAGAGAGCCTGCTTGGGATTCTCTCTCTCCCTCTCTCTCTGCCCCTCCCCCACGTGTGTGCACACTCTCTCAAAATAAATATTTTTTAAAAATTAAAAAAAAAAAACATGTAAGAATGAGATCCCAGGGTATATGGAAGATCTGTACCTTCGCTTAGTTTTACTATGAACCTAAAACTTTGCTGATAAAATAAAGTCTGCTTTTTAAAAAACATATATAACAGTCTTGTGAAAATGTCTCTTCTCCTCTTCTTTACCTCTTCAGCCCACCCACTCCTCTGCATCCATTAGTAGTTCCACCTCTATTATAAGAGCTTCTTTTACTTCTTGAGTCTAACCTAAGCTCCTACCTCTAGATTCTTACATAAAATACATTAAATATCAAGACCAGGACAGTGGGGCGCCTGGGTGGCTCAGTCGGTTAAGCGTCCAGCTTTGGCTCAGGTCGTGATGTCACGATTCGTGGGTTTGAGCCCCGCGTCGGGCTCTGTGCTGACAGCTAGTTCAGACCCTGGAGCCTGCCTCAGATTCTGTATCTCCCTCTCTCTCTGACCCTCCCCTGCTCACGCTGTCTCTCTCTGTCTCTCAAAAATAAATTTAAAACATTAAAAAAACATTTTTTAAAAGACCAGGACAGCTAAGATCAATGTGTTATAAGAACAATTTTGGTACAATCTAAATTATAATAACAAATTACATGACAAACCTTTTTTTTTAAGTTTTTTATTTATTTTGAGTGAGAGAGAGAGAGAGAGAGAGAGAGAGAGAGAGAGAGAAAATCCTAAGCAGGCTCTACGCTGTCAATGCAGAGGCTGATGCAGGTCTTGAACATAATCGTGACCTGAGCCTAAATCAAGAGTTGGATGCTTAACAGACTGAGGCACCCAGGTGCCCCAAATTAAATGACAAATTCTTGATGAGATGTTATCAAAGCTGCAAAATTAAGTTAGTTCATTCAATCTATGCATATTTACTAAAGGTTCACTAACTTTACGCCAACCTTAAGCAGGGGATCTGAAAATACCCTGGAGAAGGAAAAAATATAATCTGTAGCCTCACGAAGTTATAGTCTAATGGAGGAAACATTATAAGCAAGCAAACAAATATAAAAATACTATGTCCATTGCTAGGAAAGAAACTAGTGGTATCGGAGCGCTGGGAAGTGGTATTCCAGGCGTGCTCTTTAGACAAGGTGCTCTAGGAAGGTGTCTCTGAAGGAAGCAATATTTAAGCTGCGACCTGGAGGATGAGATGGGGCAGCGGGGTAAAACGAGGGGGAGGAGCATTTCAGGCCGCACAGAACCGCGAAGCTCACGTAACACCCATCATCTTAAAAGTAAAGCAAATAAACAGAGGAAGCCAAATAAAAAACACATGAGGGAATGGCTCTAGGAGAAAAGTAATTAACTAATTTTTACCATTTACACAAAATAGAAGGAAATCATTTCTCATTTTTTATCTGAGGCTACAGCAAAGAACATGGGGAATGCATTAGGATCATGGACACTATTCTGAGCAGAAATTCTAAAAAGGAACACCAGGATTATCACACCTCTACAAATACTCTCTAAACATATCATGAATGCATAATATTCCACTGTGCAGATGTGTCGTATTTTATTTCCCTATAAATAGATATTTACACAGTCTCCATATTTTGCCATTATACATAATTATGTAGTAAACACTTCTACACTCAAATATCTTATTTTTATTCGTTTTTTGTATTATTTTATCTTATTTTTATTTGAGAGAGAGAGGGAGAGAGGGAGAGACTATGGTGAGAGAGCAAGGGAGAGAGGCAGAGGGACAGAGGGAGAGAATCTCAAGCGGGCTCCACCCCAGTGTGGAGCCTGACATGGGTCTCGATCCCATGACCATGAGATCACAACCTGAGTCAGATGCTCAACTGACTGAGCCACCCAGGCACCCCTCAAATATTTAATTACTTTCTAATGACAAAATCCCAGAAGGGTTTTTACTGGATGAAAGAATATCAACTGTTCTTAGGAGTTTGATGTTGGATTACCAATTTGCTTCTCAGAGGACTTACACTGACTGACACTCCTAACAGAAGTAGATATGAAGAATAAGAAGTAGATAAGAAGATAAGAATAAATACAAGTAGAATAAGAAGCTGATATGAAGAGGTGCCTGGTGGCTCTATAGTTAAGCATCCAAGTTTGGCAGATCCTGTAGTTCGCTAGTTTGAGTCCCACGTTGGGCTCAGAGACTGGAGCCTGCTTTGGATTCTGTGTCTCCCTCTCTCTCTGCCCCTCCCCTGCTCATGGTCTGTCTCTCAAAAATAAATAAACATTAAAAAAAAAAAAAAAGAAGTGGATATGATATGAAGATACTAATTTCCCACACTTGCTAACAAGGCCAAAATTTTAAGGAAATCTTTGGTAATTTGACAGAGGAAAAAAGATTTTTTTTGAAATAACTTTTTACATGATGTTCAAAACATTGCACCTGCACGTTGCAGAAAAACAGAAAACATAATTCAAACACACAGAAAGAATTATAATTAATGTTTTACATACATATATCAAGTATTTTTCTATGCTACATATTTTTCTTTTTCCAAAAAAAGCAGGGGGAGTGATTATGCTATACAGGCTGGTTTAAATTTTTTTAAATTTAATAAATTACTTTGTTTGTAACATCTACAGAACACCATCATACAACAGTGTCACAACAGTCAGCTAATTATCTGACTGCTTCCAATTTTTCATTCTCATCAACAACGCTGTGGTAAATATTCTTTGCTAAAATCTTCCCATAGATCTTCCTTTAATCAGGATAAATCCACAAAAGAGAAAATGCTGAGTCAGAGTTTGCATATTTTATTTTACTTTATTTTTTAAATTTTTTAATGTTGATTTTTGAGAGAGAGAGAGAGAGAGACAGACAGAGTGCAAGTGGGAGAAGGGCAGAGAGAGAGAGAGAGGGAGACACAGAATCAGAAGCAGGCGACAGGTCCTGAGCTGTCAGCACAGAGCCGAATATGGGCTGGAACAACTCACCAACGGAACTCATGAACCGGGAGATCATGACCTGAGCTGAAGTCAGATACTTAACCCACTGAGCCACCCAGGGGTCCCCCAGATTTTGGTTCCTAATATTATTTTCCAAGACCCCTTAGGAAATAGCTAATCTAGGGCACCTGGGTGGTTCAACTGGTTAAGCGTCCAGCTCTTGATATCAGCTCAGGTCATCATCTCATGGTTTGTGGGATCCAGCCCCAAGTGGGCCTCTGTGCTGCCTGGAACCTTCTTAAGATTCTCTCTCTCCCTCACTCTGCCTCTCCCCCATTCAAACTATCACTCTCTCTCTCTAAAATAAAAGTTTTTTACATACAAAAAATAAAAATAAAATAGAAAAATATCTAATCTAGGTTTAGGGCAGGAAACACCAAGATGGAGCTGGAGTGTCTTATTACACCAAAAAGTAAGGAAGTATTACCCAAAAAAGTGGATCATGCAAAGCAACACAGGGGCCAATCTGAAAAAGATCCTGTGGCCAAAACTGGAGCAATTCGAGCAACAAAATAAATAGTACCATGTTGGATTTTAACCTAAGATATGAAATAAAAATACATGAGGGTCACCTGGGTGGCTCAGTTGGTTAAGTGTTCAACTTCAGCTCAGGTCATGATCTCATGGTTTGTGATTTGAGCTCCACATTGGGGTCTCTGCTGGCAGCACAGAGCCCACTTCAGATCCTCTGTCCCCCCTCTCTCTCTACCCCTCCCCGCTCCCCCAAAATAAACAAACATTAAAAACATAAGATACACAAGTACATACACATATAAATAGTGATTGAATAAGTAAGTGAGAAGAGAGAAAGCTCCATACAAAATTCCAAATAAATTACTTAGACACTAATTTAGATACTTCTCCCTCAAGGAGGCAGAGCTTAAACTTTCCAACCCTGCCTTGAGTATGGGCTGCTCTTAGTATGGTGTTTCCAAATTGTAGTTTATGAAAACAAAGGGTGGAGGTGAGAGAGTAACTTTATAGTGAAGAAGCCTAGAAAAACAGCCCTAGCCAGTTGATCCTCAAGGTTCACTTTATCAGTCGTAAGTCATGTTGATAGGAAGTACCCTTGATATGATGTGATGACATCTTCTCAATAACTCATAACCCTAATCTAACAATGAGAAAGAAATCAGACAAACCCATATTGAGTGGTGTTGTGCAAAGTACCTGACCAATGCTTTTCAAAAGCGTCAAGGCCATCAGAAACAGGCAGATCTGAGAAACTTCACAAACCAGCAGAGGCTTAGTAAACATAACTAAATGTAACACAAATAAATCCATTAAATATTGGCATTATAAGAAAAACCATAGTAGTAGCATAGGAAATTCACAAAAGAAATGTAAATGGATATTAAAAATATAAATATGTATTCAATTTGACCAGTAATCAAAATGGAAATTTAAATAACAAAAGCCAATGTCTGCCGGTCAGTTGAGCAAAGATTTTGCTGTTTTGTTGATAATACCCACTTTGGGGTAGTAGAGCATGGTCTAGGGACTCAGAGTGATACAACCTCTCTGAAGGATAATTTGTTTAGTGCCTATCAAAAATCTTTAATATGTGTAAACTCTGGGGCACCTGGGTGGCTCAATTAAGCATCGACTTCAGCTCAGGTCATGATCTTGTAGTCCATGAGTTCGAGCCCCATGCTGGGCTCTGTGCTGACAGCCCAGAGCCTGGAGCCTGCTTCGGATTCTGTGTCTCCCTCTCTCTCTGTCCCTCTCCCATTCTCCTCTCTCTCTCTCTCACTGTCTCTCCCTCTCTCTCAAAAATAAATAAGAACATTAAATAATAGTAAGAAGAAACCAAAATCTGGGATGTGTGTAACAATACTGGTTTTTAAAAACTTTAGTAAGATTTGATTGAAATAGCATTACATAATTTTTATTTGATTTGAAAAGAACTGTCAACTTGAAGATTTTTTCTCTTTTAGGAATATAGAATTACTTTCATTTATTGAGTTATCTTTTATGTTTCTTAGTATGTAATAAAACAATTGCTTTTTCTGTACATCACAGCAATGATAGTAGCTTAAATATCCTTGATATTTTCTTCATCCGCTAAACAAATATTCCAGCCTTCACAAAGTCTCCAACAGCCCACAAGGATTTCTCTGAGCCTCTAGGGCAGGGATCCCCAGCGCTGGCTGCATATTAGAATCAACTGGGAAACTTACATTCAAGTCACACCTCAAACCAATTCCATCTGAATCACTGAGGGCAAGACTAAGGCGTAAAGTAGTGTTCTGAAGGTACCAGGTGATTCCAGTGTGTGTATCTAAGCTAAGAAATACCACTTTAGTCTTTTACGTGGTTTCATTAAGTAAGTATTGCTGAGTAATGCTGTCTCCACTAGGAACAGATCACCTCCCCCTTCCTCTGCAGAAACACTCATAGTCCATGAGATGCCAAAGTTTCAAGTTTTGCCTTTTCTGAAGTAAGGAAGAATATTTTGTTCCCTTACTATATTATATTACCCTATAAGGGATACACATAGGCAGCACTGCTAGTGAGTTAACAAGATTATTCTCATTAAATTATATTTTAAAAGATAATTTTTTGTTGTTTTCATAAAAGTTACACCTCCCCTATTCTCATAAGATTCACACATGACTTGAATAGGTCTTGCCATAAGACAAACTCTACTACCGACATGCAATATTAAGAATTATTTTTGGGGTGCCTGGGTGGCTCAGTTGGTTAAGCATCTATCTCTTGATTTCAGCTCAGGTCATGATCTCACAGTTTGTGAGTTTGAGCCCTGCATCAGGCTCTTGTGATGATAGTGCAGCGCCTGCTTGGCATTCTTTCTCCCTCTCTGTCTGCCCCTTCCCACCGTCCCTCTCTCAAAAATTAATTAATTAATTAAAAATTATTTTCCCTTTCTAAAGAGCAAGATTTTTCTTGAAGTTCAACCTCTTTCTTCCCTGATGCACACTGAACATAATCACAGGAACACTAGAACCCAAACCCACCTCAACTCTTAAGTGATGACTCAGTCCCATAAACAAATGGCTTAACAAAAGAAGTGTGCCCATTTCCAAATATAGGTATATTTACTTCAATCCCCACTGTTTATATGAAATGTCTGCCATTAAAATTGTAACACACCTACAAGAGGGGGGAAAAACAACTAACTATAAGAGATAAATAAATCAACAGAAATAGACTTATATATGACCCAGATTTTGGAAATATCAGACAAGAGCTTTAAAATAACGATTTCAACTTTCTCATTATTAGACTGGACAAAAATTTCTCCCTCTCTTTAATCTTAACTCACTTTATTAAAAAATTTTTTTTAATGTTTTATTTATTTTTGATACAGAGGGAGACAGAGCATGAGAGGGGGAGGGGCAGAGAGCGAAGGAGACACAGAACCGAAAGCAGGCTCCAGGCTCTGAGCTAGCTGTCAGCACAGAGCCTGACGCGGGGCTCGAATCCACGAATGTGAGATCTGACCTGAGCCAAAGTCGGAGGCTTAACCGACTGAGCCACCCAGGCGCCCCTTAAATCACTTTAAAAGATAGCTGAGAATATAGACCAAACATTAACAATGTATTATAGGGTTTGTAATAATTTGCACAGTGCCTGCTTGGGATTCTCTGCCCCCCACTCACTCATTCTCTTACTTTCAAAATAAATAAATAAAACTTAAAAATATTTTTTTAAAAAGAAAGAACGTAGACTATGATAACCTAAAGATGTACTCTGTAAACCTTAGGGCAAACACTAAAAATAAAGAAACTTAAAACGAGGTATAACAAATTAGCAAAGTATAAAATGGAAATAAAATGGAATCACAAGAAAAATACCTAATTTATCCAAAATAAATCGAGGAAAAAAAGAAAGGATTAGAGAACAGATGCGACATATAGAAAAAAAAACCCCTAGCAATATGACAGATTTAAATCCAACATCTTAATAATACATTAAATGTAAATTATCTAGAGACCCTCATTAAAATTTAGAGATTCCCAGAACAAGCACTGTTACCAGGGATAGACATGGGTATTACATAATGATATGAGAAAACAGCACACAAAAAACAAAATAACATACAACAATCCTAACTGTGCAAGTACCCAACAACAGAGTTTCAAAATACATTTAAGAAAGTGATAACTCAAGAAATAGAAAAAGCACATTGAAACTGGAGTCCAACATTTCTCTCTGAGTAATCAACAAAACAAGTAGACCCATAGCAAAGATGTAGCTATTCTGGGATTGCCTGGGTGGTTCAGTAGGTTAGGCATCCAACTTTGGCTCAAGTCATGACCTCGGAGTTCATGGGTTCGAGCCCCGTGTTGGGCTCTTTGCTGGTGGCTTGGAACCTGAAGCCTGCCTCACATGCTGTGTCCCGCCCCTCTTTCTGCCCCTCCCCTGCTTGCACTCTGTCTCTCTCAAAATTAAATAAACATTTTTAAAAATTTTTAAAAAGATACAGAAAATCTGAACAACACAAGCAATCAACCTGGCATCATTAATATTTACAGAACACAACATTCAACATCAGCAAAATCTACAATCTTTTCAGTGCACTTGGAACATTAACTGAGATACGCCATATGACAGATCTTGAAGCAAACTTCCAAACTGCAAAACAAAGGATGGTCTCTGATCACAGAAGAATGAAACTAGAAATCAATAACAAAGATTTCTGGAAAAGTCCCAATTAAACAACACATTTCCAAATTCATTGAAGAATACAAACTACCAGAGCTCACTCAAAAAGAAAAAACCAAAACAAACAAAAGAAACCCCCAAAAGCAAAAACAAGACAACCTGAATAGCCCCATACCTATTACAGAAATTTAATTCCTAGTTTAAAACCTCACCACAAAGAAAACTCTAGGCCCAAAGGTGTCCAATAGCAATTTCTTACCAAACATTTATGGAAAAACTAATCTAACATTACACAAACTCTTCAAGAAAACAGAAGAGTAGAAAGTATTTTCCAAATCATTTGATAAGGCCAGCACTAACCAGACATAAAACCAAACAAATAAATTACAAGATAATTCCAAACCAACATCCTTCTTGAACACAACTGCAAAAAACCAATTAATTAACAAGCCTTAAAAAAAGTGAAATTCTAGTACAAGCTATAATATAGATAAACCTTGGAAATATTATGCTAAGTGCAGTAAGCCAGACAAAGGACAAATAACATATGTCTCCACTTATATTAAGTTACCTAGAATAATCAAATTCATAAAGACAAAAAATGAGACCAGTGGTTACTAGTGGCTAGAAAAGAGGGAATAGGGACTTATTATTTCATGGATATGGAGTTTCTGTTTGGGATGATGAGAAAAATGGAGATGGATAGTGGTGATGGTTGCACAATGTGAATGTAATTAAAGCCACCAAGTTATACACCGGAAAACGGGCACCTGGGCAGCTCAGTTGATTAAAAGTCTGACTCCTGCTTTCAGCTCCAGTTATGATGTCACAGTAGTGAGGCTGAACCTTGTGTCAAGATGCTTTCAGCACTGAGCCTGCTTGGGGTTCTCTCTCTCCCTCTTTCTCCCTTCCCTTCACTTACACACTCCTGTATATGCGTGCTATCTCTCTTTCAAAGTAAATAAATAAACTTAAAAAAAAAAAAAGAAAATGGTTGAAATAGTAACATTTGTTGTGTATATTTTACCACTATAAAAAAGATCCTTAACAAAATGTTAGCAAACTGAATATAGCAATAGATAAAAAAGGATATTACATTATGAGCACATGGTGTCTATCCAAGGCACAGACACTCCAAACAAATCTACAAAAAAGCTAACAAAAGTAATAAATTTTAGTAAACTAATGAGTTTAGCAAGATGGCAGGGCTCATTATATACAACATACGGACGGAGCCTGCTTGGGATTCTCTCTCTCTCTCTCTGCCCCTCCCCTGTTCTCTCTCAAAATAAACTTCAAAAACAAATGATGGACTTCTAGAAAATATAGTTTAAAGCTTCTTTTAATTCCTACTTCATAGAGATTTTTTTAAAAAGTGATCCAATTTTTAAAACTGTAGCCCATAAAGTATTTCAGACAAAAATATGGCTCCCATTGATCTCCCTATGTAAATGTATTATCAGTAATTTCTTACCATACTTTCTTGAAACAAATTCTATTTGGCTCATGGTATATAGTTCTTTTATTATAATGTCAATTTTATTTGCTAATAATTTGGTTGTTTGCTTTTATAGTTGTGTGATTGGTTTGTAACTTTCTGTACTGTATATTTTATTATGTGAATTAAATTAGTTTTCCATGTAATTGAAGCTTTGGTTTTATACTCTACATGTTTTATTGCCTGAATTATCTATTCACAGAAACAGAAAAACAGCTTACCCATAACACTGTGAGAAGAGTGTTTTTAAAAGTGATTTTGAGGCGGCTGGAGAGGCGGAGGGGGTTCCTGGGTGGCTCAGTGAGTTGAGTGTCTCTTGTTTTCAGTTCAGGTCATGATCCCAGATCTGTGGGATCGATCCCTGCACCAGGCTCCTTGCTGAGCATATAGCCTGCTTAATACTCTCTCTTTCCCTCTGCCCCTCTCCCCTACTTTCACTCTCTTTCTCTCTCTAAAAAAGTGAGTTTGGGGGACAATATTTATTATTTCTTCCAACATATTAGAATTCAGATTTTCTACTTTTTAAAATAATCAATTTTGAGGGCATCTGGCTGGCTGAGTCAATACAGCATGCAACTCTTGATCTCAGGTTCAAGCCCCATATTGATGATAGAGTTTACTTAAAAATAATAATAAAAGGCTTTCTTACAAATTATTTATTTATTTATTCATTCATTCATTTACAGAGAATGAGTAGAGGACGGGGCAGAGAGAGGGAGACTCTCAGGCAGGCTCTCTGCTGTCAGGGCAGAGCCCAGTGCAGAGCTCAAACAAATGAACCACGAGATCACAACCTGGCCTGAAATCAAGAGTTGGATGCTTAAGTAACTGACCACCCAGGTGCCCCAGACAGACTTAAAAAATATACATTAGGGGCATCTGAATGGCTCAGTCAGCTAAGCCTCTGACTCTTGGTTTCAGCTCAGATCATGATCTCAGTTTGTGGGTTCAAGTCCTGTGTCAGGCTCCATGCTGATCGTGCAGAGCATTCTTGGGATTCTCTCTCTCCCTCTCTTTCGGCCCCTTATCCCTCCTCTCAAAATAAATAAACTTTAATGTTAAAATAATCAATTTTGATCATTTATATCTCCACCAAATAATTTCTTTCATCAGTATTTTCAAATTCTTAACATAATTGCTAAATGGTAATTTGATCATTTTTAAAAATTCTATATAAAGATTCCTCTGAAAGTCTAATATTTTGCTAAATGATTACCTAGAATTTATTTATTACCAGGCCAACTTACCTGGATTTTTGTTTTACCATTTTTCTTTATTCTGATTTTGTTCAATTTTGTCTTTATTTTTATATATTCCTCCAATTGCTAACCTTTGTTTTAACTTTGGGAAGTGAATTCATTGTTTCATTCCCTTTTAATTTTTTTTCAAGTTTATTTTCCTAGTGATCTCTATACCCAGTGTGAGGCTTGAACTTACGACCCTGAGATCAAGAGTTGTGTGCTCTTCAGCACTGTCAACAATAGCCAAAACATGGAAAGAGCCTAAATGTCCATCACCTGATGAATGGATCAAGAAGATGTGGTATATATATACAATGGAGTATTATATGGCAATGAGGAAGAATGAAATCTGGCCATTTGTAGGAAAGTGGATGGACCTCAAGGGTGTCATGCTAAGCGAAATAAGTCAGGCAGAGAAGGACAAATACCATATGTTAGCACACATAGGTCTAACAGGAGAACAGGAGAAACCTAATGGAGGACCAGGGGGAGGGGAAAGGGGAAAGAGAGTTGGGGAGAGAGAGGGACACAAAACTTGAGAGACTACTGAATGCTGAAAATGAACTGAGAGTTGAAGGGGAAGGGGGAGGGGTCTGAAAAGAGGTGGTGGGGATGGAGGAGGGCACTTGTCGGGAAGAGCACTGGGTGTTGTATGGAAACCAATTTGACAATAAACTATTAAAAAAAAAGTTGCATGCTCTTCCAACTGAACCAGTCAGGTGCCCCTCATTCCATATAAAATTAAAAAATTTTTATTTTAAAGAGAGAGCATGAGTGGCGGAGAGGGGCAGCAGGGGAGAAAGAGATGGAGAGAAAGAATCTTAAGCAGGCTCCACGCTCAACACAGGGTCCTACATGGGGCTGGATCCCATGACCCTGGGATCATGAACTGAGCTGAAATCAAAGAGTTGCATGCTCAACCGACTGAGCCACCCAGGTGCCCCTCCCTTCATTCTATTTTAAAATAATAAAAGCACATATACAACTTTGGCTGCATCCCATATATATGTGTATATGTATGTACAAATAAAATGATAATTTCTTCTTATTATTAATAGATGTTACAGTTTAGGTTTCTGCTTTGATTTAACAGCTTTTTGGGAAAAGAACTGACAACTGGGCTTCATTCATTAATTTCAAGTTTTATTGCACTGTGGCCAGATACAATGGTCTATCAAATTTCTGCTCTAACAGCTACATTGATATTTTTATTTTCTATTATGACAACTGTTTGTAAATGTTCCATGAATGTTTGAGGAGAGGGGTTATTCTCTGTTTCTAATGTACTCAGTTTCAGAGTTGAATTAACGTGAGGAAGGTTCTCATTTAGGGCAGTGGCAGAGATGAGGAACTGGTTATATATGGGAAATTAATCACATAAGTAAACACATAAAGAATAATGGAAGCCAGAAGTTCTCGAAGACTGTTCAGCTTTGAAAGCAACTACCAAACTGTCTTCCAAAGTGCCTGCATCATTTTGCATTTCTTGTAACAATGAACAAGAGTCCCTGTTGATCCATGTACTTATCAACAATTTGGCATGTCATCTCTTTGGATTTTAGCCACTCTAAAAGGAGTATATTGCAATTCCTTATTGACAAATGATACTGAGTATTTTTTCATATTCTTCTGTATACATCCTTTGGGGAAGTGTCTGCCCACTTCTTAATTCAGTTGTTTCTTATTGTTGTTGAAGACAATTCTTGTTATTATTCTTTTTATATTTTGGATACCAGTCAAGGTAGTCAAGAACTTCTTAGTTCCTGGGAGGTAATCTCTAAACTCTTAGAACGTCTTGCCTGATGAAAGTGTTTAACAATATGATTTAGGGCGGAGGCTTTGAGCCATATCAACAATGGGACTTAGACTGGGGGTGTTTGGTCACATCAGCTGACCTACTGAGGGACTGGAGACAAATCAGCCACATGAACTGCTAGTTTTAGGTGACTGAATACCAAAATGGACTCCAGACACCATAGCTCATGTGCGTTTTTCTGATTGGCAATACTCTGTGCAAAACTGTCAAGCATCATTACCAGGAAGGCAACATGGTCCATGCGTGTCTCCATGGGAAGAAGAAAATTGGAGGCTCCACATGGGTACTTTTTTGGACTCTGGCCTATTTGCCTTTTCACTTGACTGGTTATTTTTCCCATTTTAGGGAAAGGGAGAGGGAGAGGGAGAGAGAGAAGAAGAAGAAGGAAGAGAAGGAGGAGGAGATGGCTGCTGCACTGTGGTAAGGGGCAGAAGGAGAGAGAGGGAGGGAGGGTGAGAGAGAGAGAGAATCTCCATGTTGAGCATGGAGCTAAACACAGGACTCAACTCCATGACCCTGGGATCACAACCTGAACCAAAATCAGGAGTTGGATTCTCAACCATCTAAGCCACCCAGGTGCCCCATTCACTTGAATGGCTTTAATTTGCATCCTTTAGCTATAATAAACCATAACCATGAGTAAAATATCTTTCAATGATTTCCGTGAGTCCTCAACCTGCCAAACCTGAAGGTAATTTATGAGACCCTTGAACTTGCAACTCAGAAGTAAGGGTAGCCTTTTGTGCATTGCCCCCTAACTTTGCAACTAGCTGACTTTGTAAAGTCCTTATCAGATATGTGTTTTGCTATTGGTTCTAAAAAGGTGTTGCCAAACCCAAAGTCACCTAGATTTTCTACTGCTTTTCTTCTGTAAGTTTTATCTTTTTAGGTTTTACATTTAAGTCTATGAATCATTTTGAGTTAACTTTTGTGAAAGGTGTAAGGTCTGTGTATAGGTTCATTTTTTTTTTTTTGGATGTAAACTTCAATTGCTCCAGCCTCATTTACTGAAAAGACTCTCCTTTCTCCATAGAATTGCCTTTCTTCCTTTGTCAAAGATCAGTTGACTATTTCTGGGCTCTATATTCTGCTCCATTGATTACTGTAGCTTTCTAGTAAGCATCAACATCACGTAATGTAAATCTTGGATATTGTTTTTCTGAGCCAACTTGAGTTTGTCTTTTAAAGGTATATGTTAATGTATTCGTTTTTATTCTCATTGATGATAAGGTGGTCTTGCCTTCTATCACTCTTTATTATTCTTGTGTCTCTTTAATATTATCTCCTTTATTTTCTGGCCTTATCTAATAACACTGTACACATCTTTTTCCTAATAACACCATAAATATTGTTCCATTGTCTTTTGCTATTCAGTAGTAAACAGAAACTCTTTGATTAGTTTTATTTATAGCTTTTGTATTTTTTTTATATTTATTTATTTTTGAGAGACCAGAGCAAGACAGAGTGTGAGCAGGAGAGGGTCAGAGAGAGAGGAGACACAGAATCCGAAGCAGGCTCCAGGCTCTGAGCAAGCATTCAGCACAGAGCCTGACACGAGGCTCAAACCCACGAAGTGTGAGATCATGACCTGAGCCAAAGCTAGACGCTCAACCAACTGAGCCACCCAGGTGCCCCTATTTACAGCTTTTGTAAGTCTCCTTTTCACCTGTTGCCTGGATGCTTACAGCGTTATCTTTCAATCTCAATCCTCAAAAGTTTCAACCTGACATATCTAGTAAAATCCTTTAAACTATAAACTTAGGTATTTTTAAGTGCAAGGATGTTGTCTTTTTTTTTTTAAGTTCTATGTCCTTTTTTTTTAGACTTTAAAAAATTATTTATTTTTTAATTTATATCCAAGCTAGTTAGCATATAGTGCAACAATGATTTCAGGAGTAGATTCCTTAATGCCCCTTACCCATTTAGCCCATCCCCCTTCCCACAACCCCTTCAGCAACCCTCTGTTCTCCATATTTAAGAGTCTCTTATGTTTTGTCCCCTCCCTGTTTTTATATTATTTGCTTCCCTTCCCTTATGTTCATCTGTTTTGTATCTTAAAGTCTTCATATGAGTGAAGTCATATGATATTTGTCTTTCTCTAATTTTGCTTAGCTTAATACCCTCTAGTTCCATCCAAGTAGTTGCAAATGGCAAGATTTCATTCTTTCTGACTGCCGAGTAATATTCCATTGTATATATATACCACATCTTCTTTATCCATTCAAGGGATGTTGTCTTCTATTCCACTTTTGATTACTGCTTCTCTTCTATTTCTTATTCTTTTATTCAGGAATACTAATCACCTACACATTGAGTCTCTATTCTTTGTACCTGTCATTTTCATCTTTTTTTAATGTTTATTTGAGAAAGAGGGAGAGACAATACAAGTAGAGGAGGAGCAGAGAAAGAGGGAGACAGAGGATCTGAAGCAGGTTCTGAGCTGCCAGCAGAGAGCCTGATGGTGGGCTTGAACGCACATGCCATAAAATCAAGACTTGAGCAAAAGCTGAACACTCAACCAAGCCACCCAGGTGCCCCTCTGTCATTTTCAACTTTGTGATCCTTTTCTACTGTTGCATTTCAGAAGACACCCTCCAACTTCTCTTCCACATCACTGACTCGATTTTCACACTACCTTTTGACCCCTTCATTGTGAATTTTAAGAGTATATACTGAATTTCAGTATTTTTAGGAGTTCTGTGGAGTCTTGAAGAAATTTTAAAACACAGAGAGGTTCCAAGAATGACTCAAGAGCTTTTGCCATCATCCTTATTTCCTCTAGCTCGAGGGCCGTGGAGTCAGTCTATATGAAATCAAATGTGAGACCTCCTTCTTACTAGTTGTATTATCTTAGGGAAGTAATTTAAATTATTTATTTAAATTTTCTTGGGAAACTCATTTAATTAGATTTAATTAACTAATTCACGAGCAGTTTTAGTGCAGTATCTTGTACTCAATATTTAGGGATTATTACTATAACCTTTGCTGAGTTCTTGGTTGGTTCCCTTCTTTTTCAATCTGTTGCCTTTAACATCCCATTTCAGATTCATTACATAACTTTGAGAGGAAAGCAAATATCACCTAATATCTTGTTCTTTCCAAGTACAATTTTGCTCTTGTGTGTTAAGTATAAGATTTCTTTGTTGTGCAGTTTTTTAATAAGCTCATGAAGGCTTTTTAAAAAATTATCAATTATTTGAAGGTTGAGCAAACTATCCAGGTTTGGTTGGTGTTTATTAAGAAAACAGAGATAAATTCTAGTTGGTTTCTCCCCCTTACTGTCCACTTAGGTATTATTTGGCTTTTAGCTCTCAGTTCTTTATTTGGAGAAAAGATTGATTCATACAACTCTTAGCCAAAAATCTGGTGATAAGCAGTCAGATAATATTGTGGCTCTCATGTATTTTGGAGATTAAGAATCTCTTTGAGGATCCATTAAAATTATATACCTTCTCTCCAACATACAGAATTTTGTTTTCCAATTCAGTATGTCATGCCTTGAAGTCAATATGTGGATCCTAGGTTAAGGACCCCTTGGTTGACCATTTGCTCTGATGAACTAAGGAAGGCTCTCTTGATCCTGTTACAGCCTGGTTATGTGTCATATATGACTAGCAGTTTAATCTGGATACTTTGAAACAGGACATAGTTCTTCGCTAATCAACAGCAGAGCTTGGAGGGCCTTCTGGGTGGCTCAGTTGGTTGAGTGTCCGATCTTGGCTCAGGTCATGATCTTATGGTTCATGACTCTGAGCTCATCATTGGGCTCTGTGCTGACAGCTCAGAGCCTGGAGCCCTCTTCAGATTCTGTGTCTCCCTCTCTCTCTGCCTCTCCCCCACTTGTACTCAGTCTCGGTCTCTCAAAAATGAATAAATATTTTTTAAAAAGTTAAAAAAAATAAAGGCAGGGTTTGGGGTACCTGGGTTAAGCATCTGACTCTTGATTTCGGCTCAGGTCACGTTCTCACAGGTTCATGGGATCGAGTCCCACACCAAGCAATATGTCCAACCCTGCACAGACAGTGTGGAGCCTGCCTGGTATCCTCTCTCTCCCTCGCTCTCCTTGCCCCTCCCTCCTTCTCTCACTGTCTCAAAATAAATAAATAAACTAAAAAAAGAAGTGCAATGCCCAACTAAGAGTTGTTTAAGCTGGTGGCTGGTACAAGAGAGTTCATTAAACTGTTCTCTTTATTCTATACATATTTGAAATTTTCCAAAAGAACACTTCATTGTGTTTATTTAACATAGGGCTTGAAAAAATGCATACCAGCCCCATGGGTTTTCTCCTCTCTGCCCCTTCCAACAACTATTCCCTTTACATCTGAAAAATGCACCCAAACAAGCTCACTTCTGCCTTTACAGAACTGCGGTCACCAAGGGAAGTAGGGAGGTAACGATAAGAGCAATGGGAGGGGGAGAGAGAACCCTGGATGCTACAGATAACAGTTGCAGCACACAGTGGGTAGCTGCCAAGTTTCTGGTTGACACAGACCCTACTTCCTTAAGTTGTAGGTACGCAACAGAGATGCGTAGAAAAATCTACCTTTTTCCTGTCTGTCCTTGCTACTGGCTCAGGAATCTGTCTTTACATCTACTGACAGAAAATTCTCCTAATGCCTGACATATCTTAAATTGTATTTCTAGTTGTTAATTCTATTTATAACTCTGCTTCTCTGTATATTTTCACCTATTTGACCACAGGATAACAGAAGAGATTAAGTTGGGTCTGCTAGCTGACTGCCTGCTAAGCCCAGGCTTCCCACAGTTGAATTTTTGAGATTAAAAGCTCCTACAATAATCTGGCACATGTGCAACTTGGGAACAACAGATAGGTGGAAGACATAGCTTCTGATCTACTCTTGCTTCCCTTAACACTCAAACATACAATAATTTCACATATATAGAAATGTTTATTGGGCACCTGGGTGGCTCAGTCAGTTAAGCATAGAAAAAGCTCTAGAAAAAAGTGCTTTTTGCTCTGAAGGAAGCTATAGCCCAGATTAACAACACCTAGAAACTGCCAATAGATGTAAAGTTTAAACAGAAGCATTATAGGAACCAATTACAAATATTCAAATTCCAGGGCACCCGGGTGGCTCAGTTGTTTAAGCGTCTGACTCTTGATTTCAGCTCAGGTCATGATCTCCCAGTTTGTGTGTTCGAGCCCCACATCAGCATGGAGCCTGCTCAGGATACTCTCTCTCCCCTCTCTCTTCCCCTCACCTGCTCGTGCTCGCTCTCTCTCTCTCTCTCTCTCTCTCTCAAAATAAATAAACATTAAAAAAAGAAATATTCAAGTTCTTCCACAATAAAGTGCACATGATAAAACTTAGAAATTGGTGAGCTAATATGCCAATTATAAGAGACACTCTCAAAATAAACTAAAAAGCAAGTTAGCATAGAAATACTATTAAAACCAATTAACATAATGAGGTAAATTTAGATTACTTAGAGGTATGGTTCTTTAAATTCCCGCTGCTCTCATCAATAATGTTCTGTTAACAATCAAAGATGTCTTGAGAAAGATATGAACATAGAGTAATGCGTTTTAAAAGTCTGACCACCAATCTGAAAGATGTGATTTGTTTTTTATTTTATTAGAGAGAGAGAGAGAGAGAGACTGCATGAGTAGAGGGAGAGAGAGAATCCCAAACAGGCTCTGTGCTGAACATGGATGGGGGGCTCAATCGATGACCTGGGGATCAGGACCTGGCACCCCTGAAAGATGTGATTTCAACTGTCTCTACCACTTGGGAAATTAGCTAATGGCTCTGAGCTTCAGTTTTCTCATCTCTAAAATGGGCATAATAATAGTACTATCTTTGTAAGGAGGTTGTGAGTTTTATATGAAATATCAAATATAAAGAGCTCAGCACAGGGCGCCTGGCTGGCTCAATCTGTAAAGAGTGCAACTCTCGATCCGGGGGGTTTGGGTTTGAAACCCACACTGGGTGCAGCGATTACACACACACACAAAAAAGAGCTTAGCACAATTTCTGGCAAATAGCACTTCAACACACAACAGACTTTTTGTAGTAAGTAAACTGGCTTCTTCTTTATCCCTTGAAAGTGCTGAGATAAAACATGGTAACTAAGGTCAAATGGTACTTCAAGCAAAAAGTAAAATCAAAAGGAAAAAAAAAAACCAAAGCCATAAGTAAATTAGAGACCAAGATCCCTTAAAAATCCTAAACAAAATTTTAGCAAATTGAATCAAAGAATATATAGAATATATAGAATGCCTGATGTAACTGGAGTTTACATCAAGAATCTAATGTTGATTTAATATCAGAAAATTTTTTAAAAAAGAAAATCAATCTGTGTAATTCACTGTTTATCAAAAGAATAAAAAAGAAAAACTACACTATCACCTTGATAAATACAGAGAAGGTACCTGACAAAATTCAACAACCATTTGTGATAACAACTTTCAGTAGGCAAGGAATAGACACAAATCTCTTCAATGTGCTAAACCTATAGCTAAAAATCACACTAAATGGTAAAAAATCAAATGCCTTCTCCTTAAGATTAGGAACAAGACAATGATGCCCACTTTCATTACTTCAACACTGAAAGTGTGGTAAGTCAAGAAAAAGGAAAAGATATGTAAAAGTAAGAAAAAGTAAAACAGACAAAATATTGGTCTATGTGGAAAATTCTATGGAACCTATAACAATTTACTTACACTGAGTTTATTAGCAAGGTCACAGGAAACAAGATCAATATATAAAAATCAATTGTAAGGGTGCCTATGTGGTTCATTCAGTTAAGCATCCACCTCTTGGTTTTGGCTCAGGTCATGATCTCATGTTTCATGGGATGGGTCCCCACATTGGGCTCTGGGTTGATAGTACAGAGCCTGCTTGAGGTTCTCTCTCTCCTTCTCTGTTCCTCCCCAGCTCACATTCTCTCTCTCTCTCAAAATAAACCAACTTAAAAAAATCAATTGTATGTCTATATTGCAACAATAAAAAATCATATATTGAAATAAAAAGATGTAATTTATAATAACATGAAAAATATAAAATAATTAGCAATAAATATAACAAAATATGTGTAAGGCCTATATAATGAAAACTACATTTTGCTGAGACAAACTACAGAAGAAATAAATAATGGACAGATAAACCATGCTTATAAGTTGGAAGATTCAGTATTAAGATGTCATTTATTTCCAAATTCATCTGAAGATCCAACTCAATTCCAACCAAAATCTCAACAGGCACTTTTGTAGAAGTTTACAAACTGATTTTAAAATTTATACAAAAATGCAGAAGACCTAGTATAGCCAAAACATCTTTGAAATAGAACAACGTTGGAGGATTTACACTGCCTGATTTCAAGACTGTAACATAGAAGTAAAGGAGAGTTTCCCAATGTTGGTGCTACTGACATTATGGACGGGCTAATTCTTTCTGATGGGAACTTGCCAGGACACTGCAGGATGTTGAGCATCATCTTGAACTCGACCCCTATCAAAGGCAAATTGTTCCCCTGCCAGACATGTAACAGTCTAAAATGTCTCCAGACACGGCCAAATGACTCATGGGGAGCAAATTGGCCCTTTGTTGAACTACCAATCTACATGAAGAAGGGTGCTCTTGACATAAAGATAGACATTTAAATCAACGGAACAGGAAGACATTCTCTCCTCTGCTGTCCTGCCCACCACACTCCCTTGTGGTATATTCAGTAAACTTCTATCTCCTTAAAGCGCATGAGCAGAGGAGGGGCAGAGAAAGAGGGAGACAGGATATGAAGCAGGCTCTGCATTGACAGCTGAGAGCCCAATTCAGGGCTCAAACTCACAAACTGGGAGGTCATGACCCGACCCCAAGTCATATGCTCAACCAACTGAACCACCCAGGTGCCCCCAAACTATTTTTTAATTGATAAATTGCACATTAAAATATAAAGTATGTTTGTGCCTTAAAATTTAGTGTTAAGAAAACAGAAAGGCAAGCTACAGGCTGGGAGAAAATATTTGTAAAATATGTATCTGATAAAAAATAAAGTTGTATCCAGAATAAGACAATAATCTGGCAACCAACCCAATAAAGAAAAATGGGCAAAAAATTTAAACAGCTGCTTCACCAAAGAAGATATACTTGCGGCAGGGCACTTGGGTGGCTCAGTCAGATAAGTGTCTGACTTCAGCTTAGGTCATGGTCTCACGGGTTCGTGAATTTGAGCCCCACATTGGGCTGTCTGCTGTCAACACAGAGACCACTTTAGAGCCTCTGTCCCGTTCTCTCTGCCCCTCCCCTGCTCATACCTTCTCTCTCAAAAATAAAATAAACATTAAAAAAATAGAAGATATGCTATGGCAAATAAGTATGTGAAATAGTCATTAAGGAAATGCCAATTAAAACCACACTGAGATACCATACAAACCCACTTAAATAGCTAAAATTAAAAAAAAAGGCCACCATACCAAGTGCTGGCAAGGACACAGGACAACTAGGATCCTATACGATGCTGATGGGCATACCAATTTGTATAGACACTTAAGGAAACATGTTTGGCAATTTCTTATAAAGTTAAACACACACTTACCAGATAACCAACAATACCATTCCTAGGTATTTACTTTAGAAAAACAAAAACTTGGGGCACCTGGATGCCTCAGTTGGTTAAGTGTCTGACTCTTGGTTTCAGTTTAGGTCATGATCTCACAGCTCGTGAGAGCCCCATGTCAGGCTCTGCACAGAGAGCATGGAACCTGCTTGGGATTTTCTCTCTCCTGCTCTCTTTGCCCCTCCTCCACTTACTCATGTTCTCCTTCTCAAAATAAGTAATTACACATTTTTTTAAAAAGAAAGAAAAATAAAAATGTATGTCAACACATAAGCTTGTATTTGAATGTTCATAGCAGCAGTATTCACAATAGTCCACAAGTGGAAACAATATCAATGTTCATTAACTCGTGAATGGATAAACAAATTGTGGTAATCCATACAATGGAATACTAATCAGTAACAAAAAAAGAACTACTACTACACACAACATGAATAAACCTCAAAAGTATTATCCTAAGTAAAGGAATCCAGATACAATGGTATTAATAAAATATCCAAAATATACCCCAAATTATTCTATATAGCTAAAAATAATTCTGATTTTCAGTAGCTTTTTGTAGTTATATATATCACTGGTACTCAACTACCTTTTGTTATTTAACTTACATATTTAGACTCCTTAAATCAACCATAAACCTTCTGCCATGGGGGGTATTTTTAATGTTTATTTATTTCTGAGAGAGAGAGAGAGAGAGAGAGAGAGAGAGAGAGACAGAGTGTGAGGGGGGGAGGGGCAGAGAGAAGAATCAGAAGCAGGTTCCAGTCTCTAAGCTGTCAGCACATAGCCCAACGCAGGGCTCGAACCCATGAACCATGAGATCATGACCTGAGCCAAAGTCAACCACTTAACCAATTGAACCACCCAGACACCCCTATAGAGGTTATTGTGTATCTCTGCACAGCATTTCAAAGTACTACACATGTGTACATCAATGCACAGGCTCTGTAAGTCTTGTTCAATAAAACAAGGGGAATATAGTACACATATTACAATAGAGTCAGAGCACCTGGGTTCAAATCGCAGCTGACTACCTGGAGTAACCTGTGGTAGGTCATTTAATCTACACGAGATTTACTTTTCTTATTCATTTCACTGAGAAGCATTGGGATAAAGTGCAGAAAGAGTGCTGGGGACCCTGGAGTGGTACAATCAGTAATCTCAATGTATTTGAAGCCATACTAAGGACAGAAATCTGACGAGCAAAGGGCCAAAAGTCATACTTAAGCTTGATTTTTCAGAAGAACCACAGACTGAGAAAGTGGGGGCTTATGAGCCTTTCTAAAAGTTACTTACTGGGATAACTGGTTTGTGGCAGACAATTAATCAAAGAACCATCCATTTTTGATTCAATATAATTTTTTCCTATCATTGGGAATAGGATTCAACAGGCACCACACATAGGGAAAATTAGCTGTTTTAGACTGATTTAAAACAGGTTCGTTTACTGATGTATTATTCGTATAGTAACCTATTTTAGTAAAAGACAAGTCACAGGTTCAGATATTTGGTATATGAAAGTGGCTGAGAACCTACATTTTGTGGAATTATGAATGCCTATACAGTCAAAAGCCAGAATCATTCAAGGAATTACAATATGGCGAGCCTGAGAAGCTTCCTTAGGTATTTCCTGCATATCTACCATGTGCCAAAAATGTGCAAGTTCCATATTTTATATTTTATTATTTAATCTTCACACTAGCCCTTACAAAGTAGCTATTCTAGAGATGAGATTTTTATTCCTGTCTTATAGATGAGAAAATTGACCTTCTGAAACACAATTTAGTAACTTGTGTAAGCAGTCACCATTAGTACGTGACGAGGCTGAGTCAAACTCAGAGCTCTTGATTCCACGTCCTCACCGTTACTTAGAACCTGCTCCTACTATTATGTAAAAAGTCCAGCTTCCAACTACTGAAGAGAGTTGAAGACAGCACAATTCCTAGAAAATAGGCATAATAATTTTTGCTTTTCTTCCAAGGTAGACAGGAGGCAGATATCATGTAAGGCAGGCAGGAAACAGGTACTACTTCCAGCTATCAGAAGAGGAAACTAAAACTTGGTTATAAAGTGATAAAGCACGTTTCTAAATCATGGCATTCTTAGCCTTTCTCTGTATTAGCATTCTCTGAGATCCTTCCTGATAATGATGATGATGAAAAAGAAGAAAGGATAGAGGAGGAGAGAAGTACATGCAATTACAAGACCAAGTGATTTCATTCTTTGAAGAGCCCACAGATATTTACTGAGTACCTATAAATGTTGTCAAGCTAGTGCTTGGCACTGGGGATCCCACAGTGAATAAAATAAACACGACACAGTTCTTACCCATAGGGAAGTTTTACCCTAGTGGGATGATACTGAAACTAAATGACAATTTAAATATAGTGCAGTAATGCAGAAACAGGATAGCACAGAGTGCCACAGAGGCAGAAACAGGACAACCAAACTCAAGAGATTTAGTAGGGCTGCAGGACATCCAGTTACATTTGAATTTCAAATAAACAATGAATACTTTTTCAGTATAAGTATGTCCCAAATACTGTCCTATATTTTTATTTGTTACATCTGGTAACCCTAGGCAGGGATGTTATTTAGAAAAGTATGTCACAGGAGATGACACTTAAGATGAAAACTGAATTGTTACTTGCCCCAACGAATTTGGCCTCTGAAAATGTTTATCAGTTGCTGGCCATGTGGCAAGGATCCAAAACCTCCTGACAGCAGCCAGTGAGGAACTGAGGGCTCTTACCAAGAGCCACGTAATAAGCCATCTTGGAAGTAGGTCTTCCAGACATAGTCCAGCCCTCAGATGAGTACAACCCTGGTCAACAGCTTGATTACAATAGAGACCTTGAGGCAGAATCATTAGGTAAGCCACACTGACCCCCAGAAACGGTGTGAGGTATGGGCCTACACTAGTACCCCCTCATTCTCATTCATTGTGAGAGCAGCCACAGAATTCGTGTGGGTGGCCTTGGCAAGAATGAGGTGGTGGATCCAGAAGGGCCACAGCTGTGACTGTCACTCAATTACACCTCCCACCAGAAGGAGATCTGAATGGTGTATTTCCGTGGCTGCCACAAGCAAAACAAAAGTTTACTAAGGACAGCATATCCTTCTGGAACAAAAGATCTTTCTAAAAAAACAAAACAAAAAAAATTTCTCTGAGTGCAGCTCAGTCACTTGGGACAACTGTGTAAAAAGAGAAGAAAAAGCAAAATAATGGAGTAAAGTAATAGAGCAAAGAAAAACTCAGGTCTTGGATTAGCTGTGGTTCTCAGCTTGATTTCATGTGTGCTAAGAATTAATACTGCTCTCACAACCAGGAAAATAGGTTGCTCCCGGGTACACTGTGTTGACTATCCCATCCATAAGGAAATTTCTGAAACTTATTGATAATGTACAAGTGAAGGCCTGGGAACTGTGGTTAACCAACTAATCCAGAATTTCTACGAGTGCTTTGATGGAACAATTTGAGTGTTATAAGTTCCATAAATTATTCTATTCCTGTAGATCAAGTTAAGTGATTTTATTCCAACTATCTAATGTGAACGGAAAAATCTCAGAGAAAGACATTTCTCTTTTTACCCCAAAACACAGGATGAGTTGAAAGGGAATGGGCAGTAAGTGTAGAACCCGATATGAGTACAGGGAGATGCCAGAAGCTTTCTTTGACCACAGCCCCCAGACTCAGACCTTGGCTTTACAATAAAGTTTTCTATCCAAATCATCTCAGAGTTCATGCTATTATGACATATTTTCCCCTAGGCCCGTTGAATGCCAATGAGCCTTGTATGTTAGAATCCTTTAAGGTCTGTGTTCCAGGTATATCAGATGTCATTTTTTCCCTTATGGCCTGCAAAACAGTCACAATTATTTTATAAGATCCCCAATTTAATAGTCATAGAAACGGAGATAAGACTTAATGGACTTACATCTCCAGGATAGTTATTTCACCGATCTAAAATAAAGCTTTATCTAACCTGTGTTTTCTAGAAATTTTTATGCCACTTAATATTTTTAAGTATTCTATTTTAAAAACATCCAATTCATTTAAAATTTACCTTGGTATACTAATCCTAGATATTAACAGAGAGAATACAGCAATCAAAGCAAATAAAACCTACACTATCTTTGAATTCGAGTAGCTGATATTATAAAGCAACAGTTATTCAGGAATTTTCCCTCCAGAATTAGGTACCAATTTTATAGATTTGCTTTGATTGAATATATAAAATTGATACACTTATTAAACAAAACTCTAAAGTTCCAAGCCTAAGCCCCATGCATTTTCTCTACGGCTATACTAACACATATGGTTAAGATTTTCCAATGACTTGTATCCAATGTTTCTTAACAATTGTTGGTTCATAGTGAGGTCTAAATATTTGGAACCCAAAACCAAGGAAAGCTTTAAAATTGGCCAGCAAAACCATCAACAATTTCTTGAGGATTAGCTGTCTTTTCTAACTAAACAATACACTATATAAAATTTTGTGATCCAGGTGCCTGGGAAGCTCAGTCAGTTAAGTGTCCAACTTCAGCTCAGGTCATGATCTCACCGCTCGTGAGTTCGAGCCCCATGTAGAGCTCTGTGCTCACAGCTCGAAGCCTGGAGCCTGCTTCCGCTTCTGTGCCTTCCCCTCTCTCTCTCTGCCCCTTTCCTGCTCACACTCCTTTCTTGCAAAAATAAATAAACATTAAAACTTTTTAAAAAATTTTTGTGATCCAGAGTAGAAAAAAGTTGAGGAAAAAAACACTCAGCACAAAATTCATTAATATCAGCTAGGATAACAGATGCTATTCAGACACCATTTCATTGTTCCTGATCTCTCTGCCTCCAGCTTTCTTTCCTCATATTTGGAACTTCTTTTATTTTCCTCCTCACAAAATATCATTTTTTTCTAGTTCTCTTAGTTCATAAATAATTACTATACAATGCAGAATTTCTTATTTCACTGACTCTCATGAGAGAAAGTTCCACTTTGAAAAACTTCATTAACAGTAACTTTCTCTTATTCACCTCAAATTCTCCTTTGTAAACCAAAGCAAAAATTGGAAGGAAGAGACAACAAGTAGAACTCCAACGAAATTGAAAAGAGAAACCTGACAGTAGAATTTTGTCACTGTTTGATTTACTCAATAAACAGATATATTAAGCCCCTATGAGTCAGGAACTGTTTTAGATATAAGTCCTACTTATAAAGTACTACACAGATTCTTATATTACTTTTAGAGCCTACCATTATAATTTAATTTTAAAATACCAACAAGGCTAATATAATTACATTTATATCAAATTATTTTAAATATAATAAATACACTAAAAATTTTAATGGATAAATATATTAAAATTACACACACACACATAGTTGTTTTGGTGGAGAGGTTTAGAATTGTTTTGTGCTTTCCACCTTGTTATAAAGATTCTGACAACATAAGATAGGAATCAATTCTGAGAATTACACATGTAGAGTTAGAAAGGGAGTACTGGTTGATAAAATGAAGAGAAAACCAAGATGTTAAGAACATTTCAAAGTTATCAGAGCTCTAAAAGTAATATAAGAATCTGTGTAGTACTTTATAAATATTTTGAGTCTAGCAATGTTCCTGATTACAATAGCCAACAAAGTCTATCTATCTACTTACTTGTTTTTGCCAAAAAACTTAAACTCATTCTGTTGAAAGATTTTCATATCAGAACATATCTTCAATTTTATAACTGAAGTCACAATGAAATAAAATTCAATGATAAAAATACACTGGACAGATTCAAGCCAAATTTCACTAGATGTTATATTACAAAGACATTATATTAATACTTCAGTCTTACTTCCTGTATTAAACGTATGCTATTTTAAAAATCCACATCTATTTTGACTGGATGTGGATTTTGACTCATTATATTATCCTTTAAATGTACATAACGCTTGTAGTATAATTCTTGAAATTTAGCTCCCTGGAATGAAATGAAATATATCTGATATAGAACTGTACACTATAACAATGTTTTGTCATAATTTATAGCCAAACTATGGGAAAGATTCTTTACCTCATCAGAGAAATGGAAATTAAAATCACGGTGCATTACCACTACACATCCACCAGAATGAGTATAAGGAAAAAAGACGAAAAATACGAAGTACTAACAAAACTATGAGCAACTGGGAATCTTCATATATTGCTACTTAACAGTATAAATTGGTAGTATTACTTTGGAAGTAATCTGGAAATATCTACTAAAGCTGAAGATGTATATTCTAACCAAACAATTCCAATCCTAGGTATATGCCCTAGAGAAATTCATGCATGTGTTCACCAAAGGATAGGGATTAGAATGTTCATAAGATCATTATCTGTAATACCCCAAAACTGAAAACTACCTGAATGCCTTATAACATTAGAATGAATATATAAATTGTGGTTTATTCACACAATGGAATATTATATAGCAATGAGAAAGAAAAATGGATGAATCTCACAAATATAATGTTGAGCAAGAGAAGCTAGTCACAAAAAAATAAATACCACATGATTCCATTTGTAAAGCACAAAAACAGAGAAGAATGAATCTATGCTATTAAAAGCCAAGACAACAAAGTTTAAAAAAAAAAAAAGAACATTTTTATTTACTATGTAATTTATAAAGAAGAAGAGGAGAAACAAGGTTAAAGGTCAGATTAGGTAAATTGCTAGATGTAATTTAAAAAC
The DNA here is from genome assembly GCF_006229205.1 of Suricata suricatta. Taxonomy (NCBI): domain Eukaryota; kingdom Metazoa; phylum Chordata; class Mammalia; order Carnivora; family Herpestidae; genus Suricata; species Suricata suricatta. The sequence goes on along the minus strand of NC_043704.1, from coordinate 119,056,849 downwards.
ACTGTGTTAGCAATAAAGTTGTTTAATACCTTTAAGGCATATTTCTTGATATTTTGCTTTTGGATTTGGCAACTCATGCACATTTATGTTGGTTACAAACAAGACAAATTCAAAAATGAAAACATTTAAGATGTGAGTTTCAGAACCAAATTCCAACTGGCAATCAAAATTATCTTCTTCCCTTAGTGTTGTAAATTTGAATCTAACCAGTGTACCTGGTTACCAGTAGTAAGCAAGATGGTCAGCTCAAGTTAAAGCTGTGAAAAGGTTTTCTTCCAGAATACAATGGGCCATGTGGGAATAGAAAACAGAATAATCAGACCAACTCCATTTTAAAAATACTAACTAAATAATAAATCACATAAAGAAAGACCTTTTAATTTCAACACTACTCTACTCTGCCAACTGAGTATTAAGGTAATTCACTTTAAGCGAGTATTAAAATCATACTGAAACAAACTTGCAGATACCCTTTCCTCCCAAAAGAAGAACATCAGTTTATCACTCTTTCATAAGAAACAACTATTTCAAGAACTATAAAAAAAATTGGTATCATCATATCATACTGTTTATAATAAAGCAATTTATATGAATTACCAGAAGAGAGAATAAAAATTTATTTTTATTCATTTGATTGTGACTCAGGTATAATGTACTGCATTATCGAAACTATTTATAAATCTACAACATGCAATCAAAACACAAAGCAAAGTTATGTAATTCTACCTAACCACAATATACATTGTGAAAGCAGTTAACAGGAAGATAAAAGATGTGGTAACCACAGCCCATTTTAAAACACTTGAATTTTTTCTTTTTTTTAAAAAAAATCAGGAACTCTTATTTACAAAACGTATTTCTTATTTAATTCTAGTATTTAATTACTTAATATGGCAACCTGACACTATTATTTAAATAAAGCTTACAGACAAACAGGAAAAATACAAGAGAGATAAAAGATCAGATGATACAGGTCCTTCAGGAAAAGCAAGCTACTGGAATGAGCAGGTCAATAAAACTATTTGTAGAATGGGATAGTTGTCTATTTTCAGATCATTAAGATATTTTTAAATATCCTGAAGCCAAACCCAGATTCAAAAGGCAAAGCCAGAACCATTCACTGTGTTTATTAAAATACAACCTCTTACTAAATCTTGCACAGTAAGAAAGGCCAAACTCACCCTAACATGACCTTAGATTTAGAACCCTGCCAAAGACTCTTTATAGAAATAGCAACCAAATGTTGCTTACACCTACTGTTTAGAGTAATATAAAATAAAATAAAAGCTTACTAGATATTTTAGGACTTAAATCATGAAGTAAAATCCGAGAAAGAGACCATGGGCAAACATTAGTAGCCTTTTAGATTAAACATACAAATCTAAAATATACAAGCTAACTTACTTCTAAAATCTGAACAGTAAAATAATCCTTAACACCAATTCCCTACCTTTTTCACCTTTCCAATTCCTTTTAAATTTTTTCTTATCAAGAATTAAAGGGCTCGCATTCCTTTCTTGGTAGAAATGCACTATTAAGGTCCCTATAGGGAGCCATTCCAGCAACATTTTTTGTAAAACTGTGAATTCCTTCTATTCCTACTGCTTTGCCCACAAATTCCTTTATTCCTGTTCCCAGACTATGAAGGTCTGTTCAAAAATGTTACAAAACCTGTAACAATTAGGTTCACCAAAAATGTATGTACTCTAACCTTAGCTGGTTCCCTGCGGCTCTTCAGGGATCCCAGAATCATCTCTTGATTGGAAAGGATTAAAAATAGTACAGAACAGGTTCTAAGCAACAATACTCTCCAAATGGAGAATTTAAAAGATTATCTTATAACTAAGTGGTATTTGTCCAGAGAATTCAAAGTTTTTGTGAAATGTAAACATCAATCAATGTAATCCACCATATTCATAGGCTACAGATACCCCACCATATAATCATTGTAAGAAGTACAGAAAAAAAACATTTGATGAAACCCAACAACCATTCATGATCAAAACACTCAGAAAACTAAGGGAAACTTAACCAGACAGAAGGCAGCTATGGGAAAGCTCTACAGCTAACATTACGCTTAATAACACAGACTTGATGATTTCTTTCCTCCTAAGATCAGGAACACAGCAAAGATTTCTTCTGTCATCACTTCGATTCATCTTTGAACTGGAAGTCTTAATCAGTAATAGCAAGAAAGAAAAAGAAATACAAATTGGAAAGGAAAAGTAAAACTGTCTTTAATCACAGATGACATGACAGTATATGTAGAAGGTCTTAAGGAATTTATCTGGACTTCAAGTTATATTACAAAGCTGTAGTCATCAAAACAGTATGATACTGGCACAAAAATAGACACATAGATCAATGGAACAGAACAGAAAACCCAGAAATGAATCCACAACTTATATGGTCAATTAATCTTTGGCCAAGCAGGAAAGAATATCCAATGGGAAAAAGAATGTCTCTTCAACAAATGGTGTTGAGAAAACTGGACAGCAACATGCAAAATAACAAAACTGGACCACTTTCTTATACCATTCACAAAAATAAACTCAAAATGGATTGAAGACCTAAATACGAGACCTGAAACCATAAACATCCTAGAAGACAGCACAGGCAGTCACTTCTTTGACACTGGCTGTATCAAGTTCTTTCTAGGTATGTCTTCTGAGGCAAGGGAAGCAATTTTTTTTTTTTTTTGGCAATTTATTTTGCAACAGCAAAAATAAACCACTAGGACTTCATTAAAATAAAAAGCTTCTACACAGTAAAGGAAACAATCAACAAAAGGCAAACTATGGAATGGGAGAAGGTATTTGCAAGTGACACACCTGATAATGGGTTAGTATCTAAAATATCAACAGAATAGAAAAGAGGGCCTAGAAGTAGAACAACATAAATATATTCAACTCATCTCTGACAAAGGTCAAAGGCAATTCAGTGGAGAAAGGATAGTCTTTTCAATAAATGAGGCTGGAACAACTAGACGCCTACATGCAAAAAAAAAAAAAAATTAGATACAAAATTACACCTCTAACAAAATAAACTCAAAATGGATCACTGACCTAAATGTAAACAGCAAAATTCCTAGAAGAAAAACAGGAGAATATGTGTCTTCGAATTTATTAATGACTTTTTTTTTTTAAGAAGTCTCTACACCCAGTGTGGAGCTTGAAATCATGACCGCAATATCAAGAGTCACAGGCTCTACTGAATGAGTCACCTGGGTGCCTGTGGTAATGACTTTTTAGATACAACCAAAAAGCATGATCCATGAAAGAAAGAACTGCTAAGTTGGACTTAAAAACTTGTTTGTGAAAGACATTGTTTCTCTACCACCAGATAACGAATGTCAAGTCTTTGTGTATTCTTACAAGAAACACTGTATTTCACTTCTACTTAAACAAATGGTTATGTATACAGTACATTGTTCTGCACTTAATTATGTGTCTTTGTAGATCATTCCATATTTAAAAAAATTTTTTTAAATAGGCTTCACACCCAGTGTAGAGCCCAACGTGGGGCTTGAACTCACAACCATGAGATCAGGACCTGAGCTGAGATTGAGTAGGTTGCTTAATTGAATGAGCCACCGCACACTTCCATTCCATATTTATACATAGCATTCTCATTCCCAATTTTATGTCTGCATAGTATTCCTTTGTATGTATTGAATACTATTTAATCAAATCTTACCAGTGAACTTAGAGTTTCCAATATTTTGCTATTATGTATAATACTCCAAAGATTAAGTCTCACTTTCCGTATTTGCCAGCACATCAGTAGAATCAGTTCTTAAAAGTGGGATTGCTGGGTTATAGGAAATGTGAATGATAAATCAATTACAGTACTGTGAAATTGCTTCCCATAAAGGCCGTAAAAATTTATGCTCTCACCAGCAGTATAAGTGAGCATATGTTACCCTATACTCTTGACAACAGTGTTTTATCAAACTTAATACTGGCCAATCTTATAGAGTGGAAAGTGGTACTCACTGTGCTTTCATATTACAAATCTTTTATGAATGAGTTATAGTACCATTTTCATCTGTGTAAGAACCATTAATATTTTTTTCTGTAACTTTATTTATAACTGTCTTTTTAATGTTTATTATTTTGAGAGGGAGTGTGTGAGAAGGGGAAAAGCAGAGAGAGGGAGACACAGAATCTGAAGCAGGCTCCAGACTCTGAGCTTTCAGCACAAAGCGTGATGCAGGGCTCGAACCCACTGACCACAGATCACGAGATGATGACCTGAGCTGAGTTGGATGCTTAACCAACTGAGCCACCCAGGTACTCCTTATTCATAAGTTCGCACCATTTTCAAAAATGCCACCCAGGTGCCCCTACTTGCACCAAATTTAAAATATGCATATCTTGGTGCACCTGGGTGGCTCAGTTGGTTAAGCATCTGGCTTTGGCTCAGGTCATGATCTCACAGTTTGTGGGTTCGAGCCCCACATCAGGTTCTGTGCTGACAGCTCAGAGCCTGGAGCCTGCTTCAAATTCTGTCTCCCTCTCTCTCTCTGACCCTCGCCTGCTCATGCTGTCTCTCTCTGTCTCTCAAAAAAAAAAACCCCATAAATTTGATGTGCAAGCAACGAAGGAGCTGGCAAAGTGGAATGGCTCTGCTGAGGTTATAAAGGAACAAGTGGAAGACATATGGCAAACCTCACTAACCTGAAAAGACATGAGCAATTCATCCCACGAGTGCAACCCTCCTAGCAGCTGCTGATCAGGCAGCTTCCCAGAGCCCGGTATATAGCTTGCAGGCAAGTATGGCCTCTTCCCACATGCCAGAAATAGCCAAACGTACAGACCACCCAACAGCATGTGCCTCCCAGGTAACTGTGAGATCCTTGATCTTCACCAAAGATACTGATGGACTTTGAACACCATACAGAATGAAGTTGTATGTCAAAGTATTTTTACCTTCATTTTTCTCAATAATGCACAATTACATGATTTATAACAAGGACATACAAATACTCAATTGCTTTTAGATCCTCTACTACTCCCCTGGCTATGACTGAATATAATTATCTTCAGGCTTGTTCTTATTTTAATTAACTATGTAAGTTTTAAATCTCCAACTCTTAGATTATGTATCCTAAGACAAAAGACTCAGAAAACTTCCTCACTCTAAATTCCTTAACGCTTCGTTCAAAAAGTTTTAGGGTAAGTTCCTTCTACATATACTTCTCAAAGGTTAGATAAACAAACAGTTTGATTAAAAGTCTGAAAACATTACAGCAAAACAAACTCTTGCAATTCAATATTTATGAATACAACTGTGCTGGACACCAAGCTAGATTCTGATGACAAAAATAGGAAAAAGGATCCTGCTCTCAAGGAGCTCAGAGTTTAGCAAAAGAAAAGGACAATCTATAAAGAAATACAATATAACGTGATAAGGACAATAATAAAGTATGTACAGGGTTCAAAGGTTAGCACAAAGGAGCTATAGTAACAAGGAGCTACAGAGGAATTCGTGGTCAGCTAGATTTTAAAGAGTAAACAGGAATTTGCCCAGTGGCCAAAGAAATTATAGACAGAAGGTAAGGACATACATTCTTTCTTTCAACAATGTTCCTAGTTTGAGACAGATACTGTGGAAATAGAGGCTTTCAAATACTTGTCCTAGAGATACAACGGTGAATTAAGACAAAGCCTTTGACTTTACAGATTCTGGGGAAATAAGTAAACTAGTCATTAAAGTACAAAGTACAGTGTGATAAACACTACAATAGGGATAAAGGGAGCGTATTAGAGGCTTACGAGCCAAGTGGGAATAAGACCTAAACTTACATGTGAGTAATGAGCAGAAACTAGCCAGGTGTACTATGTGTCAGGGATCGTGGAGTTCCAGCCATTGAGAGGCGTGTACAGGACGGAGACAGACAGAGACAGAAAGTGAAAGAGAGAAAGAATGTAGGTGAAAGTGGCAGAAGAGGTATCTAAGATAAGGCTAAAGATAAAAGCAAGAACTCTAACATAAAGGATTTTTTATTTGATTTTATTCTTTTAAGATTTTATTTTTAAGTAATCTCTACATGCAACATGGGGCTCAAACTCACAACCCCGAGATCAACAGTCACATGCTCTACCAACCGAGCCAGCCAGGCGCCCCAAGGATCTTTCAAATCAGTTTAGACTTTATCCTGAGGGCAATAAGGAACTATTAAACTAGTTTTATTTTATTTTATTTTTTTTTACATGGAAAGACTGTTGAGGTTTGTGTTTGAGAGTAATACTACAGTAAATGACACAGAAAGAAATAAATCTGGGAAGTAAGTACAACAGTTATAGTAATCCAGGAAATGGTTTATCATAGTCTGAACTAAGATAGTAGCAACAGAGATAGAGAAAATGCTTAGGGAGGGCTGAGAGACTGAGAACGCAGAATGAACAAACCTTATAAATGATTTGACTGGAAGCAGAAAGAAAAGGAATAAAAAATGAGAGCTCAATTTCTGGTTTGGGCAAAGGGCAAATGTACGACTATTCAGTAAGAAAACGAAAAGGGGAGAGCAGGTTTTGAGAGGGTGAAATAAGCACTTGAATTCTGGAGTTCGAGTCTGAGATGCTTTAAGTTATTCAATGAAGGTATCCAATAAGCAACTGGCTATACAGAATCTCATGACAAAGTTTGGGTCAGAGATTTAGATTTGACAATAGTCCATATACAAAGTAAATGATAACTAGAGCAATGAGAATAGATGAAATTGCCTGTGGAGAATGTACAAAATGAGAAAAAACCTAAGACGAAGCCCCATGGAAAACTAACATTAAAAAAAATTTAATGTTTTATTTATTTTTAAGAGAGAGAAACAGAGCACAAGCAGGGGAAGGGCAGAGAGAGAGAGAGAGAGAGAGAAAGAGAGAGAGAATCTGAAGTAGGCTCCAGGCTCTGAGCTGTAAGCACAGAGCCTGACGCAGGGCTTGAACTCACAAACCACGATATCATGACCTGAGCCAAAGTCTAACACTTAACCAAATGAGCCACCCAGGTGCCCCTGGAACATTAACATTTAGGAGACAAAGAGCTACGAGAGTAGACTGAAAGAGAGCAGCCCAAAAGGAAGATGGAAATATTAATATGAGGAAAAGGAGCAAGCACTTAATGAAGGCTTACTATGTAGTAGGTGTTGTATGAAGTGATTTATGTGCACTACCTCATTTAATCCTCAGACACTCCACAGGCAACTTAACTACCTGCTTCATTATAGATGTGGACACTTTGGTTTAAGGAGATCAACCTGCTCAGGTGTACACACTTTGGTTGGGTATAAGAAGTACAACCAAGATCAGATCACACTGAGTCCTCCAGAGCCCTTGTTCTTAACTGCTACACTGTACTGCTTTCTATGAAAGTCTTAAAAAGTGTGACATCACAGACACATAAAAAATAGTGAGTCAAACAGAAAGACACCATCCCAGTAGCAATGAGTTCGCCCAGCACCGAGATCGTGGTTTCTAATAACATTCTCCATTAAAAGGAATCATCTGAGAAGTAGGCAGAAAACAATGTAAAATGAGCCTGGAGCATCTTGTAGTGCTACAGAAATAGTGCTCAAAACAAAAACACAAAAACAAACCCACAAAAAGGGACATAATGTCAAAGGGACACAGAAAACCAACTGAAAGCTCTCGGTGGCCACAGCTGTAACAACTCAAGCAGAAAATTAAGTAGGTATTGAACTATACCCCAGAGTATAAACTAAGTATCAGGAGTCCATACTAATATGGACTAATATACTTAAATAAGTAAAAAAATAAGAGAAAAGAGACAATCTAGGGTGCAAAAGAATTCCAAATAAATTATGTAGATACTCCTCATTCCAGAGGTGGATCAACCTCTCCACTTCTCAAATATGTGCTCCACATAATGACTTCCTTCAAAGACTACAGTATGGAAAGGAGGAGAGGCTAAAAAGTCACTTTATAGTATAGAAACAGGACTAACATTACCTCAGCCAAGTGATCAAAGTTCACATCAACAATGATAAGTCATGTTGATATATGGACCTTGATATGGTCTGATGAAAATGGAAATTTATCTCTGTGGTTTTTCTCAAAAACTCATAACTCCAATCTAATCATGAGAAACACATCAGAAAAATACCAGTTGAGGGACATTCTACAAAATACCTGAACACTCCTCAAAACGGTCATTAAAAACATGGGAAGTCTAATATACTGTCACAGCCAAAAGGAGGCTAAGGATGATGGTCATGAAATGTAATGTGGCTTCCTGAAAGCTCTCCTGGGATAGAAAGAGAACATTAGCTAAAAACTAAGGAAATCTGAAGAAGTTGGACTTCTGTTAACATATGTTGATTTTGGCCCATTATTGAAAAAACTGTACTAGACCAATGTATTATGTTAATAGTAGGGGAAACTGACAATGGGGTTTATGAGAACTCTCTTGTACTCTCTAATTTCTCTGCAAATCTAAAACTGTTCTAAAATTAAAACATTGTTTAGAAAACAAGGGGAAATTATAAAATTATGAAATGCTGATAAACAAAAAAGAAAAAAGACAAAGACCAAGAGCAGTTTCAGTGGATTACTGGAGTGGAAGCCAGATTACAGTGGGCAGAGGAATGAATTAAAGCTAGGAATGGGATTATAAGTATAAGCTTCTTCCAGAAATTTGACAATGAGGGAAGAACACATCAGAGCTGGAAAAAGAATCAAGTTAAAGAAAGTGGTTGGGGGTTGTTTTTTAAATAAAGGTGTAATTAACATATCAAAAATTTACCTTTTAAAGTATAATTCAGTGCTTTCCAGTATGTTCACAAAGTTATATAACCATAATCATTATCTATTTCCAGAACATTTTGATTACTTCAAAAAGAAATGATACAATCAAATAAGCCCTAAATATATGAAATACGTTCATGAATAGGAGGACTTCACATTGTTAAGGTGTCATTAAAACCAAAGCAATTTATAGATTCAATGCAATCTTGACCAAAATTCTAACAGCCTTTTTTTTTTTTTTCACAGAAATGGAAAAGCAAATCCTCAAATTCACGTGGTATTACAAGGAATCCTAATAGCAGAATAACCCTGAAAAAGAAGAATAAAGTTAAAGGGCTCAAACTTCTCAACTTTTAAACTTATTACAAAACTACAATAATTAAAACATCATGGTACTGGGAGGCGCTTGGGTGGCTCGGTTGGTTAAATGTCTGACTCTTGGTTTTGGCTCAGGTCATGATCTCACAGTCCCATCAGTTCGAGCCCCATGTCAGGCTCTGTGTTTACAGTGTGGAGCCTGCTTGGAATTCTGTCTCCCTCTCTCTCTGCCACTCCCCCTGCTTTCTCTCTCTCTCTCTCTGTCAAAAATAAATAAATTAGGGGCACCTGGGTGGCTCAGTCGATTGAGCATCTGACTTCAGCTCAGGTCATGATCTCATAGTTTGTGGGTTCGAGCCCTGCATCAGACTTTGTGTTGACAGCTAGCTCATGAGTCTGGAGCCTGTCTTCAGATTCTGTGTCTCCTTCTCTCTCTGACCCTCCCCGGCTCATGCTGTGTGTGTGTGTGTGTGTGTGTGTGTCTCTCTCTCCCTCTCTCTCTCAAAAATAAATAAAACATAAAAAAGAATTTAAAAAATTTAAAAAATAAATTAATTTAAGAAAACATTATGGTACTGACATATGGATAGACATATAGACCAAGGGAACAGAATAAAAGGTCCAGTAATAAACTTTCACATATATGGCCAATTGATTTTTGACAAGGGTGACCTTAACCTCCATTATAAACAGTAATGGAAAAATTGGTTATCCATATGCTAATTTGATCCTTCCCTTATATATAGAAATTAACTCAAAATGGATCAAAGACCTAAACTAAAGAACTAAAACTAAAACTCTTAGAAGAAAGCATTGGGGAAAATCTTCATGACAGTGGATGTGGCAACCACGAGATGGATGTGACACCAAAATCATGGACAACAAAAGAAAAAACAGATGAACTGGACTTCAGTTAAATAAAGAACTCTTGCACATCCAGATGATCAAGAAAGCAAACAGAAGAAAATATCTGTAAATCATTTATCACATAAGGGATTAATATCTAGCATACATAAAGAATTCCTAAAACACAACACCAAAAACTTGAGCAGACCTTTCTAAGAAGATATATAAATGGCCAATTAGCACATAAAAAGATGCTCAACATGACTAGTCACTAAGGAAATGCAAATCAAAATTACAGTGAGATATCATTTCACATCTACCAAGATGGCTATAATAAAACAAAAAGCAAGTAAGTGTTGACAAGGATGTGGAGAAATTGGAACCCTGTGTACTGCTGGTAGGAATGTAAAATGGTACAGCTACTGTGGAAATCAGAATGGTAATTTCTCCAAAAAATTAAAAATAGAATTACCATATGACCCAGAAATTCCACTTCTGGGTATATACCCAAAAGAATTGAAAGAAGGGTCCCAAAGAGATATTTCTACTCATAGAATCATTATTCACAACAGCTAATATATGGAGGCAACACAGGTGTCCACTGATGGATGAATGGTAAGCAAAAGTGGTATGCACACATAATGGGATAGACTGAACACTATTCCTTAAAAGGGAAGGAAATTTTGACATATACTACAATATAGATGAACCTTGAGGACATTATATGACTGAAATAAGCCAGTCACAAAAAAGACAATTACTATTAGGATTCCATTTACATGCGGAACCCAGAGTAGTCAAAATCATAGACAGAGAGAACAGTGGTTGCCAGATACAACAGGGAAGGGAGAGTGGGGAGTTACTGTTTAATGAGTATAGAATTTGAGTTTTGCAAGGTGAAAGGAGTTATGGATATGGATGGTGGGGATGGCCACATAACATGAATGTACTTAATACCACTGAGCTATACACTTAAAAATGGTTAAAGTTATAAATTTATGTTCTGTGTATTTTACTATAATGAAAAAATTGGGGGGGGGATGAGAAGCTTGTGGTATCTCTTTCACTGTTTCATAACACATAATTATTTTGTTAATTTTTTAAAAATAGTTTCTTGCCAAGTTGGTTTCCATATAACACCCAGTTCTCTTCCCCACAAGTGTCCCTCTCCATGACCATCACCCCCCTTCCCATTTCCCCTTCCCTCTTCAGCCCTCAGTTTGTTTTAATATTCAAGAGTCTCTCATGATTTGCCTCCCTCCCTCTCCCTAACTTTTTTCCCCCCTTTCCCCTTCCCATGGTCCCCTGTTAGGTTTCTCCTGTTAGACCTATGAGTGAAAATATATGGTATCTGTCCTTCTCGTACCCCTATGCATCAGCACTTCTGTATCCCTTGGGTAGATCTCCAGCAGTGCTATTGCTGGGTCATAGGGGAGTTCTGTTGATAGTTTTCTGAGGAACCTCCACACTGTTTTCCAGAGCGGCTGCACCAGTTTACATTCCCACAAACAGTGTAGGAGGGTGCCTGTCTCTCCACACCCTCGCCAGCATCTATAGTCTCTTGATTTGTTCATTTTAGCCACTCTACTGGTGTGAGGTGGTATCTCAGTGTGGTTTTGATTTGTATTTCCCTGATGATGAGTGACACATAATTAAATTATCACAGCCATTTTTATAATTAAGCTACATTTTTTATACTGAAATACAGACTTCTCTAACCTTTTCTCCAGAGCATATAGCCTACCTTGGACATAAACCCTTTGAGGAAGCTGACACTTTTCTCACAGCTTTGTGTATTATAAAGACATCTATTTTGTTCCCTCCTTTAATAACAAAAAATTTCAAACATAAACAAAGGAAGAGAGAAAAGAATAATGAAACCCCATACAGCTATCCAGCAGCTTAAAATTTAATCAACTCATAGTTTATCTATAATTCCATCCACTTTACACTTTCTCCCCCAGTGGATTATTTTGAAGCAATCCCAAACATCGTATCATTTCAACCACACATATTTCAGTATATTATCTCTACATACTAAAAGATACTGATGAAAGATACATACTGAAAGATACAGACAGTGTCCTGCATAAATTCCTGTACTGGTGGGTCAGGTTTCTGATATAAGTATTCCTCCAGTAAACCATAGATTAGATACAGGAATTTTATATATATTCATTCATTCTACTGTACTTTCTTACAAGTTAAACCACTAGGATGTAGGGCTATCAGACAAGAAAATCAAGAAAAAAGCAGCTTGAATAGTTTAAATAGTACCAAGGGTGGTCTTAGAGACCTCTTAGGAAAGAGATGGAGAAAAGTAACACAACTCTCGCACAAACTCTGAACCTCACTTTCTCCCCACCTCTCAGAACTGACTTCCATATAATATAAGTTATTTGGTATATGATAACACAACACAGTAATATTACAGAACTATCATTATTCATAAAGTATTACACGTAGCTGCATATTTTATAAAACAAATGCAATAAAACTAGCTCAATGCATAAAATTTCTATTCAACTGTCCTTACCTTTTGTTGGACTGAGATTCTGATCTATAAATCCTCTTAGTTCTGCATTTGTGGAAGTCAAACCAACCTGAATAAAAAAGTTTTAAAAATTAAAAATAGAATCTTAACTATTATGTGATCATTTAATAAGCTATTTTATACCTTCCAGTGAAGATCCATGTAAAATAATAAACACAGCCACATAAAAATGAATTAATTATATCAACACTAGGAGTAGAATTTAAAATGTTGCTTGAAATGGGATAAACAGGAACTGTACAGATTAAGATAAAATTAATGAAATAATGTTACTTGTGAGCAGAACTGAGATCTACAGATTTTTCTGATGGTTTTTTTTGAAAGCAAGTTGTGGCAGCCATGACTTGCCAATAAATCTGCCAAAATTCCACCTTCATGTTGCCCTTAATTTTTACTGTTTATAATCACTGTCTATTATGCGTTTTTCAACATGATGATACGTAATGTATCAGATAAAGACCATTAATACTACACCACAGAGGTCAGGTCTACTAGTCTCAAATACAACTGCTTGGGCTCATATTTTGGCTCATTGAGACACGTGGTCGTGTTCAAGTCAACAAGCTCTCTATACCTCAGTGTCCTGAACTGTAATCTGAAGGGTGCTAGAAATGCTTATTGGTTTAGATTATTAGAAAGATTAAGGTAATTCAGGTAAACCATCTAGCACAGTGTATGGTACAAAGTGCTCAACCCATGTTAACCTTCTTTACTACAATATGATCCCTGAGGGATTATCTATAGCAAGTGTAACAATAAATCCACCTTTAGACAATTTATTTCATTTAACGTGATGGCCACTGGACTTTCTGGAAACATAGAGCTAAATACAGTAGTATCCTCAAACAGAATTTTTAAAATTTATTATAGAGCCAGGAAGGAAAAACTCTCTGTTTTGAAAACTTGACATTAGTAAGATTCTAATAAATTGTTCTACTATTACTATTATGCTTTTGTTGAAGATTTGTAATTTTCGAGTATCAATGCTAACTTGGTACGCCAAACATCCTTTCAAAGTACTACCTCACTGAAAAGATTTTAAAGCACACAAAGCTTTATAACTTTATATCTGTGCACTTGTGTTGTTTTTAAACTACCCACTGTGTTTGTATTATATATTCTTCAAGAGAACTCATTTGATACTTTGCAATTTCATAATGTGAAAGCTAATTATTTCATTATTTAATAATTCAAATGCACTACTAATAGCTGTTTCTTTTTGTCAAGAGATATGTTACCAGAAACATTCCTACATATCATTCCCATCATGGAAAAGTAATTCTGACGCAAACCTACTTCTAGCAGTGAATACTAAATTTTTATGACAGCAGCTGAGGTGAGGGCATCTGAAACGCAGCTTCTCAAGCCTCTTTTAGGCATGCTATTAGAAGCAAACCCTTCGCAACAAATTACCACCACACAGGTCTCCAGAGTTATTCGCAAATATTAATGTTACGTGTTTGTTTGTAAATGCCAAGGGTTTATTTACTGTGGCATCACTAACATGCTTCTTTTTAAAAAAAAATTTTTTTCCTATAAAAAGAGAAAGACAAAATTTTCATTGGTGTTCTAATATAAAAAGAAAACAAAGAAGGGAAAGACAGCCTTTAATATTTCATGGTTAATACAATGTGATCTTTTAATACATGTGTTAACGATTATTTCAAAAGGATCAGTTTACACCTTTTTGTTATTATACAAAGAAAACCGGCAAAAACCTCAACTGAAACCACAAATTCACAGTGGAGAGAGTTCACAGTTACTGAGTTATTGTTATGCTTAAACACCTGCTCTTAATGGCCAACTTGTGCAGAGTGAAGCTGTGAATGAATCTGGAAACTTTTTAAACAGCAGTTCATTTGCATCTTAATAACCAGCAAATTAAACTCTACAAAAACAAAGGTCAGTTGTGAGTTAGTACTGCCAGCTGATTTTGGTCAATTAAATGGAGAAGTGTTTGTACTTAGACTTTAAATAAATACTAAAATTAGTTTAATTGAAATTTCAAAAATGCAATAATTTCTTTCATAAACACTATAAAGACTCAAAGAAAAAGATTATTTGAGAACAGAAAAAATTGGCTAGGAAAGGCATTTAAAAATAGCCTTTCTTCTTATTCTGCTTAAACAGGATATAATAATAATGGTTCACAGTGCAAAAGGAAAAGGTGAACTCATTTTATGTAAAATTTCTTACCTAATAAGGTTCTGAGAAAAGTTTTCTACTGGGTTATCCAAACACTGTGCTGCATACTGTAAACAGTCACTCAATGTCCATAGAATAAAAAATATCCGAGCCGAATTTTTAAGAATCAAACCATATTTCTCACTAGCAACATAATAATTTCATTGACACTAACATTTTAAATTGACAAAACTCAAAGAAAACAAGAATCAGAGTGAGATGATTTGTGTTCCAAGTTCAGTTCTGCCATTTACAAGTGAGGAGATCTTGGAATAGTCACTGCAAAATGGAGCCGACAACACACATGTGCAAGACAAACGCAGAGAGCTCCTTAGATCGAATTAAATAACTATGTGAATGTGATTGTCAATGAAAGCATTACTCGAGTATGGATGGTTATTCAAATGGTAATGGCTTTTAACTCTTCAACTCTGACACTCAATTGAGATACAAGTGACCAATGAATGAATGAATACACAGCATACCAGTTTGACCTAGCTAGTAATGAGAGAAATGAATAAATTACATACCATTTTTTGCTGATTACACTGACAAAGATTAAAAAGAAAGTAAAGGTGGGGGGTGTGTGGGCTCCTGAGTGGCTAAGTCAGTTGAGCTACTCAGGTCATGATCTTACAGTTCATGAGTTCAAACCTAGAGCTCACTGCTGACAGCACAGAGCCTGCTTTGGATCCTCTGTCCCCTTCTCTGTGCTCCCTTCCCTGCTGGCATGCGCACACTCTTTCTCCTTCTTTCTCTCAAAAATACACATTAAAAAAAAAAAAAAAAGAGGGGTACCTGGGTGGCTCAGTCGGTTAAGCGTCCAGCTTCAGCTCAGGTCATAATCTCACGGTTCGTAGGTTCCAGCCCCACATCAGGCTCTGTGCTGACAGCTAGCTCAGAGCCTGGAGCCTCCTTCGGATTCTGTGTCTCCCTCTTTCTCTGACCCTCCCCTGCTCACACTGTCTCTCTCTCTCTCTCTCTCAAAAATAAATAAAATACATAAAAAAAAAAGAGGGGGGGATAGCACTCTCATATACCACTGATGAATATAAAAGTTGGTGCAACCTTTCTGAAATGCAATTTAGCAATATAAAACACCCCCCCAAAAGCACACACTTTTTGGGCTAATAATTTCATTAAGACTTTCCCTTAGGAGAATAAACCAATGAGTAAGCAAAAAAACAAAAAAATTGAAAAAAATGGAAATAACTTGGGGTGCTTCAGTGGTTCAGTCAGTTGAACATTTGGTTTCAGCTTAGGTCATGATCTCGCAGTCTGTGAGTTCAAGCCCCACATCAGGACATCAGGCTCTTTGCTGTCAGTGCAGAGCCCACTTCAGTTTCTCTGTCCCCTTCTCTCTGACCCTCCCCCACTCTCTCTCACAAAATAGAAACTTAAAATACATGTATAAAAATAAAAATAACTTAATGGCCAATATTAAGAAAGTATAATGTCCATATAGTAGATAACCTAAAACAGTCACTTAAAATGATGTTGCAAAAATATTAAGAAAGACATGCATCACAGAGATTAAGCTAAATAGTAGGTTACAAAACAGTATGACATTGTTATATACATATATTTTGTATATACACACAAGTATGTATACCAGATATCTTCCTAGGCAAAATTCTGCTGCTAATCTCTAAGCTAATTTCCTTATCTGTATTTTCTAATTTTTCTGTAATGAATATCATCGCTTACCTTTTTAAAAATGTTTTTTATTTATTTTTGAGAGAGAGAGAGAGAGACAGAGGATGAGTTAGGGAGGGGCAAAGAGAGAAGGAGACATTGAATTTGAAGCAGATTCCAGGCTCTGAGCTGTCAACACAGAGCTTGACATGGGGCTCAAACCTCAAACCAGGAGATGATGGACCTGAGCTGAAGTCGGGTGCTTAACCAAATGAGCCACCCAGGCAGCTTATGGCTTACATATTTTTTAAAAGATTATTTAACAAGGCTCAGAAGGGGCGCCTGGGTGGCTCAGGCGGTTAAGCCTCTGACTTCGGCTCAGGTCAGATCTCACGTTCGTGGGTTCGAACCCCACATCAGGCTCTGTGCTGACAGCTAGCTCAGAGCCTGGAGCCTGCTTCCGGTTCTGTGTCTCCTTCTCTCTCTGCCCCTCCCCCTCTCATGCTCTGTCTCTCTCTGTATCAAAAATAAATAAAACATTAAAAAAAATTAAAAAAAAAACAAGGCTCAAAATACACATCAAATTACCTTTCAAATTTTTTATTGTATATTGAGGGAGCTTAAGTTAGAACACACCTGCACTTGTGGTCATGAAGCATATCCGTGGCTACTAGATACCACTTGACAAGAATTTTATTGCGAAACAATGAATATTTTGCCAGCTTACAGAACTTCCTTTTTGCAAAATGATCCATTCCACAATCCATTCCAGTATGGCTGTTAATCTGTGAGCTTTAATTGTGTTATTTCAACAGAAGTGGACCCATGACCCAGACCTGGCCTGCTTCTGTCTCCACTTGTTTTAAGCATGTGAGCCATGCAGGGTCAACCAAAACTTCTCCATGGAACCTGAAATATGAATACTAAAAAAGAAAAGGTCCCTCTCTTCTTCTGAGGTAAGAATTATAAGGCCAATATAGGATATTCTGCTATCATATAGAGCCAAAAGATGGAAAAAGGGAGATTAGATCCCTGACATCACCATCTGCTCTTCTGAATCCAGATACGCTTGAAGCCACAGTACTCCAAACTTTTCAGTTATGCGCATCAATACATTCCATTTTTTTGCGGTAAACTATTTTGAATAAGATTGCTGTCATTTGCAATCATGACACCTACTATGGCATGGATAAGGCAAAAACAATTCTTCACAAAAAACTGCTCTCATAAGAGAAATGTAAACTGGGAAATGGAAAATAAGGATGTAAATGTTTGAGTACATGTTTACTAGTGCCTCTTTAAGACCTGGGCAATCTCTTCCATGTCTAAGAATTTTACTTCTCAATGACATGTGACAATTGATTACACCCTCCTTTTTTTTTTTTTTTACACCCTCCTTCTTAAAACACTTTCTTCACTTGGCTTCCAGATCATCAGGATGACACTATTTCCTTCCTTTCTGGTCATTCTTTGGGTCTCTTTGCTGTTTCTCCTCCTCCCCAGATGCTGTGCTCAGACCGTGCGTTCTCATGGACACTCTAACCGCTCACATTCCATATAATCTCACGTAGTAACACTGCGTTAAAATAATTTAATATGAAATGGCTCCCAAATTTCTATATCTAATCCCAAGCTCTCCCTTTAACTAGACAGTCATTTATCAAACTACCTAGCCAAATGTCCTCCACCTGGACATTTTTAGTCTGTCAACTTTAATATGTTCCAAATGATTTTTGAGTTTGCCACAAATATCCCACAATTCCTCACAAATTTGTTTTCTCAATTAACAGCATAGCCATTTATCCAGTTACACAAGCCAAATACTCAGAAATCTTCTTTAACATCTTCCCTATATCCTAATATATATTCCCCATATCGTACTCAGTAACTCTTGATGGCTGTCCTTTCAAATACATTCTAGATCCAGTCGCTTTTCCCATCTCCAAAATCACTACTCCAGCCCAAATCACCATATTCTGTTGTCTGAACTACTGAGTTAAGTGTCAAATGAGTCTCCTGTTTCTACTATGCCCCTCTTTAGTCTATTGACTCAGCAGTCAGGACAAGTTTTCTAAAATGGCAAGTCAGGTCATGCAACTATCCACCAAATCTCCAATGGCTTCTTACTGACATTTCAAATACATACCCGATGCCCCAGTCTTTGAGGCTCCATATGATCTGGCCCCTGCTTTCTTTCTGACTTCATCTCCTACCACTCTCCCTTGCTTAGTCTGTTCTACATATAAAATCAGTCATCTTGCTGTTCCTTGAACAACCACACCTTTTCCGGCCTCTACCCGGAATGCTCTTTTCCCATATATTCATATGATTGGCTTCTTCTTATTAGACTGAGACTCAAGAGCACTTCTGTCTAAATGTCATGTCCTTGAAGAGACCTCTCTGACCACCTAAGTTGAAAGAGTTCTCCCTCACTATGATCACTCTTTTTTCTTACCCTGTTTTATTTTTCTTCATAACATTTATCATTATCTGACATTATATATGTATTTATTGTCTTCTCTTATTACATGATAAGCCCAAAGAAGGCAGGAGCCTAGGATCAGGTATACATACTTGGTGGGGGGAGGCGGGAGGGACAATGAATTGTTTGTGGCACTGTGAATTACTATAATCCCTTCTGTATCTTGACAAAACATATTAAAGCCACAAAAATGTTCATATGTATTGCAGAATAGCTAGTGAACTTGGTTATTTTCAGTCTATTCCAATTCTTTCCCACATATATCAGCTTAGCGTAATCTGAGGCTTGATCTCTCCATGTCCTTAACTCAAAGATATCAAAAGACCATCAGCTCATCACTTATCCTTCTCTCCCTAGGATGCCACAGCAAAAAAAAAAAAAATGTTGCTAACTGATTTCTTCCAAATATACAAACAAAATAATGGGAATATAATTACCACTGGTTCAAATATTTTATGCAACTTAAGGGAAACAACATTCTTTTTTTTTGTTTGTTTATCATCGAGACAGAGAGAAACAGAGCATGAGCATGGGAGGAGCAAAGAGAGAGGGAAACACAGAATTCGAAGCAGGCTCCAGGCTCTGAACTGTCAGCACAGAGCGTGATGCAGGGCTCAAACCCATGAACCGTGAGATCATGACCTGAGCCTAAGTCGGATGCTTAACTGACTGAGCCACCCAGGCGCTCCTGGAAAACAACTTTTAATAGAGCAAATTGTACATATGACTAAGAAGATGATATTTGATTCAAGGCACATTTTAAGCCAAAATATGCTTGCTATTTGAATGTTAATCATCTTGTGGTCCAGGATAACTTTTACCTCCCCTTTTTCCTAAAGGAGAAAAAAAAAATCAAGATAATATTCTATAATAAAATTCCCAATACACAGACTAAAACTTTGTTTCTTTTCCCCCAACAATACTTTAACAAATATATAACAGTCTTCAATTAAAGCCTACTACCTCTGATAATTTATCCTAATAAATTAATTAAATAATAATGAAGTAAAATCTATATCCACCAATAGCTACTTATGGCACATCAAAAGCAAAGTTAATAAAATAGTGATAAATAACTAAGGTTTTTTTTAAATGTTATTCTTTAGACGTATGACAGACAGTACTTGGAACTATGGATATGTCTGGCTTACAAAAGACCTTTTCACACAATAGAATGCTTGCTTCTCCTGGTCACAATGAACTAAAACACTAATAGATACTGCACTTGAGCAGTGTCAGAGGTCCACTCCAAGGAGTTCTGAATTGGAGCGGGCATGGGCAGACAGGATCTGTCACATTGCCTCCTTCCTTTCCTTCACACCTCTCTTTCTCTGAACAGGCTGGCTCTGTAACACATATACTGAGATGTTGCCTGGAAAACTAAGGAGCGTGATTTGCAGAGAGACAGAGAAGAGTATGTAGCAGAGATAACAAATGGAAACTAAACACTGCTTCAATTCCTGGTAGATTTCAAGTTCCTGTACTAAGATCTTTCTGAGGGCCCACTAAATTCCTACTCAGAAATTCTTTGAGACATTCCTGTATCTTTATAATAAATTCACTTTTTAAGGTAGCCTAAGCTGGCTTCTGTTACATGACATCAAAGATTCCCAACATCATAATCTGGGAACAGTAAAGCAATTATAAGTTATTTCCCTGTATGTTGTAGTATTTCTTTTCTGGCACAATCCTTCACATACTTGGAAATCAATCTATTGATACGGCCTAACAATAAGAAAATAACTTGAAAGGAAGTAAATTCAGAAAATCTCAGAGAAAACAAACTGAATAAATTCTCCAAAACATCAAGAATCTAGTGTCCCCTCAAGAATCATCTCGTGGAGGACAGCAAACTTCTTTTGAACAATATTTCAGTAATACACATTTTCTTATGTCCACAAGAAAAAACTGGGCCAAAGAAAACAATGATTTTCTAAGTAAAAGTCTCCAGCAAGCACAAAAACAAATTTATTACAGTACCAAAAAAGGAGAGAGGTAGGAAACTTTCTACAGCTAGCAATTTTGCAATTGTTGAGAAGGCACAATTTGGCAGCAATTTGTAAGAATGTTACCGTGCCCAGTAGAGTGCTATATTCAACAGCATTAAAGTTTACTATCTCATTCTATGCATAAAGAAAAACAATCATAAATTAATGTCAGTAAAATGAACCTGATTAATTAGAATAGTGAAGAAAATGTGCATAGGAATAAGTACAACTCACATTAAGAATACATTTAAAATTTACAAATACTTACATTTTTTGCCGTCATGTCAAATTGTGTTCGATTTAAAATTCTGTAAAGCCATTAAAAAAAAAACTTTGTCTTCAATAATTCTTTAAAAGAACATCCTGTTAAAAGGGGAAAAGATAGGGAACAGTTAACATAATAACAATAATAATCGGCAATATTTATGTTATACTTACCATGTGACATGCATTATTCTTTGATTGGATCATTTAAATTAATCTTCACAACACTAGGAGACATCTACCATTTTAACTCTCATTTTCCAGATAAAAATTGGGGCTTACAGAAGTTAAATAATTTGACCAACCAACTCAGCTAAAACGTCATAAAACATGGGCTTTGAAATATCATACTATGTTGCCTTGGATAATGCACTGAAAGAAACACCAGGGCTTACTGGCTTCTTGGAAAAATAGCCAATTCCAGAGGTGGAGCAGGAGATGTGCAAGATATGACTAGGACATTTTATTGTACAGTAAGGAAGAGCTCAAAAAATGATGGAGATACATACAGCATACAGAAGCCAACTTAAAGGTCCTACAACTGGACAATCTGGAACAACTGAGCGCCAAACTATACAGATTATGATGGACTATAAACTCTTTGAAGAAAGTAACAATCCAGGACTGCATAGTGATAAAAGCAGATTAAACAAAATAACGAGGAAGAAGGGAAAACTCTTCTTTGCAATTCAATACCAACTAGTAAGATAAAGGAATAATGAAGAATAATAAGAAAATCACCAATTTGTAAACATGATCATTATTGGATACTACAACTAGTGGGTGAAAGTGGGTGAGAAAAAGGATATTTACACAGTCTTGAAATATCTCCTCACAAAATACCTACTAATTTAAATTTGACAGTGAAGAAACCTGGCACACACCCTTAGCCAGAGTAATCAAACCTATCAAGTAACCACCAACAGTGGCACAAACCGACATCACGGGTCTCTACAAGTGCACTGAGATGGATGTATTATCACTTCTGAGGTATTTCCACCCAAATGCATAATCTGAATTTAATCATGAGGAAATATCAGACAAATTTAAACTGAGGGTCATTCTATAACAGGTGAACTTTTAAAAAATGTTAGTGTCATCAAAGGAAAAAAAACTTGACAAACATTCCAGATTTAAAAAGACAAAAATCACATAAAAATTAAACTCCAAGTATGATCTTGAAGTGAACTCTGGATCATACTTGCTATGAATACCATTATTAGGGCAAATGGAAAAACTGAAAGAGTCTACAGACTGGATAATAGAATTGTTTTCAGTGTCCCATTTCCTGCTTCTGAGCAAAGGACCATGGGGTTTTTTACATGAATGTGCTTGTTTTTAGAAAACATAAACCAAAATACTTAGAAGTGGAGAAGTATGACAGCAGCAACCAACTTTCAAATGATAAAAAAAAAAAACCATATAATCTGTATATATAAAGTGGGAATGACAAAAAAAAATGTGGCAAAACGTTGGCAACTGGTTAATCTACAAACAGGGTATTTAGAAGTAATTTGCCCTATTTTTGCCACTTTCCCCTTATATTACAATTATTTCAAAATTAAAGCTTTAATAAGACATTGAAGGGAAAGGAAAAAATGAAATTTAATTTGGAAAAGACCATAAACAATGGGAGCTTGAAGAAACAGAGACTCCAAATGTCTGTCTCGTATACTAGAATTGGAATCTACAAGTAAGACACTGTGGGCAAAAAAAAAAAAGAGTATTTTCACTTTTCTTATTTTTTTAATGTTTTATTTATTTTTGAGAGAGAGAGAGAGAGGCAGAGAGCATGAGCATTTGAGGGTCAGAGAGGGAGACAAATAATCTGATGACAGGCTCCAGGCTCTGAGCTGCCTGTCAGCACAGAGCCCAATGCAGGGCTCGAACCCACAAACCGTGAGATCATGACCTGAGCTGAAGTCGGACGCTTAACCAACTAAGCCACCCAGGCGCCCCTTATTTTTTAACTTTTTTAAAATGTTACTTATTTTAGAGAGAGTGCATGCACAAGAGAACAGGGGAGAGAGGCAGAGGGAGGAAGAGAGAGAATAAATACTAAGTAGGCCCCACACTCAGCACAGAGCCTGACATGGGGCTCAATCCCACAAACCGTGAGATTATGACCTGAGTGGAAATCATGAGTCGGACACTTAACTGACTGAACCACCCAGGCACCCCGAGCATGGATATTTTAAAATTTAGGCTCAATTCAGCTCTGACACTTAGCTGTGTGACTTAACCACTGAACCACTTTGAGCTTCAGTGTCCTCATCTGAAAACAGGTATACTGAGTTTTTCAGGGTTATGTTAGCAGTAAATTAGATACAATCTGTCCAAATGAAAATCATCAGATCCCCCAAGTTAATGTACCAAATGCCCTGCTGTTTATTCATAAACACTGAATACTCCTAATCACAAAAAGTCAATTTTATTTAAAAAATTTTTTTAATGTTTAAGTTATTTTTGAGAGAGAGAGACAGAGTGCGAGCAGAGAAGGGGCAGAGAGAAATCCTGGGAGACAAAGAATTTGAAACAGGCTCCAGGCTCTCAGCTGTCAGCACAGGGCCTCACACTGGCTTGAACCCATGAACCAGGAGATGATGACCTGAGCCAAAGTCAGACACTTAACCAACTGAGCCACGCAGGCGGCCCTAAATGTATTTATAACAAAAAACATGGAAGGTTTTCCATTCAAAGTTCCTGTTCAATTTTAGAAACCTGCTAGATCTGTCTAAGGCAGACACTGTTGCCTATGAGAAGCTGAAGGTAGCAATATGCCCAACTAAAGTACTACATTCTCAGTCTCCCTTTCATTTGTGCTGACCATATGACATAATTCTGGTCAATGAAATACAAGCAGACATCATTGGGCTCGGCTACCAGATTCAACTAGTAAATATCCTTTTCCCCTTCTCCCCATTCCCTCATTCCAGAATATGGTTGTAGTGGCCGGAACTGCTTTAGGCTTCATTACAATATTCAGTATTCAGTATGGTATTGTATTTACTAATGGCTGGGATACTGAGTGACATTGTGATATTTACCAACTAAAAGAAAAAATTAACAGAGGGTTGCTGTTTCAGCACACAGTTACAACTGGCTACCAATTAAATACTGCTTAACCATGTTAATTAACTTAACTTTAACTTAATTTTATTTAGTGTTCCCTGTGTATACTCTCACCAGAACTAAGTACAAATTAAAACCTCTAAATGTTACCTAAATGATAAATGTTCAAAACAGAGCCAAAGCGCATGGATTTCTTGAGTAAATTTACATTAACACCTCTATACCTCAATTTCTTCATCTTCAAAATAGTAATAAATAGTACATCTACTTAATTCAATGAGTCAAGATATACACTGTCTAGCACAGTGTAAGCCCTCAACGTTAGAGAAAAAATAGTTTGCTGTTTTCTCATGACAAATTAAGGTTTCCTCTTCCAAAATACATAATACATAATTCACATGTAGTAAAAGTAAAAAATACCACACCATAAATCTAGTTTAAAAAGGAAACAATATGTCCAATTGTGGTTAAGAAAACCTCTTCTAAAATTAACAAAAGTAGGCAATAACTTTACTCATTTATTTATTTATTCATTCAGGAAGCACTGAATACTGTGTGCAAGGTACGCATCTCAGCACTGAAGACATCCTTGTAGGTGAGAGAAACATCAAGCATTCAACCTTCAAATGTAATTTAAATTATATAAAATTACATTAAGAAAAATGTTATAAAAGAAATAGGATTATGATAGAGATCTGCCTTGTTCAATTAAAAATGAGGACGTATGCTCTACTATCTTTGAGTGAGAGCTTATAACCTTTAATTTAAAAATACACATTTCTAATAAAAATTTTTAAATGATAATAAATAGATAAATAAATAAATAAAATATACATTTCTGGGGCACCTGGGTGGCTCAGCAGGTTAAAGTGTTAGACCGTTGGCTTCAGCTCTGGTCATGACCTCACGATTTCATGGGTTCAAGCCCTGCATCAGGCTCCATGCTGAGAGTGCAGAGCCTGGTTGGGATTCTGTCCCCATCTCTCTCTGCCCTTCCCCCACTCACACTGTCTCTGTCTCTCTCAAATAAATTTTTTATAAAAGCAAATAAATAATAAATAAAAATATACATTCCTAAGTATTTTTAAAGCTTTTGCTTTTTTAAAAACATTGCCTCCAATCTAAAAACTATTTGCAACATATGATTAAAGCCAAGTGTCTAGAAAGTAAATAAACGTGGTACTGAATGTTTCCATAAACTGCCATCTTTGGTGGCACTGGTGATTTTCAAAGATAAACCAGTCATGTGCACTGATGCATTATGTTTTAGCCTGGCTCAACAACTGTACACTTTTTCCTGTCGGTAAACTCTTCAGTTGGTTAAAAAATAAGTCGGATTTCTTCTTCCAGCTTCATGAACACATTATGTCAAGCTCAAGAAGTCAATCTTTGTGACCTCACCATCTGCCATGATCTCTTGTCAGTTTCAGACAATGCAACTCCCACAGATGGTCTCAAAAATGCAAACCCTTTTTTCCTTTCCAATCACACTTAGCAGGTCTGGCCACAAAGCCTTTTAAAATGGTACAGCACTAATCAAAATAAGGAGAAGAAATAAATAATTATGGATAAATTTGTATGACTAACATCATCTAAATCAGGGTATGCAGACTTTCTAACACTGCTGAAAAAAGGCTATGAAAAATAACATTTCAGCAAAGGCAGCATGTTTAAATGAAGACACTACTAATTTTAAAAACATGCCCATGTTTCAAAGTCTGGAAAATATACAAAACAATAATCAAATATTTAAAGAAACAAGTATTAGCCATGATCCCACCTCTCAGAGACAACTACAATAAGCTTCTGGCATAACATCCTTCAGTTTCTTTTTCTGCACTCTAACTTCCGATAAGTGTTATTAATAATGAGAAGATATTTTCATAGAAAGTGGTAGTATATAACTCTTTCTTAGGCGATGAGCATATCTCCTAAATGCTTCACAAGTATGATTTCATACCATTCATACCACAACTGTATCAGGTAAATATTATTACATTTTTAAGATGACAAAACTGAGCTTTAGAGAGTTGAAGTAACTTGCCGGGTTAACCAACTGTGTAAATGGCGATGCCAGAGTATCACCTGGTATCTCAGACCAGCAGACTGTTTTCAATCACCATGCTAATTTACATACTATATCTGACTTGAGATATAATAGAAACTCAAAATATAACAAAATATGTAATTACTGTTACAATAAATCTATACAAAAGGATAATTTACTACATGAAAAAAATCCTTCAAAGTTTCATATGACACAGGTCATATATCTTTGGGTCAGATCTTAACCTTTTTTTGTTCTTTCTCTTTTTTAACTTCAATACTAAATTGAAATTTTCTTTATTTTTTAGTATATATGTAGTAAACTTCATTTTTTTACAGCTACATAGCATTCCTTTGCATCATTATATCATAATTTATTATCACTAGTCTGCTACTGATAGACATTTAAATTTCCTAAATTTACAATCTGGTGACAGTAATCACATTTTAATGGCTCAATCCTTAATGTTTGATCTGGTCTCTGACTACCTCTCCACCTCTGTGTTGAATCACTTCCTCATACCCTTCTCTTAGCCTTCCTTTTAATTAACAAAAAATTCTTACTAAATTTGCTTGATTTTCAGGTGTCAAACCAATTATATCAAATAGAAAAGATGTAATAGGGAACAAATGGGTGAGGCAGTGTTAGAGTACATTAGCAAAATAATTCACAACTGGCAGCTTAATACTAAAGAAAGATCAGACATAGAATTATATTTTGTCAAGTAAATTCACTGAAGTAGAATTCCTTCCTTATTCCCCTGACAAAATTGGGTTTATGGCAGGTTCCTTACATGTGCTTCAATAGTAAAACCTACGTGATATTTTTGTTTCAAACATTTTCATAAATTATAACATTTGTTACTAGTTCTTAATCATTGAAAAAAGTCTACCCTGACCAAAGAAGCAATGTTAGAAGATATAACCCAAATTTATTTAAAAAACTCATTTCAAAATCCTGCAAAGACCTAACAGAAAGGTTCTTTAATCAAGCATCACAAGCCAAGTTTTAAACCATTAATTCACTTATGTACAATGACAATATGGACTAAATCACTTGTTGCACATAAGCTCTTTAGCAAAGTCACATTTCCAGATCAACACAGCTTTAAATAAGTAACACAAACATTAAGACTTATCCCAATTTGATCCATCACAACAGGCAAGGTGAGTTTTTAAAATATGAGACAAAGTACTATACAAAGAACTGCATATGCAAGCATCAAACATTCAAGTTACCCAAGAGTCTAAGCAGACAAAATTGGAGGCAATCAAAAAGGAGCAATCTGTGAGGAAAATAGTAAAATTTCTAATTCTTATTTGGAATATCATTGTACTTACATAGGTACCTAATCTATATTAAATGAAAATGGAACAATTTTATAATTAGCATTATCATAAGAGTTATTTACTATGTAAACCCTCAAAATAACCCTGCAGAATAGTTACTCTATTTTACTGCAGGGAGGTTGGGGGGAACTGAGTCAGAAAGCTTAAATAACTTGCCCAAGGTCACAGAGAACCAAAATATACAATAGTTTACATAAGTGAGATGTTACTATATACATGTTCAATGATATCATGAAAAGAGGAGTTCCAAACAGTTTTCATTTTAATTTTGAGATATTTAGGACATTAAAGGTTTTGTTATTTACAAATGTTGAAGAATATAAATTAAATACTACATAGTTTAAAATGATCTGAAAGTGACTTCTGGAAAAATGGCAGATTACAAAAATATTTGTCTTACTTGCATGAGCTCCCGTCCACTTAAAGATAATTATCACATAATTTTTAATTTGTACTTATTTAATATTTATTATTTATTCAGTATTTATTAAATATTTATTTATTTAGTATTTATTTTAAAAACAAAATTAACATTGGTTAAAAAAAAGGAGAGGAAAGCCAGAAAATACAGAAAGGTACACAGTGAAATGTCGTTCTCCCATTGCTGTTCCCTCATCTGCCTATTTCCTATCTACCTCATTTATACTCTCTATGGAAAAGTCTCAGTACTTAAGTTTATGTATCTGCCCCAGGTTTTTAAAGCATATACAGGTAAAATGAAAATAGTCTAGTTTTCCTATTTATTTTTAAAAAGTTAAATATTTAGATCTGTACCTTGCTTTTTTTTTTTACACTTAATAATAGAGCATAGAGATCTTGCCAAATCAGTACAAAGAGAATATCCTTAGTCCGTTTTACAACTGCCTATAATATTTAACCAGTTCCGTCTTGTTGGAATTTGAGTTCCCAATCTTCTCTATTATAAGCAATGGTTTAGTGAATAACCTTACACATACATAACTCTTTGACCTAATGATATATACACTGATAGAAATGTTGCTAAATTGTCCCCCACAGGTGCGAAAACGTGCACCCGAACCAGCAGTATATAAAAATACTTGTTTCACCATAGTTTCACCAGTACAGAATGTTTATTGGTGTTTATTAAAAGATTTTTTAGGGGCGCCTGGGTGGCTCAGTCGGTTAAGCATCCGGCTTCAACTCAGGTCAGATCTCACGGTTCGTGGGTTCGAGCCCCGTGTCAGGCTCTGTGCTGACAACCAGCTCAGAGTCTGGAGCCTGTTTCAGATTCTGTATCTCCCTCTCTCTGGCCCTCCCCTGCTCGCACTGTCTCTCTCTGTCTCTCAAAAATAAATAAAAAGCATTAAAAAATTAAAAATAAATAAAAATAAAAATATTTTTTAAATGGCATTTACTTGCAATTTTATTTTGTTCTTTTCAGTTTATCTGATTATCATTACTTGTCTGCTTCTTTTTTTTAATGTTTACTTATTTTGAAAGGGAGGTGGCAGAGAGAGAAAGAGAATCTCAGCAGGCTCCCTGTTCAGTGTGGATCCCAACATGGGTCTCAGATCTCACAACTGTGAGATCACACATGACCTGAGCCAAAATCAAGAGTCAATCATTTAACGGAATGAGCCACCAGGGACCCCTACTTGTCTACCTCCTGATTTAGCCTTTGCAATATCCATCTCCAATTCCAAGAAAAAAAAATTATCAGTGTTTTTATTGGATCATGTCAATCCTCCCTAAATTAATTTAATTTAGAAGTTTCACATCTTAAAAATGTTGACTCCTCTTACCTAAGAACAGAGTATATATTTCCATTTATTTAAATCTCCCTATGCCCTTCAGGGATATTTACAATTTTTCCTTACATAGGTGTTATGGGTCGAACTGTGCCCCGTAAAAAGATACATTCAATTCCTAATCCCTGATACCTATGACTGTGACCTTATTTGGAAATTAGGGTCTTTGTAGACGGAATCAAGATAGGATGAGGACACACTGTAATTAGGATGAGTTCTGATCCAATATGAGAAGAGAGGGGCGCCTGGGTGGCTCAGCTGGTTAAGTGTCTGACTTCAGCTCAGGTCATGATCTCACGGTTCCTGAGCTTAAGCACCACATCAGGCTCTATGCTGACAAGCTTGGAGTCTGGACCCTGCTTCAGATTCTGTGTTTCCCTCTCTCTGCCCCTCACCTGCTCACATTTGGTCTCTCCTCCTCTCTCAAAAATAAATAAATATTTTTTAAAAGGGGGAGGGAGAAGAGATACAGACAAAGACACAAAGAGAAGTTAGCTATGTATAAGTGGAGGCAAAGACTGGAGTTATACTGCCACAAATCAAGAAATGTCTGGAGCTACCAGAAACTGGAAGACACAAGTAAGGAGCCTCTCCTAAAGGCACCAGAGGAAGGATGGTCCTGCCAACACTTTGATTTTGGACTTAGAGCCTAGAAAACAGTGAGAGAATAAATTCTATTGTTTTAAGCCACCTAGTGTGTGGTACTTTGTTAAGGCAACCCTAGAAACTAACACATTAGGTTTTATACATTTAACATTATAGCTATCCCTAGGCTTTGTTGTTTTAGCTGGCTGTTGCCCTTTCATACATGGAATTCTCCATCATAGCTTCCAAGCTGTTTGTATTTAATAAAATTACAGATTTCTATTTGCTAATTTGAGAGAGAGAGAGAGAAAGACAGAATGTGAGCAGGGGAGGACCAGAGAGAGAGGGAGACACAGAATCTGAAGCATGCTCCCGGCTCAGCACAGAGCTTGACGTGGGGTTCAACCTAATGCACCATGAGATCATGACCTGAGCAGAAGTCAGACGCTTAACCAACTGAGCCGCCCAGGTGTCTCATTCTATTTGCTCATTTTATACTTCACTACAAAACTGAATTTTTTACTATTTGTAGTAGTTTTTCAGTTGACTCTTTTGGGTTTTTCAGGTATAAAATTATATTAAAATAATTATATATTAGATCTTTTGAGTTTATAGAATAATGGAGGCAGCCTGATTACAAATCTCTCTCAGCTTCCCAAACAGATCGAAAATAAACAAGGAGAATAAATAAAATCACAGAGGACTCATGCCTTCAACATCAGTACTAGGAGAAAGAGATTACAGCAACCTTCAAATTACCTGTAAGTAAAGGAAAACAAATAAATTCTCTAAGAAACCCTACTGCCTACCTTCTGCAAGTCTGTGGATGCAGAGAGTGAAAGGAAGCTAAAACGATTCCATGAAAAAGAGCACAAGGGTCAAAGAATTCAAAGGAAACACATACAGAATTACCCCAAAGAGTAAAAGGTAAAACGTACTGAACACAAGGTTAGGACTTAATAGTTCACAGCTCTAGTGATGTGAACGTATCCAGAAGCTGCGGAGCCAGCAGTGCTAGCCTTCCAGAGACAGTGCTTCTGGCGGCAAATTAAGAGTACAGACAGAGAGAGGACAGTAACTCTCGTAGACAAGGCAGTTAGCAGGAAAAAGGCAGTAAGAGGGAGAAATTATACATCCTACGGAAACAAAATAGAAACAAAACATACCAACCCTTCTTCTACCCCTTTCCCTCACCACCAAAGCCACAAATTCATAAAAGAAACTGAACAGAAGAGGGAAGAGTAGCAGAAGAACACTAAAACTAGACATTTTGTCCACAGTATGAAGAGACACAAAAATAAGTATATGCCTACAAAAGTATTGCAAAAATCAGTAAAAATACAAATGAAAGGTTTTCTGTTGATAGTGTTCTCTCCCAGAACCAACCATGGAGTTGGGAAAAGCCAACACTCCCTTCATACTGAAGTAAATATCTCCAAACAAGATTTTGAAGACCTGAAAAAAACCTTGAGTCAGAAATACAAAAACAAAGAATCAATATAGACAAAAACAGAAAGAAATTAGAGTTGAACTCCATGAATAGAAGAAAAGACAAAATCATCCAAGAAATAAAAAACTGAATTACTGGGGTACCCAGGCGCTTCAGTCAGTTGAGCATCCGCATCCAACTTCAGCTCAGGGCATGATCTCAAGGTTTGTGAGTTCGAGCCCCACATAGGCTCACTCGTGTCAGTGCGGGGCCTGCTTCAGATTCTTTGTCCCCTTCTCTCTGCCCCTCCCTGCTCACACACTCTGTCTCTCAAAGATGAAAACAAACATATTAAATTTTTAAAAAGAAATGAAAAGCTAAAGTATTAGGCACACATGAGAGATAACAGATTTTCACGAAAACTCATTAAAGGATGTTGAAGAAAAGGAAAATGATAAAGAGAATGAAAATGACATAAAGAAAGAAGCAAAAGTTTCAGAGAGAAACTGGCTGAAATGGGTAATAGGAAAGGAACATTAGTATTATTGGTGTTCCTCCGCAAGAAAAATCAAAGTAATGGGACAACACTAATATTGAAACTATAACACAAGAAAACTTTCCAGAAATAAAAGACCTCAATCTACATATGGAAAAGGCCTACCAGATACTTGAGAAAACTGACCCAGAATGATCAAGTGGGACACATATCCTTGGAAAACTGTTTAGAGAAAAAAAAAAATAAATTCATGGCATCCAGGCAAAATGATAAAACAATTCACAAAGGTAAAGGCAAGGGAATTAGACTAGCATCAGGTTCTCAAAAATAACATATACAGCAAGACAACAGTAGAGCAGTCTTTTCGGGAAACTGAAGGAAAGACGATGGAAACCAAGGATGCTAATAAGCTGTACTTCAAGTTTTAAGGACATCAAAAAGCAGTTTTGGAGGTATGCTCCCCGACACTGGTCTTGGCAAGGATTTTTTTTGGATTTGACACCAAAAGCAAAGGCAACAAAAGCAAACACGAACAAGCAGGACTACATCAAACTTTTTAAAAAGCTTCTGCACAGGGACGCCTGGGTGGCCCAGTCAGTTAAGCGTCTGACTTCAGCTCAGGTCATGACTTCACGGTTTGTGAGTTCAAGTCCTGCCGCGCTGGGCTCTGTGTTGAGAGCTCAGAGCCTGGAGTCTCCTTCAGATTCTGTGTCTTCCCCTCTCTCTGTGTCTCTGCCTCTCTCATGCTCATGCTCTGTCTCTGTCTGTCCTTCAATAATAATTTTTTTTTAAATATAAATATAAATAAAAAGCTTCTACACAGAAAAGGACACCATCAACAAATGAAAAGGCAACCTATTCAATGGAAGAAAGTATTTGAAAATTATATCTGTCATAAGGGATTACTATCCAAAATATATTTTAAAAAAGCATATAGCTCAAAAGCAAAAAACAACCTGATTTTAAAATGGGCAGAGGAACTAAATAAACATTTTTCCTAAGACATACAAACGCCAAAAGGGTACATGAAAAGGTGCTCATTCCTAATCATCAGAGAAATGCACACTGAAACCACAGTGAGATATCATCTCACACCTGTCAGAATGACTGTCATCAAAAAGACGAGAGGTAAGTGTTAGCAAGGATGTGGAGAAAAGGGTAGCTTGTGCACTGGTGGTGGGGATGGAAACTGGTGCAGCCACTACAGAAAACATAGAGGTTCCTCAAAAAAATTAAATTTAAATTAAATTAAATTTTAAAAAATTAAGTTAAAATTACCATACAATCCAACAATCTCACTTCTGGGCATTTATCTGAAGGAAATGAAATCACTAAAACTACTATGTCAAAGCGGTATCTGCACCCCCATGTTCATTATTTACAATAACCAAGACATGGAAACAACTGAACTGTTCATCAACAGATAAATGGATAAAGAAAATGAGGTGTGTACATAGAGACAGTGGAATGTTATTCAGCTGTAAAAAAATAATAAAAAAGGAAATCCTGCTATTTGTAACAACAGGAATAACCTTGAAGGCGTTTTTTATGCTAACTGAAATAAATCAGAGGAAAAACAAACACTGTATAACCTCACTGCTATGGGGAATCTAAAAAAACTGAACTCATAAAGACAGAATAGATTGGTGGTTGCCAGAGGCAGGGGGTGGAAGTTGGGGGTGAACTGGGTGACAGCAGTCAAAAGGTACAAACTTTCAGTTATATGTTCTGGGGATGTAATGTATAGCACGGTGATTATAGTTAACAATACGGTATTGTATTTTTAAAGTTGCTAAGAGAGTAAACCTCAAAAACTCTAATGGCAAGAAAAAATTATATACTTAACTATATGAGATGATAAATGTTAACTAACCTTACTATGGTCATTATTTTGCAATATATATATGTATTGCATTATGTTGTATACCTTATACTCAGTATACATGTCAATTATATCAAGAAAACTGGGGGAAAACCCAGTTTGAATATGGTGGAACCTAGGAAACACTATGCATGTATGCCCTTTCTGAACAATCTATTAAAGGATGAGCTTAATCTCACCAAATTATGCTTAAAGCAGGAGAAATAAAAATTTGAACAGATTGACTACCAGTAATGAAATTGAATCAGTTATGAAAAAACTCCAAACAAACAAAAGTCCAGGACTAGACGGCTTCATGGGAGAATTCTACCACACATTTAAAGATGAGTTAATATTTACTCTTCTTAAACTATTCCAAACAATAGAAGAGGAAGGAAAGCTTCCAAATTCATTCTATGGGGCTAGCAAAACCCTGATACCAAAACAAGATAAAAACAGAGAGAGAGAGAGAAAGAGAGAGAGAGAGAGAGAGAGAGAGAGAGAGAGAGAGAGAACTACAGGCCAATATCTCTGATGAATATAGATGCAAAAATCCTCAACAAAATTCTAACAAACTGAATCCAACAATACATTAAAGATTCATTTGTGGGGCACCAGAGTGGCTCAGTTGGTCAAGCATCTGACTCTTAATTTTGGTTCAGGGCATGACCTCATTATTCATGAGTTTGAGCCCCATGTCAGGCTCTGCACTGAGAGCCCAGAGCCTGCTTGGGATTCCGTCTCCCCCTCTCTATCTCTACCCTACTCACACGTGCACACACGCATGCTCCCTCTCTCTTAAAAATAAACAAGTATGCCTGGGTAGCTCAGTCAGTTAAGCATCTGACTATTTATTTCTGCTCAAGTCATGATCTGGCGTGTTCATGAGTTACAGCCCCACACTGATGCTGTGAAGCCTACTTGGGATTTTCTCTCTCTGCCTCTCCTGCACATGCTCGCTCGCTCTCTCTCTCTCTCTCTCTCTCAAACTAAATAAATAAACTAAAAAAAAAAAAGAAAGAAAGAAAGAAAAGAAATTTAAGATACATAAATAAATAAACATTAAAAAAAAATCATGCAGGGGCACTGGGTGGCTCAGTCGGTTAAGCCTCCAGCTTCAGCTCAGGTCAGATCTCATGTTCGTGGGTTCGAGCCCCACGTCAGGCTCTGTGCTGACAGCTAGTTCAGAGCAGAGCCTGGGGCCTGCTTTTGATTCTGTGTCTCCTTCTCTCTCTGACCCTCCCCCTCTCATGCTCTGTCTCTCTCTATATCAAAAATAAATAAAACATTAAAAAAATAATAAAAATAAATAAATAATAAATTTTTTTTTTAAAAAATCATGTACCAGAATCAAGTGGTTCAATACCTGCAAATCAATGTGACACATCACATCAATAAGAGAAAGGACAAAAACCATATGGTCATTTCAATAGATGCATAAAAAGCATTTGATAAAGTACAATATCCATGTGTGACAACAAAGCCAGTTTGGAGGGAAGGTACCTCAACATAATAAAAGCCTTATACGAAACCCACAGTGATCATCATACTCAATAGTGAAAATCTGAGAACTTTTCTCCTAAAGTCAGGAACAAGGCAACAATGTCCACTCTCACTACTGCTATTCAACATAGTACTGGAAGTCCTCGTCACAGCAATCAGACAACAAAAAGAAATAAAAGGCATCTAAATTGGTAAGGAAGAAGTAAAACTTTTACTATTTGCAGATGACAAATGATAGTGTATATAGAAAATCCTACAGATTTCACAAAAAAAACCTACTATAACTAATCGATGTCTTCAATAAAGTCTCAGGGTACAAAATCAACATACAGAAATCTGTAGCATTTCTAGGGGCACCTGGGTGGCTAAGTCAGTTAAGTGTTGGCTCGAGCCCTGCATCAGGTTCTGTGGGGACAGCTCAGAGACTGCAACCTGCTTTGGATTCGGTCTCCCTCTCTTTCTGTCCTTCCCCCATTTGTACTCTGTGTGCCTCTCTCAAAAATTAATGAACATTAAAAAACAAAAAATCGGTAGCATTTCCATACATAAATAATGAGGCAGTAGAAAGAGAAATTAAAAAAAACAATCCTATTTAAAATTGCACCAAAAAATAATAAAATATCTAGGAATAAACTTAACCAAAGAAGTAAAAGAACTGTACTCTGAGAACTATAAAATACAGGTGGAAAAAACTGAAGACAACACTAAGAAATGGAAAGACATTTCATGCTCATGGACTGGAAAAGCAAATACTGTTAAATAACAAATAAAAATAAATATTTAAAAATGTCTTTACCACTTGAAGCAATCTACAGATTTAATGTGATCCTATTCAAAATATCAACAGCATTTTTCACAGAAGTAGAATGGACAGTCCTAAAATTTGTATGGAACAAGAAAAAGCTCCAAATATCCAAAGGAATCTTGAAAAAGAAAAACAAAACTGGAGGCATCACAATTTCAGACTTCAAGTTACATTACAAAGCTGTAGTAATAAAGACATTACAGCATTGGCACAAAAAACAAGACACCTAGATCAACAGAACAGAATAGAAAATCCATAAATAAACCCACAATTACATAGTCAATTAATCTTTAATAAGGAAGGAAGGAATACGCAATGGGAAAGAAACAATCTCTTCAACAAATGATTTTGGTAAAACTAGACAGCTACATACAAAAAAGAATACTGGGCCAATTTCTTACACCATACACAAAAATAAATTAAAAATGGATTAAAGACCTAAATGGGAGGCCTAAAACCATAAAAATTCTAGAAGAGAGCACAGGCAATAATTTCTTTGACACTGTCCATAGCAACGTTTTTCTAGATATGTCTCCTGAGACAGGGAAATAAAAGCAAAAATAAACTACTGGAACTACATCAAAATAAAAAGCTTCTGCACAAGCAGAAGGAAACAAAAGGCAAAACTAAAAGGCAACCTACTGAATGGGAGAAGATACTGCAAATGACACATCTGATAAAGAAAGGGTTAGTATCCAACATACATAAAGAACTGATACAACTCAACACCCCAAAAACAAATAATCCAATTTAAAAATAGGTAGAAGACAGGACTAGACATTTCTCCAAAAAAGATATAAAGATACCCAACAGACATATGGAAAGGTACTCATTCATCACCAGGGAAATGCAAATCAAAACTACAATGAGATATCACCTCATTTAGAATTGCTAAAATAAAAGAACACAAGAAACAACAAATGTTCGTGAGGATGTCGAAAAAAAGGAACCCTACGTGCACTGCTGGTGAGAATGAAAACTACTGCAGCCACTGTGGAAAAGAGTATGGAGGCTCCTCAAAAAGTTAAAAATACAACTACCGTACTATTCAGCAATTGCACTACTGGCTATTTACTGAAAGAATACAAAAACACTAATTCAAAGAGATACATGCATCCTTATGTTTACTGCAGTATTATTTCCAAAGGCAAAATTATGGAAGCAGTCCAAGTGTCTATCAATAGATAAATGGATAAAGATGTTGGGTGTGTGTGTGTGTGTGTGTGTGTGTGTGTGTGTGTCTGTGCAGATACACAGATAACAGAGAGAGAGAAAAAGAGAGAGAGAGAGAAGAAGAAAACCACACTCAGCACGGAGTTCAACACGGGACTTGATCCCATGATCCTGGGATCATGACCTAAGCCGAAATTAAGAGTCAGATGCTCAACCTCAACCGACTGAGTCACCTAGGTGCCCCACAAATGGCTTTTAAACATTAAAAAAAAAGTTCAACCTCTCTCCTAAGAGAAAATACAAAATAAAGTTGTAATATACAAGATAAAAAATATTGAAACTGGTATACTATATGGAGAAGGATGGAGAAAAACAGACTTTTTCACATTTTGCTGGTGGTAGAAAAAATAGGTACCATCTTGTCGGTGGGTAACTTCACCATATCACTGATATGAGATATACACATGTGTGTGTGTGTATATATATATATATATATATATATATCATATACACAATACAAATACACACACATATACACATACATACATACAAGGATACTCACAATGGTGTCATTTTTATAGCAAAAGACAGGACAACCCGTAACTGTTGGTAGACTGGTTAAACAAATCAAGGCCTAAAAAAAGGATTAAGGGAGCACACTGCATGTTGCTACTGAATGACCTCCAGTGTATTAAGTGAAAAAGACCAAGTAATAGAGAAGTATGTGTGGCATGCTAACATTTGTATAAAAAGACCATCTCTGAGACAACAGTATTGGCTGGGTATATGGCAGAGTAAGAAGAACACATTCCTTTTCTTTTCTTTTCTTAAGATGAATAAAATAGTAAGATGAGCTACTGACATGCTTTATATATTTTGTATTTTATACCTCGAACAAAAACTACCTGTATAATAAACTTAATTTTTAAAATTCTGAATTTTTCTTCATATAGAAAAAATGCTTGTTTTCATAATATAGGTAGAAATAATTGAGCTACAAAGAAACAGGGTACGGTTTTTGTAACATTTTAGATAGAATCCTCTCTTCGGGAACTTGAAAAGACACAGTTATTATATGGTAATCAAATCCTGTGTAAAGAAAAGTCTTTTTCTACAATAGCACAGAGAACAACTAAACAAGACCAAATTCACCAAAGCTGACACACACAGGTAACATTACAGAACACAGTTTTTAAAAAGCCAGAAGGTGGCGATATTACCTCATTAAAAAGTCTCAGTGATACCAATCTCTAAGGCTCCGCTTCTTTGTTATTAACAAACCTGATTTTCTTATTTCTCTCTCCTTGCCTTCCTGCATTCCCTCCTATATTTACCTATCCTTCTACTCTTCACCCATGATACGAAACTGAAATAAACATAAGTAGTAAAGGAAAATAGAAAAAATTCCTGAATTTATAACAACACTATTTTTAAGCAAATATAACTAACTAAAATGTATTATAAGGTTGTTTTGGTTAATTATGAACACACATGTTTATATCCAATCTCTCCTGAAACTGCACTAAAATGATATGAAAGGACTAAAAAGGGATATACTCACCAAAAAAACCCTTCTGTACATCTAGATAATGAAAGGAGACCACAGCTGGTGAGAGACATAAATAAAGCTTTTTAAAGCGGGATAGAGGACTGCTGGCTAGTGGTTGGCTTGGTAAAACAGACAAGCCAAACCTGTGCAGATGATGGTCAGTGAAGGTATGAACCACTAAGAAGCACAACAGAAATGCTCAAGAATAGGAGCCATCAGAAGGGAGGAGTCCGGCGTAGGGCTGAAAATAAGAATATCAAGTTGAAAGTTTGATTACGGAATGGTTTTTACCGAGATGCCTTACTGTGTACCCAAGAAACTGCCTCCTGTGCACCCTAGCAAGACACAAGTGGTGTATATTCTTAAAACACTAAACCAGACAAGATGGAGAAATCGAATACACACAGGGTTGTGTGTCGTGTCATACCACAAAAAGGTTAAATGAAGACTTACATGCTGAGTGGCGTGCCCAGCCTTATCCTCCACATCAGCCTCAGAACACAGGCCAATCAAGCAGGCTCCTCCATGGGGAATCTGACCCAAGAGAAAAGGCCTGCAGCCGTTCAATCTGCTGTGTTAAGACTTGCAGGTCACAGCTCCACATACACAGAAATTTTACTCAGCATTTTTTTACCACCTCATTCTTTAATCTGAACAGATGGCTAAACTTTACTGAACAACTGAGAAAAAGCCTTGAATGTGAAATGAAGAGACCAACTTAACAAAACAACAGTAGGCCAAATTACTAAAGTACAAAAGAAACAAAAAAGAATAGAGAAAGAGAAAGAAAAAAAGCAAAAGAAGGGTAAAGAGACACAAAGTAGAACAAAAAGGTAGAAAAAAAATTAGAACACAAATTCAGGACGTCCAACTACCAAAGAATTACAGAAAAGGAAAAGAGGGGGAAAGAAAAGAAATTATACAAAAATATGACATTTCTGTTTCTGGCAACACTTCTGATCTGAAAGCTTCACCTTAACAAAACATCTAGAAATGAAGAAATCAAATAAATATTCTCTCAAACACTGAGCTCACAAAAAAAACAAAGTTTTCAGCTGCCACAGAGGAATTTGTCAACATAAATAACCAAAATGTTTGCCTTTTAATGGCTTTATAATGACAAGAGACAAGGCCTTGGAAACCACATGAAGTTAGGAGTTAGAATAGAGGTTCCCTACTCCCCTTTCATACATTCTCAGTAACAGAAAGGACTGGGGAGAGGGGGGAATCAACCAATATTAAAGAAAAGACAAGAAAATGTCTCCCTCTAGCTCTAGACTCTGGGAACCAGGGGAGAAAAAAGATAACCTAAAAATCCTCAGATTCCAGATTTCACAATGGCCTCCAATTAAAAATAGAATAAAACAAAACAAAAACAATTCACCCAGATACAGCAAAGCATTAAAAAGAAAGAGATCTTAAGAGCAGGCAGAGGATAATTCCAAAAGTATAAGCAAAAGAAAAAAAGCAAACAGGATTTCATGAAAACTTTTAAATTTTGTGCATCAAAAAACACTACCCACAAAGTAAATAGGCCACCCTCAGAATGGGAGAAAATATTTGAAAATCATGTATCTGATAAGGATCAATATCCAAAACACAGAGAACACCTAAAACTCAACAACAATAACAACAATGAAACAACCTGATTAACAAAGAGACAAAGGACTTGAACAAACCTCCAAAGAAGATACATAAATTGTCAACAAACTCATGAAAAGACACTCAACATAACTAATCATTAAAGAAATGCAAAATAAAACCACAGTGAGGTACCACCTCATACCCATTAGGGTGACTACTATCAAAATAATTAAAGAGGGGAGCTTGGGTGGCTCAGTCGGTTAAGTGTCTGACTTCGGCTCAGGTCATGATCTCATGGTTCGTGGGTTCGAGCCCTGCGTCGGGTTCTGTGCTGAAGGCAGAGTTTGGAGCCTGTCTTTGGATTCTGCGTCTCCTCTCTCTCTGCCCCTCCCCTGATCAGCTGTCTCTCTTTCTCTCAAAAATAAATAAAATATTTTTTTTAATTTTTTTAAAAAAAGAAAGAAAATAAAAAAGTGTTGTGAGGATACAAAAGAACTGGAACCCTTGTGCACTACTGGTGGGAAGATAAA
Source organism: Suricata suricatta (assembly GCF_006229205.1). Taxonomy (NCBI): domain Eukaryota; kingdom Metazoa; phylum Chordata; class Mammalia; order Carnivora; family Herpestidae; genus Suricata; species Suricata suricatta. Next base: position 119,016,061 of record NC_043704.1, on the reverse strand, counting down.
ATGGTAAAGTCTCTGTGGAAAACAGTACGGAAGTTCCTCAAAGAATTAAGAACAGGATTATGTGATCCAGCAATTCCACTTTTGAAAGTACACTCCAAAGAACTGAAAGCAGGGTCTCAGAGAGATACTTGTACACCCATGTTCACAGCAACATTATTCACAGTGGCTAAAAGTGGAAGAAAGCAAAGTATCCATTAACAAACAGACAAGCAAAACGTCATATATTCGCACAAAAGAATATTAATATTATTCAGCCTTAAAAAGGAAGGAAATTCTGACATTTGCTAGAACATGGAACGCTGAGGACATGATACCAAGTGAAATAAGCCAGTCAGAAAAAGACAAATACTGTATAATTCTACTTATTTAACTTACATGGACCACTGAGAGTAGTCAAAATCCTAGAAAGTGGAATGGTGGTTGTCAGGGGCTGAGGGGAGGGGAGAAAAAGGGGTTACTGATTAATGAAGGCAGAGTTTGGAGATGGTGGTAACAGTAACACAACAATATAAATGTACTTAACACTGAATTGTACACTTAAAAATGGTAAGTGCAGCACCCGGGTGCCTCAGTCGGTTACGGTCTGACTTCAGCTCAGGTTGTGATCTCGTACCTCCTGGGCTTGAGCCCCACATTGGGCTCTGCGCTGACAGTGCGGAGTGTGCTTGGAATTTTCTCTCTCCCTTTGTCTGCCCCTCTCTTGCTTGCTCTCTCTCAAAATAAATAAACTTAAAAATAATAGTTAAGATAGTAAACTTCATGTTTGTGCACTTAACCACAATAAAAAAAAAAAACCCTGGGGGAAAAAATCAGGCAGAGAGAAAAACAGATTATCTACAAAGAAATGACAATCAGACTGCAGCAGCAGACTTCTCAACAACATTAAAAGCAAAAACACTAAAATAAAATAAAATAAACACTGTGAAGTAAATCCTCCAGGTGCCAACTAAAAGAAAATAATAGCAAACTAGAATTTTAAACTACTTTTCAAAAATAAGGGTGAAGTAAATGCATATTCAGTGAGTTCACCATCAGTAGACATTCAATAAAGAGATATCCAAAAAATATATTTCAAGAAAATGGAAACTAAACTGAAACCACAAAAAAAATTCAAGAAAGAGTAACAAAAGAATAAAAAAGGAGCATATATAAACAAATATCATCTGTACAACAGCTCTAGTGAATAATTTTAAAAGATGAAAAGGTTGAGGGTGGGAAGGAACAGGAGGAAATACAGTCTGGACAACAATAACGGAAGGAGAAAGAAGCTTGATCAGAATTATAACTCTAAGGGCCTGGTATTGTTTAGGAAATACTATGGTAAATTAATGTGCTCACTAAAAATGTAAAGTATAAAAGAATAATCAAAAGCACGTAGGAAAGGAGAACATAAGAAGCAGCACAGAAAAGGCAGCATAGATGGTAGAAAAACAAAAATACATAAGTACACTCATTAGTTAAAAGACTGTCACACTGGGTCTAAAATAAACAACAAAAAGCAAAACAAAACCCAACTGCTCTTTGAAAGAGACATGCCAAAAGCATACCTTTAGAGAAAGTAACAGAATAAAAACAGAAAGACAATGTGACTCTATAAATAGACAAATGGTCTTTATAGTAAGAGCATTACAGAGGATAGAGAGGATGTATGATTAAAGGTTCTTTTCAGCAGGAACACAAATACTCTAAATTTCAAAATATTTTATGACATAGTTTACAAATGTTAAGGCAAAAAATGACAAAACGTACAAGGAGAAATCTACAATTATATAAGGCAATTTTAACATAGCTCTTAGAAATGATGAACCAAATAGACATGAAATTTCATCAATACAGTCAGTAAGTTTGATCTAAGAGGCATATATGGAAACCAGCCCCCCTCCAAATGAAGGAATACACATTGTCTTCCAAAGAATTCTCTTCCAAACAGTGCCTTATTTGATGAGGTCAGCATAACCTTTACACCAAAACCAGGTAAGAACAGAACCGACAGGGGCACCCGGGGGGTCACGGTGGGTCAGGTGTCTCACTTCTGATCTTGGCTCAGGTCACGATCTCACAGTTCCTAAGTCTGAGCCCAGCATTGGGCTTTGTGCTGACGGTGTGGAGCCTGCTTGGGATTTTGTCTTTCCTTCACTCTGCCCCAACCTGCTTGTATTCTCTCTGTCTCTCTTTTTCTCAAAACAAATAAACTTTAAAAAAAAAAACCAATATTAAGTTACAATTGAATTTAACTAATGTACAGCAACACAATAAATGCAGGAAAACAAAAATCAATAAATACTAGGAAGATTATAACAGTAAAGACAACCCAATAGCAAAGATTTCAAGTGATGTCTTGCAATACAAATAGTATGTGGTGCGGATGTCACATGATCATAACCGAGCCAATAACGGAGCCAATGGTTCTTCTCTCTCACAGCGAGATTGTGCGTGATCATACCCATGTTCAAATGCGCAGTCACAGCGTTTAGCCGAAATCAGTGATTTTTTTCAGAACATTGGCAGGTGCCCATAATTTGTACCAGTGTATTTTTTGTCACTTCAAAGCACCTATGGACAGTCTTGGGGTTTTCAATACAAGAGTAAGCTTAGGAATGATCTACTCCATTCTATAGACCCAGGCCTCTGCTTCCTCATTGTCAGCTACATTACATATGGTATATGGTTAAGAGTTTAATACAATACTGTAGTCAACATCCATGTGAATGTATACAATGGCCCCATGCCAAAAAAGGCTGAAGAGAAAGGTGGTAAGAAGATGAAGGTGATTATAGTGGAAACTAAGAAGGAAATCATTGAGAAGTACAAACAAGGTATGTGAGTGGCCAAAATTGCAAGAGTTTATAAGACTCTTATTGACCATTTGCACAATATTAAGAAAAAAGAAATAAGGGGGCTAGATGCAGCAAAGGGAGTGACGCAAATATCAAAGCAACAGCCACGTGTGCTGGAAGATGTACAAAAGTGGCTTCTGGTTTGGATAAATGAGAAGCAACTAGCAAGTGACACTATGACCAAGAACTTATCTGTGGGAAAGCAAAGGCCTCCTACCCCGGCCTCCTGACCGGCCAGCTATGTCTACAGAAAACGAAGAAGGCTTCAAGGCAAGCAGGAAATGATTTGATAACTTTAAGAGAAGTGGCATTCATAATGTTGTGAGACACGGAGAGGCTGCCAGTTTGGATGCTAAGGCAGCTGAGGCATTTGCTACCAAGTTCCCAAAGCTCATGGTTTCCAAATGTTACCTGCCGGAGCAAGTTTTCAAAAATGATGAAACGGGGGCTGCGTTTTACAAACCGGACCATGAGGCTTTGCGTTTTCTCTCTCGCAGCTCGCGCCGAGAGTGATGGGCATCTCTCGGGACAACTGGCACAGGCGCCGCAAGACCGGGGGCAAGAGAAAGCCCTGCCACGAGAAGCGGAAGTATGAGCGGGGACACCCGGCTGCCAACACTAAGATTGGCCCCCGCCGTAGACACACAGTCCGGGTTCGGGGAGGCAGTAAGTCCTGTGCCTTGAAGCTGGACGTGGGGAACTTCCCCTGGGGCTCTGGGTGTTGTACGCGCAAAACAAGGATTACTGATGCTGTCTACAATGCATCCAACAACGAACTGGTCCGCACCAAGACCCTGGTGAAGAACTGCCTCGCGCTGGTTGACAGCACGCCCTGCCGGCAGTGTACAAGTCCCACTATGCACTGCCCCTGGGCCGCAAGAAGGGGGCCAAGCCGACTCCTGAGGAGGAAGAGATTTTAAACAAAAAACAATCAAAGAAAATTCAGAAGAAATACGATGAAAGGAAAAAAGGATGCCACAATCAGCCGTCTCCTGGATGAGCAGTTCCAGCAGGGAAGCTGCTTGCATGCATCGCTTCAAGACCAGGCCAGTGTGGCCAAGCAAATGGCTATGTGCTGGAGGGCAAGGAGCTAGAGTTCTATCTGAGGAAAATCAAAGCCCAGAAAGGCAAATAAATCTTCCTTTCTTCCTTCGGTCATGTAATAAAGGTGTTTATTCTGCCCAGTAAAAAAAAATAATAAATAAATAAATAAATAAATAAATATGATGAAACAGGGATTTTTTGGGAAAGAGGTGCCAAAGAGGACCTACATTACAGAAGAAGAGAATGTAATGCCCAGTCACAAGCCCATGGAAGACCACCTCACCCACTTGTTTTGTGCTAATGCGAGCAGGGATTTCAAACTCAAGCCCTTGATCGTATATCACTCTGAGAACCCACAAGCCTTCAAGAAATGCAAGGTGTAGAAGAGACAGTTAAATATTATGTGGCGGTCTGACAGCAAGGTTTGGGCCACTCGTATCTTGTTCGCTGAGTGGATCAACGAGGTCTTTGGTCCTGCAGAGAAGAAATACCTTTTAGAAAAGAATCTGCCACTCCAAGCCTTGCTGGTTATGGATGATGCTCCTGCTCATCCTCGAGGCTTTGAGGACGACGTACTGAAGGAATCTGAGTTCACGAAGGTCAAGTTCCTTCCTCCCAACACCACTCCAATCCTCCAGCCCATGGATCAGCAGGTCATTTCAAACAATAAGAAGTTTTACACCAAAGCGGTATTTCAGCAATGCTTTGAGGTGACCGAAGGAACAAACCTTACCCTCCGAGAGTTTTGGAAAAATCATTTCCACATTGTGAACTGCCTCAAGATGATAAATAAATCCTGTGATAGGGTCACCAAGAGAACCCTCAGTTCTGCTCGGAGGAAACTGTGGCCTGACTGCATTCTTGGACATGACTTAGAGGGGCTTGATCATTAACAAACAGGAGCCACCAGTTGTCGATGAAACTGTGTCTTTGGGGAAGAGCATAGTACTGGAGGTGAGTGAGGATGACACTCAAGAGCTGGTGGAGGAACATGGCCAGGAGCTGACCAACGACGAACTAATGGATCTGAATTGTGAGCAAGAGCAGAGAAGATCTCAACCGCAGAGGAAGAGGAGAAAAAGGCAGAGGAATCTCTCACTTCAAATGAAATTAGGGAGATGTGTAAAATATTGGAAACAGTGCAAAATTTTGTAGAAAAGCACCATCCGAAAAAGGCTGTAGCAGTGCAAGCAATAAATCTGTTTAATGACCATGCAACATCACATTTCTGCAAAATTCTCAAATGAAGGCAAAAGTGTCATTGGATAGGTTCCTTGTTAAAGGTGCACAAAAAGAAAACGATTCTGGGAGCACCTGGGTGGCGTCCCACTTTGGATCAGGTCATGATCTCATGGCTCATGAGGTTGAGCCCCGTGTCGGGCTCTGTGCTGACAGCTCAGAGCCTGGAGCCTGTTTCAGATTCTGTGTCTCCCTTTCTCTCGGTCCCTCCCACGTTCACACGGTCTCTCTCTCCAAAATAAAAAAACATTTAAAAAATTTAAGAAAGAGATTCCACTAAGCCAACAGATATCAGTGATTCCATCAGTGATAGTGAAAGTCATGTTATACAATAACCCTCCTCTTTTTCCCTCACACCAGTTATGAAGGTTTTCAAAGGTAAGTGCATGTTAATTTGTTTACTCTCCTTTATATTTTGTATTTTCTTCATTATTTTGTATATTACAGTATTATAATCATTTTTATATGAATATTTTTGGGGTGCTGAATGAATCATCTGAGTTTCCATTATTTCTTATGGGGAAATTCGCTTTAATATACAGTGCTTTGGATTACAAGCATGTTTCCAGAATTAATTATGCTCGCACACCTAGGTTTTACTGTATATGAAATATTCAAAGTAGGCAAATCCATAGAAACATAAAGTAGATTATTTGCCAGGAGCAGGAGGGAGAAGAGGGATGGGGAATGACTGCTAATGGTTATATCGTTTCTTCTTCAGGTGATAGAAATGTTTTGGAAGTGGGTAGTGGGGTTCACTGCACATACCTGTGAATATAATAAGAATGACTGAATTACACACTTTAAAAGGTGAATTTTATGTGAATTATATCTCAATAAAGCTCTTTAAAAAAACCTTTTTAAGGAAATTTTTTAAAACTCCTAAAAGACAATAAGACACGAACAATGGAAAGTCTCAACCTGTTCTTGGGTAAAGATAACTGAACCTTATAAAGATATAAATCCTCCCTAACATAATTTATACATTTAACATAATCCCAATCAAAATATGAATAAGCCATTTATGAGGTCAGACAAATTGATATATTAAAGTTGATATGGAGGAGCACCTAGCCAGCTCAGACTGTAGAGCACGCAACTTTTGGATCTCAGGGTCTTGAGTTCAAGTCCTACATTGGCTGTGGAGCCTATTTAAACAAAACAAAATAAAACTGATATGAAAATACAAACATGCAAGAATAACAAAGAAAGTAATGAAAAACTATGAAGAAAAAACAGCCTTACCAAACATTAAAAATACTGTATAGCCTCTATAATTACATATAATCTGTGGGACTGATGCATGAATTGACTAGCAGATGAGTGAAACAGGATAAGAGTCCAGAATTAGACCCAAATATATATGAAAATTTAGTATATGACAAAAGTGGCATCTCCAATGACTGAGTAAATGTGAACTTTTTTTCTCCAGGTGACTTTTGATATTGTGGTAAAATACACAACATAAAACTTAACTTTGGGGGGGAGGGGTTGTTTTATTTTAAGTCGTTTTATTTAAGCCCTACATGGGGCTTGAACATATGACCCCAACATGAAGAATTGCATGCTTTACCAACTGAGCTAGTCAGGGTCCCCTAAAATTTACTATCTTAACCATTTTTTAGCATAAAGTTCAGTACATCAAGTACATTCACACTGCATGTAACCAATCTCCAGAACTTTCTTCATCTTGAAAAACTGAAACCCATAACCATTCAACAATAACTCTACATACTCCCTTCTCCCCACCCCGACAACCATCATTCTACTGTCTCTATTCTGACTAAATAGAATATAAGTAGAATCATACAGTATTTGTTCTAGAATTGGCTTATTTCACTGAGCATACTGACCTCAGGGTTCATCCATGTTATAGCATGAGGCAGAACTTTTTTCCTTCTTTAAGTCTGAATAAGATTTCATTTTATGTATATGCCACATTTTGCTTGCCCAAATTCATATGCTGATGGACACAAGGGTTGCTTCTGCCTTTTGTAAACATGGGTGCACAAATATCTCAAGACTCTGCCTTCAATTCTTTTGAGTATATACTCAGAATGAATTGCTGAAGCATATGGTAATTCCATTTTTAATTTTCTAAAGAATGTCCAGGGGTGCCTGGGTGGCTCAGTTGGTTGAGCGTCCGGCTTCGGCTCAGGTCATGATCTCACAGTTCGTGGGTTCGAGCCCCGCTTCGGGCTCTGTGCTGACAGCTAGCTCAGAGCCTGGAGCCTGCTTCCGGTTCTGTGTCTCCCTCTCTCTCTGACCCTCCCCCTCTCATGCTCTGTCTCTCTCTGTATCAAAAATAAATTTTAAAACATTAAAAAAATATATTAAAAAAAAAAAAGAATGTCCATACTATTTTCCATGGTAGCTGTTCCCTTTTATGTTCCCATCAACAACAGTGCACAAGGGTTCCAATTCTCCACATCCTCATCAACACTTTTTATTTTCTCTCTCTCTTTTTTCCTTTCTTTTTATTTATTTATTTTTTGATAGATGCCATCCTAAAAAATGTGAAGTGGTATCTCATTGTGGTTGTGATTTTCATCTTCCTAATAATTAGTAATGTTGAACATCTTTTCATATGTTTGTTGGCCATTTGTAGATCTTCTTTGAAGAAATGTCTATTCAAGTCTTTTATCCATTGCTGAATGAGGCTGTTTGTTTTTTGGTAGGAGTTCTTTATAGAGTCTGGATATTGATCCCTTAAGAGATATAATAAGATTTACAAATATTTTCTCCCATTCCACAGGTGTTCTTTTCACTCTGCTGTTGATATCTTTTATAAGTTTTAAATTCTGATGCAGTCCAATTTACCTATTTTTATTTTTGGTACTTGTGCTCTTTGTATCAGGTCCAAGAAATCTTTGCCAAATCAAGTGTCATGAAGTTTCATCCCTATCTTTTTTCCTAAGAGTTTTGTAGTTTTAGTCCTTAAATTTAGGTCTTTGATTCATTTTGAGTTAATTTTTGTATATGGTATCAAGTAAGATCCAAGCTCATGCTTTTTCAAGTAGAAATCCAGTTTCCCCAAAATCATTTGTTGAAAAGGTTGCCAAAGGTCTTGGCACCCTTGTTGAGAATCATTTGCCCATACATGCAAGAGTTTACTCTGGGCTCTCTATTATATTCCACTGATTTACACGTCTGGCCTTATGCGAGTACCGTCTTGTTTGATGACTGAAACTTTGTAATAAGTACCAAAAATGAGAAATGTTGAGTCCTCCAGCCTTGTTTTCTTTCAAGATTGCTTTGGCCATTAAGGGTCCTTTGAGATTCTATATGAATTTTAGAATGGAGTTTTCTGTTTCCATAAAAAACATCATTGGGATTTTGATAAGGATTGCATTGAATCTACAAATCACTTTGTGTATTTTAACAATATTAAGTCTTCCAAGCATAAACACAGGTTGTCCATCTATTTGTATCTTCTTTAACTTCTTTTAGCAATGTTTTATAGTTTTCAGCACATCATGTTTTGCCTCTCTGGTTAGGTTTATGCCTAAATATTTCATTCTTGTTCATGCTCTCCTAAATAGAATTTTCTCAATTTCCTTTTATAATTGTTCACTGCATTAGTGTACAGAAATGCTGTACTGATTTTTGTGTGCTGACTTTTTATCCTGTAATTCTGCTGAATTTATCAGTTCTAACTGGTTTTTGTATGCAAAATCTTTAGGATTTTTTACATATAAGATCTTATTGTCTATAAAGAGAGATAACTGCTTCTTTTTCCCAATTTAGATGACTTTCATTTCTTTTTCTTGATTAATTGGTCTAGCTAGGAATTCTAATACTATGTTAAATCGAAGGAGTAAATGCAAAAATCCTTTGTCTTATTCCTGAACTTAGAAGAAAAGCTTTTAGTCTATCACCACTAAGTGCTGATGTCAGCCCTGGGCTTTCCCTATATGGCCTTTCTTTTGTTGAGGAGCTCTCTTCTGTTCTTAGTTTGTTGGGTGTTTTTATTATAAAAGACTGTTGGATTCCCTCAAATGTTTTTCTGTACCAGTTAAAAACACGAATTTTTTAAATAAATAGTGCTAGGTAGTCATTTTGGAAAAGAAAATCTGAGCCGTATCTCACTCCATACACAAGAATAAACTCCAAAGGATTAAGGAACTAGATGCAAAAAATGAAGCCAGGCATCCATCAATTTAACCAAGTGGCCAAGGTAAGCATCACTAATGATAAAACATACTGACATGAACCCCTTGAAATGACGTTCTATGAAAGAAAGACACATCATTTTTTGTGGTATTTTTACTAAAGGCGCATAACTTCACTCCCATGAGACAACAATGGACAAACCCAAAAGAGGACATCCTAAAAAAAATCACTACGCTTCAAAAGTGTCAAGGTCGTGCAACAAAAAAAAACTGAAGACTACCGGAGAATAGAGAAGACTAAATAAAAATGGCACGTAAATGCAAGGTCGGAACCTGGATAGGATCCTGGACCAGAAAATGTCATTAGTGAAAAAGAAAATTGATGAAATCAAATATGGTCTGTAGTTTAGCTAACAATATTGTACCAATGTTAGTTTCTTGGCTTTTAATAATTATACTATGATTACATAAAATGTTAACAGTGGGAAAAATGGGCTGAGGGATATAATTAAACTCTCTGTACAACTTTTACAACTTTCCTGTAAGTCTAAAATTAGCTCAAAATAAAAAGTTTTTTTTAAAGAAACAGAGCAATAATTACACCATTAGGAGTGATAACCATCACAAGAACTAAATGTAGACATGGTTAAAGGTAGTTTTATCACTCCATGCTGTTAGAAGTCATGATAGTTCCCTAGGGGATGAAGGGTTTGTGACTGCAAAGGGCTACTAGGGTGCTGATAACAGTCTGTTTCTGGACCTAGGGTGCTGATTACACACCTGTTTAGTTAGTGAAAAATTGTGGAATTTTAAAAATCAACCACCTTTCATTTAAAAGTATAGTTTTAAAAAATATGTTATAACTCTAGAGAATGGGACCAAAAATATGAAGACTTTTAGAAAATTAATATAAGAAGTAAAAAAGGTAAACCTGAGACCCTAAGCCTAGAAGAATCCAGAAAGCACAACTGGCCTACTTTATTTCCCCATCCTTAGCCACCTGATCTCCTAGAACACACTCTTAAAACTAACAGTGAGGGGCACCTGGGTGGCTCTGTTGGCTAAGTGTTGGACTTGATTCTGGCTCAGGTCATGATCTCACAATTTGTGAGTTTGAGCCCCATGCTGAGCTCTGCACTGACAGTGTGGAGCCTGCTTGGGATTCTCTCTCTCTGCCCCTCCTTTACTTGCTCTCTCTGTCTCTCAAAATAAATAAACTTAAAAAAATAAAAATAACAGTAAATAAAATAGTGTCTTAATGAGGACTATCAGACACAATAATATACACACACAGTAAGCACCAGAAAATGTATATAAACTATGGGACCTTACAACACTGGACATACAAAGATTACCAACCACAGAATGGTTAATTAAATAGATGTAACTATTTTAACTGCATAAAATTCATCAAATTCATCAAAACAGCTTTAGCACAACATGAAAAATTGCTTCACATTCTACCAATTGTTCTAGCAAGCCTAATGAATAGCTACATGGCAGGCTGAGAATTATTCTAGCATCCCTTGAGGTAATTAAGATGATAAAAAATAATGAGAAAAAACTTTATATAAAAGTTAGTTAAATTAATGTAATAGTTGTCTATTTTCACTAAAGCCAATCTGAGTCAAACTTTTTTTTCCAGGGTGAATTTTACAGAAATAGGAATAAGTATTAATAAGTCAGACACTTTTTGTATGAAGATAGTAGACAGAGAGGCAATCTAAGCTCCATTCAGCAGTTTGTCAGAATGCTTCGATATATGCCTAAAGTCAAAAACAATAAAATCCTTTTGTCTGTATTTTCTACTTTGATGAAAAGATATGTACTATCATTCTTATTTTCATATTCAATTTACCAGACCCAAAATGAATTAGCCACCACATCTGTGACTACAAACTACACGGTGCTCCGGTTCTGTGACTAACAATGAACACTGCCACTATTATTTGCTATTATATTTTTATTCTTCTTACTTCTAAAAACACTTGTAGTCTTTTTCTCTTCTTCCATCACAAGTTCAAGATTTTACATCGTTTCACTATACCCATTTTATCTTATAGCCTACATAATTTAATTTTTGAACAATTCAAAAGGATATGTGACACATAATATAGAATTTACAATACAATAAAAATATTTGTTACAAATAGGTTAATGTCTTATCCAAGTATGTACTTAAAAATTTTTTTTAATTTTTTAAATTATTTATTGTTGAGAGAGACAGAGTGTTAGTGCGGGAGGAGCAGAGAGAGAGAGGGAGACAGAGAATGTGAAGTAGTCCAGGCTCTGAGCTGTCAGCGTAGAGCCCGATGCAAGGCTCGAACTCACAAACTGTGAGATCATAACCTGGGCCAAAGTCAGACACTTAACTGACCAAGCCACCCAGGCGGCCGTTTAAAAAGTTGTTTTAATGTTTATGTATTTATTTGTTTATTTAGAGACAGAGTATGAGTAGGGAGGGGCAGAGAGAGAGGGAGATACAGATTCCGAAGCAGGCTCCAGGCTCCGAGCTGTCAGCACAGAGCCCGATGTGGGACTCGAACCCAGGAACTGTAAGATAATAACCCGAAATGAAGCCAGACGCTTAACCAACTGAGCCACCTGGTGCCCCATAAGTATATACTTATTTTTATTCACAGCAAACCAGTCAGTATAATAGATTCACACAGCTCATAATCATTATTTAACCAATTAACTGAAATATAGCTCAATTTAAGATACCACATACATTACACAGATACTGTCTCTTTTTAAAAATATAGTAAAAGAGTGACACGGTGAAAGTATAATCAATCATAAACAATGGCTAATTTTGAAGTCACTCGCTTATATATGGATGAATTCACAAAGCTCTAGAAAAAACAGAAACTATACTGGAAAGGCCTAAGAAGAAACTATAAAGATTCTGGGCTCTTGTTGAATGTTACAGGCTTCTATACAACAGAATGTCAGCAAGGCAATGCAGGGAAGTGGCTAGCAGTAGAATCCTACAGTTTCATGTTTCAGCCCCAGCTCTGCCATTACTGCTTTTCTGATCCCAGTAGAGCAACCTGGGTGACCTTTTCTGTAAAATGAAAGACAATAAAATCTATCTCATACACTTTGAGGGACGATTAAATGAGATCCTTATCACATAGTAGGTACTAGGTAAAGTAAGCCATTATGAATTCATGATGAACACAAAGTACTCAGATTATGGATCTTTATCTTCTTACTTAATCCTAAAAATATACATTGTGGTCTTTATGTTTTGCAGATTATGGAGGAAAGGCCTTGTAAACAAAATTTCATTTTTTTCAGTGAGCTGGTTACATTATCAGAATCTCTTATTTTCTTACTATGATCTCTCTCACATCTCTCTTGGAATTTCTTTGTTATGGGGAAAAAGTGTTTTGTATGGAGTGATCCCTTTCTAAAAAATCATTTCCTTATCATGAATTTCATATGCTTTTGCTTAGCATCTCAGTTTCTTGAAATTTATTCTTATTTTTTGTCACTTGTGTCAAGAGAAGAAATTCAATTGTTTTGGACTCTTTCCCCAGAGCATAACTTCAACTAACCTCAAAAGAGATCTTTCTCAGAATTATAGTATCTGATAGTCTAGATTATCCTGAGAATAGCACCTGACCTGATACAATAACAATAAAAGAAAATGATTTGGGAAGAGAAAATAGTTTAGCAGCTGCTTTTACAGCAACTGTGATATGGTATATCTGAGACAGTATGAAAGTAACAGCAAAATTTCAGGCAGAATGTTAGTATCTGTAAAAATTTTACTGCTTTTCATACTTAATGATGGAATTGTTCACACAGAATTTCAGTTTATGTTTCTTGGAATGCCTGCACAAGTAATATATTCTGTTACCTACAAATACTGATTTGTTCAACTTAAAAATAATCATTAGGCCTACAAAATTTTTCTACTTGTAAAGATTTTATAGCTAAAACTGTATCAATTAGTGCAGAATTACTTACCTGAAAGGTTTTCCAAACACTTAAAAACCTAGAAATCACTTTATTGACCACCATCTGTTACCTGTATTTTTTTTTAATTTTTTTAATGTTTTATTTATTTTTGATACAGAGAGAGACAGAGCATGAGGGGGAAGGGCAGAGAGAGAAGGAGACACAGAAATGGAAGCAGGCTCCAGGCTCTGAGCTAGCTGTCTGCACAGAGCCTGATGCGGGGCTCAAACCCAGGAACCGTGAGATCATGACCTGAGCCAAAGTCGGAGGCTTAACCGACTGAGCCACCCAGACGCCCCTACCTGTATATGTTTTTAAAGCACCTGCTTAGCGAAATAAGTCAGGCAGAGAAGGACAGATACCATAGGTTTGCACTCATAGGTCTAACAGGAAATATTCAGAATGATCTAGCTTCAAGAAAAGCAAGCAGTTAGTAGTGCTTAAGAAAAATTGATTCAGTATCTAATGAATAGTTGATACCTGTCACAACACAGCATTTTATATATACTGTTAAGTGAAACTGCAATACAATCTAAGTTTATTTTGGGAGTGTTTGCTGTATCATTGGATTTAATGAAATGTTTAGAGGTGCAGTAGGCATGACTTTGAGTAGATAATGAAAGAAAATGCAAAATGCTTATTGATTTATGATGTGGTTTCATCTTAGCTTGGGCAAACCACGCAGTATT